>NW_027397063.1:50266395-50483904 GCF_003265705.2 Callorhinus ursinus | reverse complement strand
TTTTCTTTTCTTCTTTTCTTCCCATTCATTCATTTCTGCTTGCCACCTGAAGGGGGCCTATAGCTCTTAGTTAATTTTCAGAGCCTTCTTGATCTTGGACAATGATCTGGCTAAAGTCTCAGCTCTGTCCACCTACACTTCACTGTTCAGGAAACTTCTGAACACAGAAATTCCTTGAATTATCATTAAAATAATAAAATGTCTTCACTCATACAATAAAAATAACAGACCACCCTTTCACAGAGCACCAATGGGATCCAACTAATCAGGCTTTCTAAGTTCAACTGAGACCTAAAATAAGAGCAAAACTTGGAGAGCACTAGAAGAGAAAGGATGAGATCCAGAGAGAAGACAAATTCATTTACACATTTTATGAATACAAGGGAAAGTGGGACTTCGGATTTTAAAGACCCTAGAGCAGGTGTCCTTTCACAGTCTTTCATACTGCTAGTTGAATGTTATCAAAACCAATTGCCCGGGTGGCTGGAAAAATAAACATGCTGGCATTGAGGAAGACAAAAAAATCAAAGGAAGGCAGGAGAAGCAGCCCACCAGCAGAGTGAGAAATGTTCCTGATGGGTGGACAGGGGATCAGTTTGTGTCTTTCTAATATTCTGTGGGCTCATTTAAGTACAGAAAACACAGAACTAAACATCAGCTGCATGTGACTTAAAAATCAAATCTCATTTCATCATTCCTTTTCCAAATAAGCACTACATGCCAAAGAACTTATGAACACTATCTCACACTGATTTAGACTTTTCAAAAATGAGGACATTTACAAAAGGTATAAACTTCAGTTATAAGATAAATAACTCCTGGGGATATAAGGTGCCACCTGGTGACTATAGTTAGTGCTACTATATTGTATATTTGAAAGTTCCTAAGAGAGGAGGTCTTAAAAGTTCTCATCACAAGAGAAAAAAATTATAACTGTGTGTGGTGATGGGTGTTAACTAGACTTATCATGGTGATCGTTTTGCAATATATACAAATATCAAATCATTTGGTTGTACACCTGAAAATTATACAGTGTTACTTGTCAATTATTTCTCAGTTAAAAAAATGAGGACATTTAAATTTTTTTAAGTTTTGATAAAAAGATCAGCTAATCAAATTCCTTTGTTCAAATTATCAGAGTGGAGGAAAGGGCATATTACTGTGGTTGAATAATCAGTTACTCTGGATTTCCCAAAGTTATTATACTCCTTATTACACTAATTAGTCTCAAATATTTCCGGTTTTTAGCTACTTGAACAAAAAAACCTCTATCTCAATTTGGGAAAAGTGAACTCTGTATTAGAGTTGACACAATAAATTCTTATTGTTCACAAGTCAGTTTGGGGATAACAGTTTACATCCTAGAAAAGATTAAACTTAAAAAAAAAATGAATGGCTGATAAATGGGCTAGGGGTAACTGCAAGGGATACTCCGAGCAAAGGTTCTTAGTATGAGCTCCATATCTCAGTAATTACCAACTATGAAAACTGGTTCTCACTAGCTCTGCTTTCTCTAGAAAGACTGCTGATTAGATTACTCTGTGGGATAGGTACCAAGGGAGGGTTTGGAAATTACAAAAGGCAGAGAGACAAAAGAAGTACAAATGGGATGTTGCCAAATACTCAATATTATTTGAATTTGAAACCAGGGGTTTTTCTTACCATCACTGGAACCAAAGCTTCCATCAATGGATTTTCTTTTAAACCTATAAACAAGCACACACACATGATTCTAAGACAGTGAAATCCTCAGCATTTCACATTTATTCCCCATAGACTTTGTTGAAGATTTGTCTGCTAGGAACTCTTAAAAATGAGCCTTTGCATGTGGAGAAACTGGACCTCTGATACGTTGCTGGCGGGACTGTAGAATGGTGTAGCCACTTTAGAAAACTCTTTGACAGTTCCTCAGAAAGTTAACATAGGCTTACTGTATGGCCCAATTCCACTCCCAGGCATGTATCTACATACATAAATTCATTAATTTATTTTCAGATTATTTTTTTTCAGATAATTCACACATCATAAAATTCACCCTTTAATGTGCATATTTCAATGAATTTTAGTATGTCCACAAAACTGTGCAACCATCACTATTATCTAATTCCAGAACATTTTCATCACCCCCCCAAATTAAAAACCTACTAGCAGTCACTCCCTAATACCCACTCCTGTACATTTCTGACAACCACAAATCTACTTTCTGTCTCTGTAAATTTGCCTATTCTGGAAATTTCATATAACTCATACTATCTGTGGTCTTTTTTGACTGGCTTCATTCATTAAGCATAATGCTTTCAAGGTTCATCTATATGGTAGCATGAATCAATACATCAGTCTTTTATGATTGAATAATATTCCTTTGTATGGATACACCATGTTTAATTTATTTGTTTACATTTGATGGACATTTGGTTGTTTCCATGTTTTGGCTATCATGAATAACACTGCTATGAACATTTGTGTACAAGTTTTTGTGTGGATACATGTATGAAATTCTCTTGGGTATACCTACATACGAAAGTGCTGGGTATGAGGTAACACTATGTATTTTTTTTTTCAAACTTTTCCACAGTAGCATTATAGCAGGAACTACTTTATATTCCTACTAGCATTGTATAAGGTTTCAATTCTCCATGTCTTTACCAACTCTTGTTACATGTTTTCCATTAAAAATTACAGTCATGCTAGTGGATAAGAAATGATATCTAATTGTTTTCTTGATTTGCATTTCCCTGATGGCTAATGCTGTTGAACATCTTTTCATATGCTTATTGGCCACGGTATATCTTCTTTGGATAAATAGCTATTCAAACCCTTTGCCCAATTTGTTTATTTTTCTTTGTATCATTGGCTAATAAGAATTCTTTATATAGTGTGGATACTAGACTCTTAACGGATATATGAGTTGCAAACATTTTCTCCAGTTTTGTGTGTTGTATTTTTACTCCCTTGATAGGCCCTTTAAAAGTACAAAAGTTTTGGGGTGCCTGGGTGGCACAGTTGGTTAAGCACCTGACTCTTGGTTTCAGTTCAGGTCGTGATCTCAGGATTGAGAGATGGAGCCCTGTGTTGGGTTCTGTGCTCAGTGGGGAGTCTGCTTGAGATTCTCTCTCCCTCTGCCCTTCTCTCTCCTGTTCTCTCTAAAATAAAATAAATAAATCTTAAAAAGAAAAAAAGCACAGGGGCCCCTGGGTGGCTCAGTTGGTTAAGTGACTGCCTTTGGCTCAGGTCATGATCCCAGAGTCCTGGGATCAAGCCCCGCATCAGGCTCCCTACTCAGCAGGGAGCCTGCTTCTCCCTCAACTGCTCCCCCTGCTTGTGCTCTCTCTCTCAAATAAATAAATAAAATCTTAAAAAATTTTTTTTTAAAAATCACAAAAGTTTAATTTTGATGAAGTATAATTTATCTATTTTTTTTTCTTTTGTTACCTGTGCTTCTGGTGTCCCATCTAAGAAACTATTGCCTAATCCAAGGTCACAAAAGATTTACACCTCTGTTTTCTAAAGTTTTATAGATTTAGCTCTTGTATTTGGAACTTTGTTCTGAGTTAATTTTTTTAAAAGATTTTATTTTTTAAGTAATCTCTATACCCAATGTGGGCCCTGAACTCATGACCCAGAGATCAAGAGTCATATGCTCTTCTGATTGAGCCAGCCAGGCACCCCTTGTTAATTTTTTCATATGGTGTGAGGTAGGGGTAAAACTTTGTTCTTTTTCAGGTTGATACCCAGTTGTCTCAACAACATTCGTTGAAAAGGATATTCTTTTTCCATTGAATTGTCTTGGTACCCTTGTCAAAAATAGGATCATAAATGTAAGGGTTTATTTCTGAACTCTCAATTCTGTTCCATCAATTTATATGTCTTTCCACATGTTAGTGCCAGAGTTTTGATTATGTAGCTTTGTAGTAAGTTTTGATATCAGGAAGTGTAAGACCTCCAGTTTTGTTCTTTTTTTTTTTTTATGACTATTTTACCTATTCTGGGTCCCTTGAATTTCCCCAGGAATTTTAGGATCAGTTTGTCAGTTTCTGTAAGAAAGTCAGCTGAGACTTTGATAGGGATTGTTTTGGATCTACTGTAGATCAATTTGGGGAGTATAATCATGTGTTTTAGTTTCTGTTGCTGCTATAACAAATTATCACAAACTTAGTGGCTTAGAATAATACAAATTTATTATCTTATAGTTCTGAATGTCAGAATTCCAAACTGTGTCTTATGTGGCTAAAATCAAGGTAGCAGACAGGGCTGTATTCCTTCTAGAGGCTTCTGGTTATCCTGATATCCTGAGAGATTACCCTTTTCCTTGCTTTGTCTAGCTCCTAAACGCTGCCTCCACTCCTTACTCGTGGCCCCTTCCTCTACCTTCAAAAAGTGCAATGCTCCAACCTCTGCTTCCATCATCACATCAACTCCTTCTGCCCTTGACCCACTGTTTGTTTCCCTCTTACAAGGACCCTTGTGATTAGATTATACCCACATGGATAATCCAGAACAATCTCCATAATTTTATCACATTGGTAAAATCTCTTTTTGCCATGTAAAGTAACATGTTCACAGGTTCTGGATATAGGATGTGGTCATCTTTTGGGGGTCATTATTTTACTACACCATCTTAATAATATTCAGTCTTCCAAACCATGAACATGGGATATCATTCCATTTATTTAGGTCCTCTTTTAATTTCTTTCAAGGATGTTTTGTCATTTTCAGTGTACAAATCTTATATTTGATTTGTTAAATTTATTCTTAAGTATTTTATTATTTTTAAAAATATTTATTTTTTTATTTTAGAGAGAGAGAGCAGGGTGGAGAGGGGAGAGGGAGAGAGAGAATCCTCAAGCAGACTCCCTGCTGAGCGTGGACCCGCCCCTCCCCCCCCTGCCATGTGGGGCTGGATCCCAGGACCCTGAGATCATGATCTCAGCCAAAACCAAGGATCAGACACTCAACTGATTGAGTCACCCAGGTGCCCCAAGTATTTTATTATTTTTGATACTATTGAAAATGGAAATGTTTTCTTAATTTTATGCTTGAATTGTTCATTGCTAGTGTACGGAAATACAACTGGTTTTTGTATATCTCATATCCTGTAATCTCGATGAACTCAGTTTCTTTTTGTAGGTAATGAAAATTAAATAGTGGTGATGGTTGTTGCAACAGTGAATATACTAAAAACCATTGAACTGTATACTTTAAAAGGGTGAATTTTATGATCTGTGAATTATGTCTCAGTGAAGCTATTACTAAAAAAGCCAGGTATGTCATTTGGAAATGTCTGTCAAACATTGAAATGTGAATTACTGTCTCATGTCAAATGAGCCTCTCTTTTGGATGTGAGGTTGGAGTCAGGGAGGAGGAAAGTTAGGGGCTAGACATGGTTGTGCTTTGGTACATGGTGCTCTTATTTACTTTCAGACGGCTACTCTAGAAGTTGCACACTCCTGATCCTGGTATGTTTGGTGGAAGAATTTCTCTTCATACCTCTTTTGTTTTGACACAGCAAACTCATCCCTGCCTCAGGGCCTTTGCTATTGTTCTCTGTCTGGGCCACTCTCTCCCCACATCCTCACATGGCTGGCTCCTTCTTGCTATTAAAGTCTTGCTTCTGAGATATCTTCCTTGCTGAACAAATCAAATCTAAAGTAGCTTCCCCAATCCAACCATTCTCTATCACACTGCAATGTTTTTTTTTCTGCCACTAGCTGAAATTATTTGCTTTATTAATTGTATGTGTTTCTCCTCTGTACAATATAAACTCTATTAGAGCAGGGATCTAGACTGTCTTGTTCGCCACTGCATCTCTAAACTCTGGGACAGAGCCTGGCACATAGGAAATGATAACTAAATATTTGTTGAATGAACAAGGCATATTATTAAGGAGAGCAGTTACAATTTGGCCCAACTGTTCTAGCTGACAAATGAGGCTTTGGCAAAGTCCTTTTTTTTAAAAAAAATAAGTTTAAAATTTTAATTCCAGTATAGTTAACACAGTGTTATATTAATTTCAGGTGTACAATATAATGATTCAACAATTCTATACTTTACCCAGTGCTCATGATGGTGAGTGGGCTCTTTAATTCCCTTCACCTGTTTCACCCATTCCCCCCACCCACCTTCCCTCTGGTAACTTTGTTCTCTATAGTTAAGAGTCTGTTTTTTGGTTTGTCTGTCTTTCTTTCTCCCCCGTCCCTTTGCTCATTTGTTTCTTAGATTCCACACTTGAGTGAAGTCATATGGTCTTTGTCTTTCTCTGACTGACTTATTTCACTTAGCATAATACTCTTCAATTAATGCTATTGCACTTTTTGGGTAAATACCCAGTAGTGCAATTACTGGATCATAGGGTAGTTCTATTTTTAACTTTTTGAGAAATCTCCATACTGTTTTCCACAGTGGCTGCACCAGGTTGCATTCCCACCAACAGTGCATGAGGGTTCTTCTTCTCCACATCCTCGCCAACACTTATTGAAGTCCCTTTTTTTTTTAAGATTTTATTTATTTATTCATGAGAGACAGAGAGAGAGAGAGAGAGAGAGAGAGAGAGAGAGAGGCAGAGGGAGAAGCAGGCTCCCAAGGAGCAGGGAGTCCGATGCGGGACCCGATCCCAGGACTCTGGGATCATTACCTAAACTGAAGGCAGACGCCCAACCATCTGAGTCACCCAGGCACCCTTGAAGTCCCTTTTTAAAACAATCCTAGTGATATTAACTGGCAAGCAATTACGTGAACTCATAAAAGATGATGTGTTTGTACTAACAGGCTTTAACCCACATTTGCTGTAGGTTATAGAGCTGACAAAATTCTTCAGTAGAGGAGTTAAATGATTTAGAAAACTAGGCTGAGGCAGGCAGTATCCCATGAGCAAAGGAGAAAATAGTAAATGAGAACTATGCCAGATTGATTACAAAATGGCTATATCTCCTCTTGTATTCAGCTCCTTAAATCGAAAGTTGGAGTCTGTATCTTCACCTCTTGAATCTAGGCTGGCCTCATGACTTGTTTTGACTAATAGAAAGGAGAAGTGATATCATGCCACTGCTGAACCTACGTCTTAAGGAGGCCTTGCACTCTTCTGCCATCTCTCTTGGAGATACAATAAGCCAGGGCCAGCCTGCGGGAATTTGAGAGACCAAGTGCCGCTGAGGCTGGTCTAGGAGAGCCACCTTCTAGCTGACCTGCCAGGTGATTGCACTCTATGACCACACCCAACCGAGATCTCTGAGCCCAGTCTGGATTAGCCACAGCATCTGGCTGACCCAGAGATTTGTAAGTAAACTTAAATATTACTGTATGCCACTGGAGTTTTTATGGTTGATTTTTATGTAGCATTATTGTGGCCATAGATAACCAATACAAGAATCAAGGGAAGGATGAATACTCTCATGATTGTGCAGTTTGAACTCAATGTCTGGCAGGGTGGTTGGAAGAAATGAACAAGAGAACATATATCCAGATGTGGATGGAACTGGAGAGTGTTATGCTGAGCGAAATAAGTCAATCAGAGAAAGACATGGATCATATGACCTCACTGATATGAGGAATTCTTAATCTAGGAAACAAACTGAGGGTTACTGGAGTGGTAGGGGGTGGGAGGGATGAGGTGGCTGGGTGATAGACAGTGGGGAGGGTATGTGCTATGGTGAGCGCTGTGAATTGTGTAAAACTGTTGAATCACAGATCTGTACCTCTGAAACAAATAATACATTATATGTTAAAAAAAAGAAGAAGAAGATAGTAGGAGGGGAAGAATGAAGGGGGGGAAATCGGAGGGGGAGACGAACCATGAGAGACTATGGACTCTGAGAATCAAACTGAGGGTTCTAGAGGGGAAGGGGGTGGGGAGATGGGTTAGCCTGGTGATGGGTATTAAAGAGGGCACGTTCTGCGTGGAGCACTGGGTGTTATACGAAAACAATGAATCATGGAACATTACATCAAAAACTAATGATGTAATGTATAGTGATTAACATAACATAATAATAAAAGAAAAGAAAAAAAAGAGAACATATATCCAGTGTTTGGCCCAGGGTGTGCACATTTATTGTAGTGGCTCCTTAAATACTTTTTGAACGGATTGTGGCTGGGAATGGGAGGGGAATGGGGTTTAGGTTCAAGTCAGTACAGCTAATACTTTGGATTCTTAGCTCCCTGAGGGCAGGAGCCATGTCTCTTATTCATGTTTCATCCTGATTTCCTAGCATGTACTACAAACCCCAGATATATCAATAATAAAGTACAGGGAGCTCATCAAGCAAATGGCATTATGCTCCAGGACTGGCTTCATTTGGTTTTGTAGAAACCTTTGTTATTTCTGCTGAGTTCAATGAGGGAAGAGTTCTGTTAGTGTTTTCCCTCAGTCTATCCTCTTATTAAGAATGCCAAATAGTTCTTATGTCTCCAGATTTCTATTTTCAGTTTCTCTATATTTGGAAAGAATTTATGCTTGTGCAATTGACTGTAGCAAAATAAGCTGGCAGCCAGAGGTTTCAACAGAGCCTTCTACCTCAACTTGCAAAAGCTGTGCTTGCTTCTGTAGGCCGAATGACAACTTTAGGGAGATTGATATCCAGCTCTTAATTTTTTGTCTGTTGGTATGTTGATTATGCATGCTGTTAACTAAAGAGGTAAAATCCTATCTTCTAAAATTTAAATCATCAGGCATAGAGACGATTTTCCTAAGAGAGGCAGAAGAGATGAATTTCTTTTTCCATGATCTTGGAGCTCATCTGAGTCAAAATGGAGAGCTTTTTGGGTCCTTTCCCAATTGCATCCATGCCAGGGTGCCAGACTTTTGGTTTGGCCTCCCTGATCAGGACTGCGCTCCCTCACATGCCCTGACCACTCCAGACCCGTCTTGACTAGCCTGCCAGGCTCTAGAGCCAGGCTGCCTGGAAATCCAAACAAATCCCAGGTCCCTCATTTATTGGCTATGAATTTTTGGTTGAACTGCTTCAAAGCTCTATGCCTCAATTTCCTTAACCATCAGGTGGTGATAATACTAGTACTCATTGTAGGGCATTAGATGAGATAATCTGCTCAGAGGGCTCAGCATGGTGCCTATTAAATGTCAGCCATTATGATCTAGTAAATTAAGTAGGCTGATAATCAGTTAATGTATATACTTTCCAGATATATTTGCCTATACACTAGGGTTTTTGTTTTTAACTTTTATTAGAAAATAACTTCAAATTTACAGAGAAGTTGTAAAAATAAGAATAAAATATAAAACACCCATATACCCTTTATTTAGATTCACTTATTGTTAGCATGATACCCCATTTGCTTTATCATTCTGCATGTATATAATATGTGTGTGTGTATATATATATATACACACATTAAAAAATATATATATAATTTTTTGAACCATTTGAAAGTAAGTTGCTTATGTAATGAACTGTGATTCCTAAGTATTTCCATTTTTTTAAAGTAAGCTCTATGCCCAACATGGGGCTCAAACTCACGACCCTGAGATCAAGAGTCTCGTGCTCTACTGACTGAGCCAGCCAGGCGCCCTCAATACTTCCAAAGAATAAAGATATTCTGATATTCTCTTCCTTAATCACAGTATCGTCAAATTCAGCAAATTTAACATCAATATGATACTCTTACCTAATCTGTCTGTATTACAATTTTGTTAACTGATCCAATAATGTCCTTTATAGCATATTCTTCTTCTAGCAAAAGATCCAGTCTGAGACCAGGTGTTGCCTTTGGTTGCCCATATCTCTTTCGTCTCCTTCAATCTAGACCATTTCCATGGCCTTCCTTTGTCTCTGAAGACACGTTCTAATAGAATGTTTGTCATTTTGAGTTAGTTCCGTTTTTCCTCAGGATTACATACAAAATACGCCTTTCTGGCTGGAATATTGCATACGTGGTGCTCTCTCCTCAGAGTGTCTCATGTGGAGGCACACAACATCCATCCATCCATCCTTGCTCACATTAATTTTGATCACCCAGCCAATCCTGGTTTGAGTTTCCATTGGAGAGTCACTATGTTTCCCTTACAACTAGGAAGCAAATCATGGGGATACACCTTATGGCAGTGCAGTACCTTGATTCTCATCAGATTTCCCTCATAGTTTAGTATCCACTGATGATTCTTAATCTATGCAAAATGATGATTTCCCACTGCCAGCACTCCTTCCATATTTTCCAGTCAGCCTTTGGCCTTCTGATATAGGCAAGAGTCCTCCCTTAACACTGTCAGCATTTGCTAATGGCTCCCTTCCCTAATGCGAACTACGTGGTTGGTGCCTTTGGATTTGTATCTGGAGGTATTTAGGTCCTCCCTCCCTCCCTCCTTCCCTCCCTTCATCAATTTGGATTCACAAATTTCTATTTTTCTCAGTAGTTTATAAATTTATTATTCTTAATTATTTTGATGCTCAAATTGTGCCAGATATGGCCAGTGGTAGTCCCAGGGTTTTAAAATTCAGTTTCTCGACGGAAAAGCTCTGTGAGGGTCACAGAAGAGAGTTATTTTTTGAATCCGAGCTAGGCCTGTACCACTGAGACAGCTGTATTACTGTGGTAGCCATGAAGTTTTTCACCAATGCTGTGAGCTTGCCCGGTAGTCTGAAAACTGTGTGCTGAAAGCTCTGTGCTTTGTTTTCTTTGTGTGTTCAAGACAGGAATGGACATTTGTTTATTGTGGGCCTTCTGCCATTCTTTTGTAGTTGCCTGGTACAGAATTCTCAGTGTTTGGGCCTGCTCAGAGATGCAAGGAGAAACCGGGGCCCTTTTTATTAGGGGCTCCAAACTCCTGGGAAGGGAAATTGTCTTGGTCAAATTACAGTACCATCATCTCCTTTTTTTCCTCTCAAGGGACATTTTACTGGAAAATCGATGCTATAGTAGTAAGAAAGCAGCTGGTAATATAGTACCAAAGCACATCACTCCTGCTGTTTATTATACCTCGAGATTTATTTCAGGCATTAATTTACTTGTTGATGGAATATTTAAAGCTATTAATGGAATATTTAATATGTTTCTCCATATTGGGAAGAACTCATCATTTCCTACATTCCATAGGATTTACAGGATTTCCTGGTCCAAAAAATACCCACGCTGTCCTTCTGTTGAGGTTTTATTAACTATGAAAAGAACTAACACTCTACCAGCACTTACTCTGTGCAGGACATTGATGTAAATACTGCAGTTACACAATTCTAGGAGGGAAATTGTTATTATTATTATTTTTTAAAGATTTTATTTATTTATTTGACATAGAGAGAGAGAGAGAGTACAAGCAGGAGGAGCCGCAGGCAGAGGGAGAGGGGGAAGCAGGCTCCTTGCTGAGCAGGGAGCCCAATGTGGGGCTTGATCCCAGGACCCTGGGATCACGACCTGAGCCAAAGGCAGTGGCTTAACCGACTGAGCCACCCAGGCGCCCCTAGGAGGGAAATTATGCTCTCATTATGGTGAGTAGGAAACTGAAGCACAGATTAAGTAACTAGCCCAAGGTCACACAGTTGGGGTTGAGGTAGAGTTGAATCTGGTCAATATGGCTCTAAAGCCTAATGCTCTAATTCTTATGCAGAGAAGGCAAAGGGGGTTAACATTTCTTGATACTCTTGACTTACCTGATACAATGAACAAGAATAAGAAGTACGAATCCAAAGTAGAAGAAGAGGAAGATGACGAGACTGATAAGAATGGGTTTCATATCAACAGATCCTGAGGGAAGAGAAACAACTTTGGTCAGGGTGTCCTCAGGAGAAAAGAGGACCATGTTTGGGACAGGACAGCTTCAAGGGCCCATCTCCATCATACCCATTCTGAAGTCCTAATATATTTCCATTCAAAGCAGCAAAGCTGCAGGAGGTCACTCAGACATTATCCACAAATGGCCACCTTTCACACTCATGAGTTCCCAGTGGAAGGTAGGAAGGGACTTCCCGTATACAACTTCACAATTGAATTCCCTCTCTTTCTGGAAGAGATTTAACAAAATGCTTTGATTCTCTCTTCTATCTCTATGGTAAATACCAGTTTTTTTATGATGTTTCTCTGGAGGGATGGCATTAGCTTTGATGCATATGATTGACTTCCTCACATAGAAATTTTTCTCCTTTGAATCTTAGAGGCAATACCGACCTTTAGTGGAAGGAACAATGGTCACTTTAAGGTTCTTTGTTCGATGTAGATTCCAGGTTTGGTTCTCCTTTTCTGGTAAAAAAGAACAGGCACAATAGATCAGATATTTGGTTCTTGGCCTCTCATCTGAACAGTTGTTCAAAAACTGTCCACAATTAGCTCTGGTTGTTGAATTTTCTTGTAGCAAGAACTAGAGGAAAATCTAACCCCCAAAGCTACAAACCATCTAATACCCCTTTGGGCTAAGCTTTCAATTTGGCCTTTGCTTGGGTGCATTTTGATAGTATTGAAGCAGTGAGACTGCAGCCCCCCTTCTGGAGTGAAGAAGGCTCGACTCATCCTCTGCTATCCATGTGGCTCAATATGCCACAGACATCTGAAGAAAACAGCTACTAAAATAAATGCTGTCTCATCTTTTGGTTTGCACTATTCCAGCCAGTGAAAATTTGTTTTTTGTTATATAGTCATAAAAGGACTTGTAGTTTACCAAAGGACAATGGACACCAGCAAAACTCTAGACTATATAATTAATAGATTAAAGAATACATAAGCAGAAATTTCACCCAAATGGCAAGAGAACGATGTATACTCAATAGTAAACACCCTCTGTGTTAATCACATGTGGCTCATCAGCTGCTGGGGGGAGGGGTCTGTGTTTTCAATCAACAGCCTATTCCATTCCCACAGTAGTTCCTACATAGTTACCCATAACCATTTTTACTATGCCTAAGAGCTCACACAATCCCTGTCATGGGGACAAATTGTCCACTTTGCTTTCTTACCATCTTGCCAGGTATAAAATTTTGGCAACTGAAATTGAGAACTCTGAATTTTTCTCGTACGTCCTTGTGGAAATGATGACTACTGATATATACAGTGGCTATATACAGTGGCTCATTACTGCTGGCTACCACACTGATCTTAGAAAGTGGACCTTGATATGCTGCATAAAATCACTATTATAATAATAGCAATTATTTGTTGAGTAAAAGGCCAACTGAGTGAATAAACCTCACATGGTCTGAGGGAGCAGAAGTCTTCGAAAAGATGTAGGGCACTAAGTGACATTCTGTAGTATCAACAATAGCTTTAGACTGATCATTTTCTTCCTTATATATTTTTTTCAAATATCTCTCAGACTGCCTTGCAAGTCACTGCTGATGACCCTCAGTGAGGCCACTGTGAGCTTTTGCCTTCCCTCCTATTCCATTTCATTAGGTTTTTCTAAGTAGCAAGCATTCCTATCTCTTACCCTGGATAAAGAAAGATCCTCCGCAGGTATAATCTTCAGGCCTTATCACAAATACCACGAAGAACTGCTCGCTTGGAAAATCCTTCTTCTGCATAAGATAGAACAACTTGTGATAGCAAGAAAGGATAGCAAAAGGGGAGAAAATCCATGGTGGTGTGAACTGAGAGGAAAGAGAAGAAAAATGAAGTTCACCCCTGCCCCCTAATTTCTTAGAAACAACCTTCAGATACCCATGATTTACTCCAGATTTTATCCACAATAAAATAATTGTTACATACAAAAAATTCAAGTAGATACACTATTCTAATTTCAATCTATCTTGTGTCCACTTAGGTGCTTAGAACTGTAATAGGTCCCATGTAAAAAATATGTTAACAGCCTATGTTTAATAATTAATACTTGTATATTATGTTTTTAAAATTAGCATACTTTAGAGTGTTTTAGGTTCACTATATTAAGCTTTAATTATTTAAAAATCTAATGACAGGGGTGCCTGGGTGGTTCAGTTGGTTAAGCGTCTGCTTTCAGCTCAGGTCATGATCTCAGGGTCTTGGGCTCAAGCCTGAGTCTGGCTCCCTGCTCAGCGGTGGTGGGGGGATTCTGCTTCTCCCTCTCCCTCTGCCCTTCCCTGCTCCCTCCCCGCCATGTGTGCTCTCTCTCTCTCTCTCAAATAAATAAATAAAATCTTTAAAAAATAAAAAATAAAAATAATCTAATGATAAATGACTTTCCTAAAAGTCACACAGCCACAATTAAATAATTTAGGTTAGGGATGCAAAGATTTAAGTGAGGCAATCTGAGTTATAGTCCTGGCTTTAACTTTCTCTAAGTATACTTCTCTGTATCCCAGTCTCCTTATTCATGAGTGAACAAGAACAGATATTTGGCATATCAAAATTGAGGCACTAGGAAATTAAAGCCTAATAGGGCTTTTTACATTTGATAGCTAAATTATAATTAACCTCTCTTCATTCCTTGTTATTTAGTAAACAGTATCACCTTACCCTCGACAACAGACCAAGTTGTAAGTAACTTAAGTAAACCCACCCTAAAGACAGAGACAGAATCTCTTTGAAAATCTACTGACATGATATATGTTCATTTTTGCTATAAAACTGTCATTGAAATAATAATTTAATTACAAATGACAAAAGGGCAAACCGCTATACACATGTGGTCTATATTCCTTTGAACCTATCCATTCTGTCCAGAATGGAAGTCCTTTTTTGGTTACTGTTATAGGTATACAGAGTATTAGAATATGTTCGATTCCTTTGAATAGATCAAACTTCACGCTAAATTGGCATCCCCCAATGAGGAGATTGGCATCTCACCTTACCTCTCTAAGCAATCTGTCAGATATATGTTCCACTGCATCATGGGTTCCTAAGACTTCCCAAGGGGAATGGCAGAGTAGCATTGTCCACCATGGCCTGGGCTTTGATTTCAGGAGTAGTGATCTTTGTTTTATTTTATTTTACTTATTTTTACTCTTATTATTTTAAATTTTATTTATTTGAGAGCAAGAGTGAGAGAGAGAGAGAGCACGACTGGGGGATGGGGAGGAATAGAGGAAGAGGGAGTAGGAGCAGACTCCCCACTGTGCAGGGAGTCCGATGCGGGACTTGATCCCAGGACTCCAAGATCATGACCTGAGCTGAAGGCAGATGCTTAACTGACTGAGCCACCCAGGTGCCCCACAATCTTGATTTTAAAACCAATCATAAAGGAAAGATATCCAAGGCACACAGTGAATGATGATACCTTCTGGATGCTGGTCCAACAGGTGACCTGACTGTGTATTGTGAATAAACTGTGTATTGTCATTGACAATACTGACCACAGAAGTGATGTCTCACCTGCAGTGTGATGGCAGCTTTCTTGGTCATGGACTGATAGACACCATTAAATTCCACATTGTGGTCGAGATCATGCACTGGGCACTGTGATGTGCATGAAGGATAAAAAAAAGAAAGCATCACTAAAGCCATACTATACACACCACACATTCCTCCTGGATCACAGAGCAAGGGGTTCCTTACTAAACCAAAAACCAGGAAACATTTTCTCCAAGAAAAGTCCCGCAACAGTGCTCCTAAAACTTCGTGCCTTGTCTTCTAAAGTTCTCTAAAGTTCACTTTATATCAAAGAGAACTGAAAACATTGTCTTAAAGTGTACAACACCTTTCCCATTTTTTATTAACACATTATGAGACAGAAATGGCCTATGGTTACAATAAAAATTGTAAAACCTAGAATAAACAGTAGGTTTCCATGTTTCTTGTGCAGTCCACGATTTGGTCTTCCATATTCTTTGTTATGATCCTCCCTCCCTTCCTTCTTTCCTTCACTTATTTTGGTGAGGAGTCCACTAGTCTCCATCTCCCCAAATCAGTGTCTCCAAACAGATGATCCACTTGTGTGCACAAGATACTGTTTTATTTAGCAGTTTTGCAGGCGATGCAGGGTAAGAGGATGACATGGTCCCCACCCTCCTCTTTCATTTATCCTGGGACAATATTATGCTCCATATTGAAAGGTTGACAAGTTGTTAAGACTCACCATGATATTCTGGACTGAGACAACAGAACATGGATAAGCCATTTCAGACCTGACTTTAATAATAACTGAGTCCACATCATCAGGAAATTTGTATAGAAAATACTGAGAATAAGAAAAAGAAAGAAATGATTTGTTAATATTAAAGAATGTTTACAGTTATGAACTCAAACTGGTTTTACAATCTCCATTAATTCAGTCAGCCATTCATCTCACATATATTGAGCAACTGCTGTGTGCAGGGCTCTGGGCTCTGAGCCAGATGTTAGGCATACAGCAGTGAACAAAACACGGTAGCCATTTTAGGCAATGTTGTCATTTCATTTGTTAGCATTTCTTTCTCAACTAAACTTTCGTGTACTTCATTCCAGTTTCTGCTTAAGAAGATCCCCCCAACCCTTTGAACTAGGGATATTCAAGATGTAACATGAGACAACATTTACTTCTATGTGATCATTTTGAAATAGGAAGCTCCACACTGAAAAGCAGATAAGCCTGTTCTTCAAGATTCTTAACAACCTTCCTTTAGGCAAGAATTACCACCAGACCTACCCTGCCCCTAGACTTCTTGTTAAAGAATCTGTTTCCTGGCTGGCATATAGCCAGACAATATTTCCATTCAAAGATCAAGCACTACTTCTAGCGCCTTGAAATATGTTCACAATTTGGAGCAGGCTGAGATATCTTCAAAATGATTTCTCAGGTATCATCAGAATCAGGAAGTATTTATAATAGAAAGAAGTTATACCAATTTACCTAGATTAGATTATGAATCCACTGTTTGTTAACCCTGATTTTTAAACATGTTGCCAATAAATGAAGAAAGGAGACTTCTGTCCAATAATTATAAATGTGGTAACTGCTTGAGAAGCTCGACATTAAGATTTTGAGGACACCAGCCAAAACAAGCCCAATATCCTAGGACTCTAATAAATCTATCAGTTGAAAGCAGAGGCAAAACATGTTAAAACTTAATTCTGTATTCCAGCGTCCTCTTTACTAACCTTATACTGAGAACCAGAGCAATAAAAATATAATGTTGTCCAATAATCCACAGCCTTCCGATGGGGGAAAAAATAACCTCAAGATTAAGGAGTGTCATTAACGCTGTAGTTTGGAAGTCTGTTCATGCCTTGTAACAGATGGCAACACTCCCAAGAACCCACTTCATTTGGACCTTTCATTTTGGAGCTTGATTCAAATACATATAATACAGGGCTCTTCCAAAGGTAAATGCTCTGGAATTCTCAAAAGGGATTTTTGGTTCTTAGGAAAGCCGAACTTAGTAACTCAAAAGCATTACTGTGATCACCGTTAGCAATAATGAGTATCATATATATTCCTAGGTACTATAGGAGTTGGTTTTGTCACTGGGTGGCAGTATATATGCACTGTGGAGGCTCTCACTGATGGGAAATTTAGCTCTTAAAAGATGTGTGGGAGTTGGTTCATACAGGTTTGGAGAGCTGACTGCACACATCTCTTCCCAACTCTGTATTCAAGGACGTCATGTTGGCAGCTTGAGATTAGCCAGAATACAAGTATTTTCACCACAGAAATGGGCAAATGCTACAAATCAGGAGTTTCTCGCTGGGAACTGGTTGTTAAATATTTACCAGCATATAAATGTCTGTAATTGAATTACACCAGTATCCATATATATGTTAAGCCCAGTTTTAGCATATCCAAAACAAAAAATTAAGCAGCCAGGTATGACCTAAGCTGTATAACAGCCTGCAGAAGATTTACAAAAAAATATCAGGACATTAAATAAATCTGTTATAAACTTGCTATTGCATAGACTTTCCTCTTTCAGAAGCCAAGAAAGAAAAAGGAAGGTAGCTAGAGGTGTCAACAGAAAAGTGGCTTAAATCAAAGTTTTCAAGAATTTATTCTGTTTATGATTATGGTTTAATGGAGAACACAGCACAAATATCTAATTCTTCTCATGTCAGCATTCCTGGTCTCTCTTTATGACAGGAATAACTAATTTATTCTACCCATAACACTGTAGAAATTAAAGTCTGTCTTGTTTTTATTGCATTTCTAGGTCAATTAACTATTTGTGTACCTGTATTGTGTTTTGCCTTCTACTCCCTGGCCCCCCAGCACCCATTTTGATTACAAGGTCCATGAGGGCAGAAGTTGCATCTCTTTCTTCTTCACCTTGTATCCCCAGCACCTAGGACAGTCTAATACTGTCTTTGGTGCATAACAGGCACACAATTTGCTAAAAGTTGAGCCAAGGAACATCTGCCAACAGATGTCATGCCTCCTATTTCATACCAACTAAGGTGAAAAGATTAAACGTTGTGTCTAAAATCCCAGTAATATGAACAACACGCCAAAAATGTAAATATATCACAAGTTGTAAAAAGTCAAGGGCAACACCGCATGCTGACTCTGCCTATTACCATGGCTTTTTGGAGGGTATTGTCAACAGGTAGAATCATGATAACCTTGAAACCCTTCACTTACCTGAGGTTGAGAGGGGCTGGCAGTGAAGTGAAAGGCAACATTTGTCCTGAGAAATGTATGTGGGAGAGGGAAAAGGGGGAAAAGTGAGAGAGAAGCTAAGTTAGCAAGCAAAAATGATTTCTGTAAAAGAAAACCATCTGAAAGTTGATGTAAGGAAAGCCTTATCCTTTGTGAAATGAGTTCTAGTCCCATCAAACTGACAAAGTAAACAGCATGAAGATTTGGTTTCAGCTCTCAAGAATGACAAAATTGGGAAGAGGATCGATTTTATGTCTTTATATAACCATGATGTCATACCTATAAAAGTAATTACTTGTTTGCTTTTGCAGACACTTTTGCCCTTTGGATTCTCTTAAGGTTTTACAACCAAGCACAGGGTTTGGGTGTCAGAAGCGGGCTGAAAAAGAGAGGAAAAGGCTTGAGGTCCTTTTTAGATAATGTAGGTCACACTACAAAATAATTTGGATGCATCCATGCCAAAAGATCATTATTTTAAACGTGGTGAATACATCATCACCATGGGAGGGGCTCTGGGGCTAGAAGCATACCCTTCCTGCCTCCAAGCACTTCTCCATTTGCCTGCCACACCAGCTAAAATTCCTGTCCAAGACCGTGTCCTCTTCAGTTTACGCACTGCCTTCTAAGGCCGTCCTCTAAAATGCAAATACCACCAAAAGAATACAATGAAGCTGTTTTCTATCCAGTTGGTAATTTACTGTGAACTATTTTTTTAAAATATTTTATTTATTTATTTGACAGAGACAGAGAGAGAGCACAAGTAGGCAGAGAGGCAGGCAGAGGGAGAGGGAGAAGCAGGCTCCCGGCGGAGGGCCGGGAGCCCGATGCGGGGCTCGGTCCCAGGACCCTGGGATCGCGACCTGAGCCAAAGGCAGCCGCCTAACTGACTGAGCCACCTGGGTTCACCTTATTGTGAACTATTTTATTAGATATTTTTGTTCTTCTGTGAAAGACAGCCTGAATCCTGCCCTGAGGAAAGGCAAGTGTGAGGAGCTTGTGGGAAGCACACCCTTGTAGTACAGAATGCTGGCTGGCATGAACACACGTGAACCGGGTTAAGAAGCTGGAAAACACAAAGACAAATTGGTCTTCTCTACAGTTTTGTAAGGGCTGTTTTTGGCCTTTTGCGCTTTCTGGCTCCTGCCTCATCTTTAGCCGTGAAGATCACTCACACAAGCCCACTGCATTCTCAGTGCTGGCACCTGGGGACAAGTCTGTCCCCACCCCGCCAGTCTGGCCTGCATTTCAGGGAACCTGAACCTGAACTTGTCCTGGGGCCCCTTCCCAACTTCATCCCTTGGTGCTCCCTAAAGAGTCTTCCTCTCCACTAATTTTCCTTTGATAAAAGTTAGAACAGTTTAAAAAACTTTACTGAAGATTCCTTTATAAAGGACACGTCAAAACATTTAACAAGAAGTTTATAATTGGAGGCGTTGTTTAGAAGTCATAAAACTTGAGTGCTATTTCTAAATTAAATGACCAACAATTTTAGGCTGTTGGCAGACTGGGCACAGAATTTAGCAATGGGTGCAATTTTTTATGTAGCTACTCCCAACAGAAATGATCAGTGTCAAGGACTGCTTCTGTTGAAGCGCATTTCAAGACTTGTGGCCCAAAGTCAGCTAAAGAAGCCAAAGTCAGTGTCAAACCCAGTCGTGTGTTAACTCCTGAGATTCCAAGACCAGAGTCGGGACCCCTGTGCTGCGTGTGGCTGGGGGGCTCCCTCTCAGCAGTGTGGTGTCATCTGCTGTTACCAGGGCAACACGGGGCCTGAGTTTGGTTCAGTTGCCAGGTCAGGGGAAAGAAAAAGACACGGATTTTCTTGGCTAGCAACAGACAGCAGGAGATTTCAGATGCAACGTTTTCTTTGGCCAGAAATTTCTCTTGTATACTCCCTTATCATTTGAATTCCAGTTGTAACACTGAATGTATGGGCATCAATATGATTTTTTCCCCTTGTTCTTCATGTTTTCCTTACTGGTATAATACATACAAACCTCAAAACCATTATTTTCTTTAAGACTATAGCATTTAAGTCCTCTCTACAGAATCAACAGTGTATGCAAAATAAACATTGTGTCTGTTGTAGATGAAACATGTCGCTTCCTTCCCCAGGGGGCCCTGCCACAGGTTGGGGAAGGTTTATTTATGAGTCCTTAACCAGTAGAACAAAGCTAATTGAGACTCCTGCACAACTTTAGAAGAAAAAAAGCATAAAATCTTCAACCAACTGTTTAAACAAATTGAGCACAGGAAACAAATGTTTATTCGATAAATAAGAAAAACTCAAAGCTGACTTTGTTCCCTTGTTTTGCTTAGTTTGGAGGGAGAGGGGAAGAGAAAAGGACCAGATGGCGTCCAGAGAGCTCAGTGTGCAGATAAAGGAGACAGGAGAAGAACAGTGAGAGGAGACATCCATCCAGGAGAGTAATAAAATGGAAGAACAAGGAAAGGGGGATGGAAAGAGAGGGTGGGTGGGAAGAGAGGCAGGGATAAAAGCTAAGTCGTTTTGGGGGTGAGTACCAGAGAAGACTGTGAGATTCCCGGCATCTTCTTCATCCTGTGATAGCCAGCCCCTGGCACAGAGCCCAGTGTGTGTGCAAAACCCCCACTTTGTTGGCTGAAGGAAACGATGCCCTATTATTCACTTGGACTATCGACTTCAGAATATCATTCCCTGTTATCTCCTTACGGCCATCTGTTACGAACTCCCTTCGCTCACCACAACCCTTCCAGCAACCTCTGATCACGTGTGACCTTCCACTTCATCGCTCCGGTCTGAGTATAAACTCTGCATGCATCCTTTCTTTCCTTCTCTGGGACTCTGCTTCTATAAAATTCAACGTCCTATGAATTTTATACACCCTTGGCTTATAAATATATACTAATAGCAACCACTTTCAAAATAAATAAAAAAACCCCCACCCAACAAAATGCCTCCCTTTTCTGTATCTTGCTCCCTTGATGTCATTCTCTATCCTCCCTCTCCTTCACCAACCAGCTTCTCAAAATCGTATTCTGCTTTCATCCCTCATTCATCTTTTCCTCTCCCCACGGCTGTCAGGATTCTTTCCCCACCATCACCCTGAAGTTGCCTTTGCTGCAGGTAATAGTCACCTCCTATTTGCTAAATCCAGTGACTTCAGCCTTAACTTTACCTCTCTGTGGCATTGGATCTGATGACCAGTCCCTCTGGAAACTCTTTCCTCCCTTGCGCTCTGTGACACCTGCTTTCCTGAGTTTTCTTCTGCACCCTCCCGCACCTCTGCTATGTCTGCTCAGCTTCTTTTGTTTTGTTTTAAAGATTTTATTTATTTGACAGAGAGAGACACAGCAAGAGAGGGAACACAAGCAGGGGGAGTGGGAGAGAGAGAAGCAGGCTTCCCGCCGAGCAGGGAGCCTGATGAGGGGCTCGATCCCAGAATCCTGGGACCATGACCTGAGCCGAAGGCAGACGCTTAACGACTGAGCCACTCAGGCGCCCCTGCTCAGCTTCTTTTGATAACTCCTGTTTCTCAGACCATCCCTTACATAAGAATGTTACCCGCTATTCTTGATCTCATTTTCCTTAGCCACGTACCTTATATATATATATATTCAGTTAAAAATCACATATATGTTCAATGGCCGCAAAACTCACAAAAAAATATCAATGAATCTTAAGTCTCCCTGTCTAGCCTGGGGCTATCCCTTTAGCTCCCGTCAGGGAAGAGTGATCGTCTGCTGGACTTCTGTGCTTGGCTGCCCCTCAAACACTTCAAACTCCACAGGATCAAAACGGAATGTGCTGTCATTTTCCTGATCCCGACCCACTATGGCTCTTTGCTAGTAAGCCTCACCAGACTTCTGACATCATTGTTGGAGTCATCGGGGACTCCCTTTTTATCAGCTTCCACATTTAATTGATCACCACGTCTTCCTGACTCTATTAATGTATAAGTAACCCGGATGTACCTGACTCACCTGAAGTACGATCTTTGCCCAATATAGCATTCAATAAGAAAAAAATTGGAAAAGTAATGGAAATCATTATTGTAGTCTACCCCCAAATACCGAAGGGTGATCACACAGTATGAGACATGGTAAAAGGGTCTAAAAGCCTCCTCACTTACCCATTTCCTCAAAAAAATCTACTTTTCACAGCATCGTAGCTGTGTGATTTCACTCAAAAGCCTCTCAAAACAGACTCAAATCCCTACTTAGAAGGCTGGAGGAGGGTTGAAGCCTGCAAGTACTCACGTAGGACTGTATTTTTTATTCTGCCGCATGTATTTTTTTTTAATTTGTGGATTATCCCTATGTATATTACTTGACTCTTTTTCTCCCTTACAACTTTGTTGCTGCTATAGTATGTTCAGTTCCTAATCATTGTTTATTTTTCTCTATTCAAGTAACTTTTTATTTTCTTATTTGTCTCTACCCTCTCCTCTCTCCAATTCATCTTCCGTGTGACTACTAGATTCATCTTTAAAAATAAGATTTGTTTATTTTATTGTGTTGCTTAAAAGCTTTAGTAGCTCCCATAACCTGAAAGGTGGAGTTTAGGCACCTGGGTGGCTCAGTCAAACATCTGACTCTTAATTTTGGCTCAGGTCATGATCCTGGGGTCATGAGATTGAGCACTGTGTGTGGCTCCATGCTCAGCAGGGAGTCTGCTTGGGGTTTTTTTTTCTCCCTCTCCCTGTGCTCTTCCCCCTGCTTGCGTGCATGCTCTCTCTCTAAAATAAATAAATAAAATCTTAAAAAAAACCCAACAACTCTCTAGCGCAGCATACAGGATCTCAAAGATCAAGGATTAGGCACTACTACATGTTTCTCTGTGCTGTCTCCTGTTATTCCACCTCTGGCACTGTGTGGACCAGCCTCCCTGAAGCACTTCTACTCAGGCTGCTATCTGTAATCCAGAACTTTCTTTTGAGCACCAGGCTGCTGTATATCCAACATTCTACCCAACATCTGCACTTCAAGTTCAACATGTCCCAAAGTGAACTCACCATCTCTTCCTTCCTTCCTCAACCTTCTCATTTCCTCAGTGGCACCACCATTTACAAGGGAAGAGGCCATCTTTGACTCTCCCATTTCCCTCACTCTTCATGTCCAATCAAGTTTTGCCAATTTCATCTCTAAATTCTTCAGTTCATCTCATTATTACCTTGACCACTGCAGCAAGCCTTCTAATTTCTCTGCCTCCAGTCCTGTCCCCTTCAAGTCCTCCACACAACTATTACCACCTAGACAACTACCTTTCTTCACAACCCGTCCAAGCTCCTCCCACCCCATGATCCGGTGCCTGCCTGCCCCTACATCCTCGGGCTCTTCCCTGTCTGCAACTTCACGCTCTGCCTCACAGAATGCTAGGTCACTGGAATTTGGGAAAATGAGTGGTGGCAGAGGTGCATGTGTGTGTGTGTGGAGGTGGGTGAGGGATAGTAAGATGGCAGGGAGGAACGCTTTAAGGCAGAATTTTGTTTTTAAGACTTGATTGAAATAAATAAATGTTTCATGGAATTGAGAAACATATTTAGGGCAACATAAAGATTCGGAGGACAGTTTTAAACACAAAGTGGAAATAGCATATTATTGTGGGAAGAGCTCAGAACTGGGAGTTAGAAGTAGAATCTAGTCCTGATTTTACTCTTTCCTAGATGTGGGTTTAGATAAGTCACTTAACCTCTCTGGGCATCTCCTTTGCTCATCTGTAAAAATGAGGTGAGTGGATTCAACTTCCAAAGTTCCTTTCATTCTTAAAATTCATGATTCTAGGGGAAAAAAAAATCCTGAAACATGTTTCACATAGCTTCTAGTCTGCCACTCAAAAATATACAACAGAAACTGCCATGTTAGGACTTTCGAGTTGATTTTTCAGTGTTTCTCTCAATACCTAGACTTCAGATCTCACCACAATCCCCAGCTCTTGCCCATTACCATCCTCTTCTGGATTTCTGGGTCACCAGCAAGGTTGGTGTGGGACAATCCAGAGCCAAGGAGGAAGAGATGCATATATATTTCAGTTACCATCTCTTCTCAGACTTACCTTATTCTCATCAAAGCCCTAGTAACTGTGCATTTTGAAATGCTCTGAATGTCTGGTTGCGGAGGTCAAGTCACATTATAAGAGGTGGAAACAGAAAACAATGTGAGCGAATAGATTTGCAGTTCTACTAGCATGCATATCATTCATTAACACTTGCACCGAGTTGTGACCTTATGATTTCAGTTTCACAGAATTCAGTTCTCCAAAGGGTCTAATTAGCCTCCCAGGAAAACCAGCTCTAGAATTCAAGTACACTGCCACCAGGTGACAGTGACAGGTCAAAGACACAGAGACCAATCAGTAAATGTGAGGCTTCTCCACAGTTAAAACTGCACTCTGTTCAAGTAATGTGCTGCCACCTCCTTCAAATGTATCACCATGAATTCTCATATTGTTTAATATCATAAATAGATTTAAGCATTAAAATAATTAAATGTAAGCACCATATTTAGAAATTGCTTAGAGGTAGTGGTTCTCAACTCTGGCTACACATTAGAATCACCTGGGAAACTTAAAAAATATATATATTCTAAGGCTCAAACCTCCCTCCTAGAAACTCTCACTTAATTGATCAGGGTAGAAAACTTTTTCTGCCTTTTTTTTCCCCCAGAGGTGGGAGTGAGGGGTTTTTTGCTCTTGAAATTATCATGTCACTTTTTTCTACACCAAAATTAGTGAAGGGACTTGGAAAAAATGCTGTTGACTACTTCTCCATCTTTCTAGCTATTCATTCATCCATCTGTCCATCCATCTGTATGGGTATACATTGCCAAGAGCTGCAGAGAAGACCAAGATAAATATTTGATTCCTACTAGCAACTCCACTGGCTACAGACTTCTTTATAAACTGCTTTAGAAAATTTAAGGTGAGCTTTATAATAGAACAAGACATTCTGATCAGAAAAATAAGCTGCAAAAAGTAATATATATTTTTAAATATAATAAAGATTTAAATATATTTGAATATTTAAATTTAATAAAATTTAAATATAATAAAAATATTCTGATTTTTTAAAAATTAAGCTTTCTATTGAAGTGTAACAAACATATAGAAAAAAACACAAGTCATAAGTATATATCTGAATGAATTCACCAGGTAAACAACCATATACTTCCTCTTTCCTCTCCAAAGTTATCACTATGCGGACTCGTAACATTACAGAATAGTTTTGCCTATTTTTAAACTTTGTATAAATGGAATCAAACAGTTATGTATTTCTTTTGTCTGGCTTCCTTTGCTTAACATTGTGTTTGTGAGATTTATCCATGTTGCCAGGTACAGCAATAGTTTGTACCTTTTTATTGTTGTGTAGTATTCCATTGGATGAATAGGACAATTATATATTTAGGACTTGGATTTATAATAAGTAGGAGTGAAATCACATTGTCAGTCTTTTCAAATTATAGAAACTGGTAGGTGTAGTGAAATCTCATTATAGTTTTAATTTGTGTTTCTGATAGCCAGTAAGATTGTGTTTGGGGGATCATTTTGGATACCTTCTTTGGTAAAGTGTCTGTTCAAATCTCTTGCCTATTTTTTTTCCAATGGGCTTGCCTTATTTATGTTTTTAAAAAACAGGTATAAAAATACTTCTAGTCATTTCAAATAATTGATTTGTGGTTTGGTTGATTTTGTCCATTGTTGATTTGTTCTCTATTTCATTGTTTTATGCTATTTCATTACTTCCTTTCACTTTCTTTGAGTTTTACTTCCTAACTTCTTTTTTTTTTTTTTAAAGATTTTATTTATTTATTTGACAGAGAAAGAGAGAGAGCACGAGAGCAGGAACACAAGCAGGGGGAGTGGAAGAGGGGGAAGCAGGCTTCCTGCCGAGCAGGGAGCCCAATATGGGACTCGATCCCAGGACCCTCGGATCATGACCTGAGCCGAAGGCAGACGCTTAATGACTGAGCCACCCAGGCACCTCCTAACTTCTTGAAATGGACACTTAACACACTGATTTTCAGCCAGTCTTCTTTTCTAACATATATATCTGAAACTATGCATTTTCCTCTAAGCAGTGCTTAGTTGCATCCCAGAAGTTTGGATATGTCATATTTTCATTATCATTCATTCAGAATACTTTCTAATTTTCATGGTAATTATTATTTTTTTGACTCATAAGTTATTTAGAAGTAGACTACTTAATTTCTAAACATTTGGGGGTTTTATAGACACCATTTTATAGTTGATTTCTGTCTCAATTCCATATACAGGATTTCAGTTCTTTTAAATTTATCAAGATATGCATTAGAACTTGGCAACCTTGGTAAATGTTGCATGTGCATTTGAAAAGGTTAAGCATTCTATCATTTTGAGATACAGTTTCCTAAGTACATTAGTTAGTTCAAGCTTGTTGATCATGTTCATCTGCTTTTTATATCTCAAAGGGCCAAATAGTAAACATTTTAGGCTTATAGGCCATAATGTCCCCATACCAACTACTCTATACTCAACTATAATAAAAAAATATATATATTTTTATTCCATTGGGTAAATATAAACATTGACTCCCCTTCTGAGACTCTTCACTCTCTGTTCCAAAGCTCTAGTGAGAGGTCTAGGTCAAAATTATTTTCTCAGTTTTTACTCCTGAGACTGCCTCATTTTTTCCTCAGAAAGCTTATTTGTTCCAGTGAAGCTGCGTCTGGACCTATGGGCACACAGACTTGGGTACACAAACTTGTGCACATGTGGGGGCTAGTCTCTACCCTCAGCAGTACCTAGACCCCTTGGTGCCGAGATTCTTGCCTATAAGAAACCAGAGCCACAGAAGGGTGGGTGATAATGGGGACAGCAGCCAAGAGCTTACCTGTTTTTTCTTATTGATTTGTAGGAGTTCTTTATATAGTCTGCTATGAACCCTTTATAGTTATATGTGCTGTCTTTTAGTCTATGGCTTGTCCTTTTGTTCTCTTACTGATACATTTTGATGAGTACAAATTCTAATTTTAATGAACCAATTTAATGATAGTTTCTTTTAAATTTTATTTAAAACACTGAGAGAGGACGAAGTGGTCTGAAGCCTTGAGAAGCCTTGATCTTAGAAGAGAATGGGGCAGAAAGTTCCTTGAACTGTCTGGCCTTATTAAGGAATGACCTTTCTGTTTAAATTTTCACACAGGTTTATGCAATATTTTACAAGAGTAACCTCTGGAAAAGAACAGATCTCTTGGAGACCATTCCCCCAACTGAATTTATTATATGTATGTCTAATACGAACAATTTGAGATGAGTTCAAAAACAACTGATTTTGTTTCAAAGGATGGTAGTGCAAGGAGAAGGAGGAAATAGTCATTAGTTGTTGCATAAGGGACAAAGCCATAAGACACTATTTTCTACCTGTATACATTCTTAACTTGGAAGGAGAAACCTGGACTAGCAGTAAGGACAAGAAAATAGGTTAAGGTCTTCCTCAGAAGAAAAATAAAACTTCCTTCAGGAGAGTGGTAGTGACGCATAATACAAAAGTACCCAGTCACCGGGGCCTCTTGCTTGGACTACAGGCAGGCAGGGTCCTCACACAGACCCCTGAAAATAGACATGCCTCTGAGGCTGGGCACTGTTCCCCTCTGCAGCAGTCCCTACTGCTTCCCTATTGCACAGATTACAGTCCTGTTGCCCACCTGTGAGCAGGACTGGTCAGAAGTTGCTAAGACAATATGCCAAGTGGCTAATTTCCTTCTTGAGTGCTGACTTGGCAGAAGGGAGACTGGACTGAGCATGTGCAGACAAATGAATTGAGAAAGGCCACAAGAGGTCCTGCTTACTGTAGCTGGAAGTGCGTGATCTTGGTAACCAGCAGTTTGTACTGGGCGCCCAGTGGAGCCATGGAGGTGACATCTACAATTACCAGTTGCTCCAGAGGTCCTGTTTCATTGGTTGCTTCTGAGGGACACAAGGTGCGGCTTACTTCCTGGTACTTGTAACTCCTCTGGTATCTGTAGCAGCCGATGGAAGGAAAAACAAGCAAGAATGAAAGAGAGACTTGGTGAACAAGCAAGGGAAAAAAAGCCAATCTTATTTCATTTCTCTCCAAATTTGTTTTCAAGTCCTTATGTTTTAAATTTCAGACTGGACCTATGATAGTGATTGAGTCTTGGGCATAGGCTTGTGTGATGTAATAACAGGGACTTGAGGACTCTTCAGTGCTGGCCAGTTCACTTTGATTGTGTCTATATTATGTCACACCACCTTCCTAATTCAATGAGAAAAAAAATACCAAATGTTGAAGGGGAAAATTGTGCTGATGAAACAATCAGTTGATTTCATATTTCCACTCTTTGAGCTTTTGCTAAATGGAACATAAAAAAAAAGCCCCAGAGCCCAAGTCAAGGCTATGAGAGTTACTATTTCAATCCTCAAATTACTCAGCCACTAAAAATGAGTTAATGCCATACTATGTACCTATGTCTGAATGCCTTCTGGTTTTTTTCTTAGTAGTGCAATAGTACCTTATACAGTTTCTCCTGCAAAAGTATAAACTACATGAGGGCAGGGATTTTGTTTTCCTCTCCCCCCACTGCTGTATCCCTAGTTTCTAGCACTTAGTAGCACTTAAATGCTATAGAATGAAGGATGCACACTCTGTGGGCATTTTGGAGAATGGAGGTATTACTCATTTACACTGACTCTTGAACCTAGCCCTGTCCTCAGTGGATGATCTACTAACCAAGAGCTACAGAATATTCTGGATAGAATTAAAAATGCTTAAAGTTCTTCCAGGTGCTACATATCTAGGTAGAGTGCTTATCTGAATTCAAAGAGTCAGGGTGCTTGGGTGGCTTAGTTGGTTGAGCATCTGACTCTTGATCTCAGCTCAGGTCTTGATTTCAGGGTTGTGAGTTCAAGCCCCACATTTGGCTCCATGCCCAGCATACTTAAAAGACAAAAAAAGAGGATGGAAACTGAACAGACTTGGACAGGTTGGGCTATGTGCTATGACCATTATTTGCACTAGGGATGCATATGATATCAACATTCCAAATGTCTGATTTCTCCTTTTACTAGGGAAAACACCAATTAAGGTCTAGGTCATTGAAAGAAAACAAATGTAGCGAAGTTGTCCAGGAGAAGATCCACTTACAGTCCTTGGAAGAGCAGAGGAACCTGCCAGGACAGCACCCCTTTCTGCTGGCGAACCATGACGAGGACTGGGTAGTTCTCTGAGGAACTATTCACATACACCCGAACAGCATTCACCTGTGAGCCAGGGCAGAGAGAGAAGGTAAGGCAAATCACACATGCACATACATGCACACACACACACACCCACAAACACACATCATAGCTGCCACCTGACGTGATCTTCAGTGAAACCAGATTCTGGAGGCTTCAAATGGCAGGCTGAGGAGTTCGAATTGGGCAGTCAATACAAGGTTTTGAGAATAAGCCCAGAACAGAAAAAGAAAGATATTGATATCTCTTCTCATTTGAATATAAATGGTAGATACAAACGTCTTCAAAACAAAACAAAACAAAACACAAAACCTACAAGCTCCTCAATTGCTGACAAATTTTCATTTTGGTTTGGAAAATTATTCTGTGCTTCAAACCAAAATGTTATTGCCATGTTTTATTAAAGCCTAGCAGATGGCCTGATGCTCCCCTAGCAACAGATACCACAGGGGCTGAGTATTCTTCTCTTTGTCCTACTCCAAGGCATAAATCAGTCCCTGACACAAAATGCTTTTCTATATCAGCAGCTCCATGGCTCCTTCTGAATACACAGATCAACCCCAAGGATTTAACACTTTCAAGGCTGTTTTAAAGACAGAAAATTGAACTGTGGCCCTGGATCTAGATGGTTCTGGTGTTTTCCTTCATTTTGTATAATACCATAGACTATATGGAAAGAACAAAATAGAAAAAAAGACATGTTAAGAAAGAAAAAGTAAAACCTGATCTTTCATATGAGATTTCCCCTCCTGCTGTACTAAAACCTTAGTATTCTCTTGAAAGCTTCTTTATTAGGGGCAAGAAATGAAACAAGAAAATCTTGCAGTTAAACCCTGAAAGATCTATACATGTTCAAAATGGAAACAGAGGAAACAGAACCACATGGATATCATATAATTACTATTTGGTTCTCTTATATCATTCTTCATTAAACCACTTTGCTTTTTTAATGTTGAAACAATCCAAGAGTAATTTATTAATTTGATAAGAAGCACTTGTTCACGAAGGGAACATTTTCTTGTGCCTAAACTCTACTATGCTGCAGCTGATAACTGCCAACACCCTACCTCTAGTGCAGACCTTTTCCCTAAGTTCTGGATGTTCCACTAGTACCTCAAATTCTACCTGTCAGAAATGGAATCTATCACTCTCTTCACTCTTAACTTTAATTTCTTCTGAATTTCCTTGCTTATTGAATGGCCTCACCAGGAAGCTATTCCATCTAATGAGAACCGTTAGATGAGAGTCATCCTTGATTCCTACTCCTTTAGCCTTCTCAGTCGATAGGTCATTGAGTTCTACTGCTTCTATGTCCTTCAAACTGTCCATATCCAGACCTTACCCTCTACCCACAATGATGTCCTCACCATTCTCATAGTTCATCTCCTCATTGACAGGACCTGATCCAGTCTTCTGATCCCCAGGGCTATGCCCCCTCAGATGTCAATTTCATCCGATAGGGCAAGGCCTTTAGCGGCTCTGGGAATTTTCAGATTTACTCTAATACCTGGACTTGCAATTGGCATCTTAAGTGGGGGGGGGGGTGGGCAGTCTTGTGGGACTGAGCCCTTAACCTATGAGATCTGATGCTAAAACCAGGTAGAACTGAACTGACTGCAGGACACCCACCTGGTGTCACAGAATTACTTGATGTGTAGAAAACCCACACATCTGGTATCAGAAGTGTCGAGTGTGAGCAGAAGAAAATGGAAGTGAGTTTTTCCTGTAGACAGCCACCAAGCATTTTTTTCATGTAGTCCAATTTATTATTTTTTTTTCTTGGACACTTCTTCCATTGCTCTTTAAAATAGAGATATAGGGACGCCTTGGTGGCTCAGTCGGTTAAGCATCTGCCTTCGGCTCAGGTCGTGATCCCAGGGTCCTGGGATCGAGTCCCGCATCAGGCTCCTCCTTGCCCAGTGAGGAACCTGCGTCTCCCTCTGCCTGCCATTCCCTCTGCTTGTGCGTGTGCTCTCTCTCTCTCTGACAAATAAATAAAATCTTAAAAAAAATAGAGATATCATTCACACACTGTACAACTCACTCTTAAAGGGTACAATTCAGTAGTTTTTAATATAATCACAGAGATGTACAACTATCACCACTATCTAATTCCAGAATATTTTCATCACTCCAGAAAGAAGCCCTGTACCCATTAGCAGTCATTCCTCATTCCTTCCTTCCCTTAATCCCTGGTAACCAGTAATCTTAATTTTGTCTCTGAATTTACCCATTCTGGACATTTCATACAAATGGAATAGCATATGCACTTTTGTATTTGGCTTATTTCACTTAGCATAATGTTTTCAAGATTCTTCCACGTTGTAGTTTTCTTTTTATTGCTAAATAATATTCCATTGTAGGCACTCACCACATTTGTTTATGTATTATTCAGTTTATGGACATTTTGGTTGTTGCCACTCTTTGGCTGTTACAAACAATGCTGCTTCGAACATTTATATACAAGTTTTGGTGTGAGTATGTTTTAAATTCTTTCGAGTGTATACCTAGGAGTAGAATTATTGCGGGACACGGTAACTCTGTGTTTAACTTTCTGAGGAACTGCCAAAACGTTTTCTAAAGAGATTCATCTTTTTACATTCTAGCAATTTACATTACTGGTAATATATAGGGGTTTCAATTTCCCCACATCCTTGTCAACACTTGATGCTGTCTTCTTGATTATTACAGTTCTAGTGGGTGTGAAGTGGTATCTTGTGAATCATACAGTATTTTAACCGTTTACCTGCCTGGCTCTTTTAGGGAGCTGTAAACTTCATCTTTGGTGTCCCTAGTGTTGACAAAACGCATTAGTTCAGAAGCAAGCTCACTTTTGCTGTTCATAATACAAACACTCACCAGCATTATGCAGCACGTGGTGTGAGAGCACCCTTGTAGTCTGGCTTAAATCTACAGCAATCAGAACTGAGGTAAAACCTAAGGAAAGCTGTGAACTAAGGCAAGCTTCCTCTTTAGCCTGTCTACTCTCTTTTCTTTACCTAGGAATGCAGCTTCCTTCTCCCTTCTTAAGTACTTAGTGCCAGAAGGGATTTCCCTCCATTTTGTTTCCCCACACTTTAAGAGAGTGATTCTCAAATGTTAGTGTGCTTTTTGGCATTCAAATCCTCAAGCCCACCCCTAGCATTTCTGATTCAGCAGATCAAGAAGAGAACCTAAAAATATGCATGCTTACCAAGCATGCTGCGGGGTTCTGATGCACATGGATTGGAGCCTGTACTTTGGGAAATACTGTTCCAACCGAACCAGCTAGTGGATGACCCCATTTGTCAGCAACTTGCCAACTGCCCATTATTATGAAGTGCACAACCATGACACCACCAAATGTCACGAGTATGTCTGGAAGCTGGTGTCTAATGGGGCTGAAACTGGGCTAGTAGGAAGGAGATCTGTAGGGAGCAGAACAGATATATCACCACCATATTACCCCACTCAATGCTCATTGCCACACCTAATTTTATTCCTTGTCTAGCTCTTATAATCCATTTACTTTTGTATTATTTAATAACAGTCTTACTAATTACAATAAAAACAAACTCAGAGATACTGACATAATAAATTGTAGAAAAATATATTAAAGTAGGAGATAGAAACACTGGGTGGTTTTTTTTGATACAAATAGATAATGCATTGCCCCCAGGAAAGGATAAAGAGTCCTGTTCAAATTTTGCTTTGCTTTTTCAGAGGCTAATGTGCAACTGAGAAAATTGGATTACATTTGCCACAGTGAAGTAAGCCCTGTAAAGGCAAAACTCAGTGAAGGACAGAGTATTGACCATGCATGATAGATCATGACACCTTGTAACAGACCATTCTTAAGAGCCAAGATTTTCCCTCCTGTGGCTTCTTCCTGTTGTCCTGAACACTTCATAGTCCCCCCGCCCTTGCCCGTGGGGGGATATGTTCCAAGACTGCCAGTGGTTGCCTGAAACTGCAGATGATACCAAACCCTATATATACCATATTTTTCCCACACATACATACCTATGATGAAGTTTAATTTATTCATTAGGCATAGTAAGGTATTAATAATAATACCTAATAATAAAATAGAATAAATGTTCTTGAATGTGGTCTCTCTCTCTCTCTCAAAATATCATACTGTACTCACCCTTCTTCTTGTGATGATGTGAGAGGCTAAAATGCTTATGTGATGAGATGAAGCAAGGTGACAGACGTAGGCATTGTGACGGAGTATTAGCCTACTTTTGACCTTCCGACCATATGTCAGAAGGAGGATCATCTGCTTCTGGGCTGTGGTTGTCCATGGGTAACTGAAATTGTGGAAAGTGAAACCAAGGATAAGGGATATATGACTGCTACACATCTATCTTATTTTCTTTCTATGTTTATTATAAGCAAGGAGTTGTGTTATAGATAAGAGAGAATTATTTAAGTACTCCCATTTCTGATATTATATAGATCACAATTATGAAAGGTCTTAAAGCTTCGAGACTCCCTTTTTAATCTGTTGGAATGTGTCAGTAGGGAAAAGTTCAAAATTATAACTAATATAATTCTGTTGCATAAAGAGGATGAAAATGAGTTTAATTTAAAATCTGGTTTGGTTTTGCTAAATTAATGAGACTGTAGGCTCTATTAGTTGGAACATCAGACTATAAATCAGAGATTATTGGCTTCCATTATTAAGCACAGCACTGTTTTCCCATGTGATCTTGAAAAACTGAGTCTCCCTATAAAATAGCTAAAATAGTATTTGCTTTTCCTAATATGCACAGTTTTAGTAACTGTGTTATGTTCACTAAGTGTATATCTTGGAAGTGTTCAGGTTATTTGGTCCTTCCTTCCTTCTCTCCCTCTTTCCACCCTTTCCTGCTACCCTTCCATGATCCTTCCATCATGCATCAAACATTCACTGAGTTAAGAGCTATGGGAGGTGCTGCGGGTACACTAAAGGCAACCCTGTCCTTGAGGAACTCACGATCTAGTCAGAGACAAATGATGTTATTACCAACAGCAAAATGTGATGATATTGTGGTAGCAACGTGAGCAAGTCCTGTGGGTACATAGAGGACAAAGTGGCTACCCATGTGGGGGAGTCAAGCAAAACAGCACAGAAGCTGGTCAGTCATTTCCCAAACTATAGTTAAGATGGACTTGTCCACATAGGTCCTGTCATTGCCTGCCTGGTGCATATGGCCTTGACTCATTAGAGAAACTTGTATCTGGGAAGGTGCTCAAGAAGGTCATCTAGTCCAAAGGTTCTATTTACAGACGAGGAGCCCAAGACACAGAGGTGATGTGACTTCCCCAAGGATACTCAGCTATGGCAGAATCATGACTGGAAACCAAGCTTCTTGCATCCCAGTTTGCACACAACGCTTGGTCAGATCATGCTATCACCACTATTTTGAATCCCTGACTCCACTGAACACCACTATGGATATAGGCTTCTCCTACTACTTCACTGTGAAATCAAGAAACTATATAAACACCATGAACGAAGGAGAGAGACAAGCCATAGAATAAGATATGTTACTTGTACAAAAAAACAGACAAAATATCAATATCTTGAATATGTAAGGAGTCCTTAAAACTCATTGAAAAACACAACCCAATAGAAAAATAGGTAACTGCAGAGATGACGAATGACCAAAGAACATGGGAAAAGATGTTCAGCTCTTTACACTCATCAGAAAGGTAAAACCTCAAAAGTATGACAATACCACATTTGCAAGGATACAGAGAAACAGGAACTCTTTCACATTGCTTATGAAAATGTTATTTAGTACAACCACTTCGGAGGGCAAGCTGGCAATCTCTACTAAAGCTGAAGATGAGTTCACATTACATTCCAGCATTTCCAATAAGTTTATACACAAAAAGAACTCTCTTACATATGCACTGGGAATGATGAACAAGAATGAAAGGAATAAGCTACAATATGGACTGATACAGATCACTCTGAAGAAGATAAATTGAAAAAAAGAGTAGGTTGCTGAAAGATACATACTGCATGATCTCATTTACATAAACTTTGTAAACAAGCAAACCAAAACTATCCATCTATCTATCATCCATCTGTAGTAAAATATACATACACAGAAGTGATAAACACCAAACTGAAGATAATCGTTTTCAAAAGCTTTGAACGATCTGAGACTTTACTCCAGTTGCCACAGTTTCATTGATCCTGATGGAAGACAGACTTCTTGGGTTAGGGACAAAGGACTTTATTCCTCTTGTCACAGCAAGCAGCTTGAGCATCAGCATGTTTGCATCAGTTCCTCTTGCTGCCAAATACCATGAAGGTGATGTGAATGGGCCCAGATAGCTGCCTACATACATACAGTGGGTTGCAAGACAGAAGAGCAACCATGAGCTTAGGGAACACATATCTTTTATAATGGGCAGTAAACCTGCCTTACTTTTGCTCCAGAGAGGGATGCTGTCTCTATCATCTGAGGCTGCTTGCTATACAAATATTCTTAAAACGATAGTATTAGAAAAAAAATTCAGTCAGTGTCTTCCTATAAGATGTGCAGGAATCAAGAGACCCATGAAAAACTATCTCCCCAAAATGGTTACTTTGGGGGATGAAGGACATCCCAGGACAGTCTAGATTCTAGCTACTTTAGGAAGAACTTTGTTCATTCAATAAATATTTGGAGCACTGGGTGTTATACGCAGACAATGAATCATGGATCACTACATCAAAAACTAGTGATGTAATAATGTATGGTGACTAACATAAAATAATAAAATAAAAAAAAATAGAAACAAGAGAAAAAAAAGAAAAAAAATATTTGGCTCCCTATCCTGTGCCAGGCATTTTTCTGGCACAGGAGATATATTACTAAGCTATGTGGACAGAGTCTGCCCTCACTGAGATCACAGGTTTGCACATGATATGCCAATTAAATAAGGAATTACGTTAACATTCAAGTTCCTGTGGCAATGCATGGCATAGGGTGGGGGCAAATAGGGAATTCTAACTGTCTTTTTGTTTCTTAAGCTGAGTAGTGGGTACATAGGGGTTTGTTACATTATTTTCTATACTTGTTTATATATCTAAAATATTACATTATAATAACAAAAAGGAAGCCATGATGCACTGGCCTTTCTGTTTTGCCCATTTCTGAGTGACAACCCTCATTTTGTGTAGTCTTTTTGTTGTTCAGGGATGTGGCAAACACTTAGTTTCCGAAACACTCTTATTGCTCTCCTGGTTTATTTTGCTATAGTCTATCCTTATTTTGGTGCTTGACGGGCTTATGCTAACTTCATCGATTACAATCTCTCTTTCCCTCTCTCCTTCTCTCCCCCTCTCTCTCGGCCAGCAGGAGGACTTTGTGTTGTCTTTGGTCTACTTAACAAGGCTCATATCCCCACTGCTCTACCCAGAAAAGAAATATGGTCAGGGACCCAGATGAAACTAGTACTGCACTGAACAGTAAGGTACTAGTCTAGATTCTGCATTAGGTATATTAGTTTCCTAGGGCTGCCATAACAAAGTACCACAAACTGGGTGGCTTAAAACAACAGAAATGTATTCTCTCACAGTTCTGGAGGCCAGAAGTCTGAAATCAAGATGACAGCCAGGCCACATTTCCTCTGGAATTCTGGATAGAGTCCTTTCTTGCCTCTTCTTAGTTTTTGGTGGTAATCATCAATGCTTAGTACTCCTTGGCTTACAACTGCATCACTCCAATCTCTGCCTGTTGTCGCATGGTGTTCTCTCTGTGTGTCTCTGTTTCACATACTGATCTCCTTTCTGTGCATGTCTGTATCCAAATTTTCCTCTTCTTATAAGGACTTCAGTCACACTGGATTAGGGCCCACCTTAATGACCTCATCATCTTAGCTTGATTACAGCTGCAAAGACTCTACTTCCAAATAAGGCCACATTCATAGATTTCAGGGATTAGGATTTCAACATATATTTTGGGTGAACATAAATCAACCTGAACAACATTAGATTTTAAGCACTAAAGTCATTCTCCTAGACTCTAAACCTCTCCCAGACCATCACCTTACCTCCAACTTGTACCCACCTGCCAAGACCCTTCTTGTTGAGTGAAGCAGGCCTGCTGGGAGGGTCCATTATGTGACATTGTAGGAAAACAGCTGTCCCTAAGCAAAGGGGCCTTGCAGTTCTGAATCCCTTTCTTATTAGAGGCTAGAAAGTCCTATTAAATGAAGCATTCATCCCCCAATTTTCATAACTACTGTAAGGAATGGAGTTAGTTCAATCACAGGTTTTACCTTTTTTTTTTTTAAAGAGATAAGCATTAAAATAATTCCTATAGTTATTGATGTAACTGTTTAAAATTCCCTCTGCCTGGGACGCCTGGGTGGCTCAGTCAGTTAAGTGTCTGCCTTCAGCTCAGGTCATCATCCCAGGGCCCTGGGATCGAGTCCCACATCCGGCTCCCTGCTCAGTGGGGAGGCTGCTTCTCTCTCTGCCTGCCGCTCCCCCTGCTTGTAGTCTCATATTCTCTTGCTCTCTCTCTCTCTCTCTGGCAAATAAATAAATAAACTCCTAAAAAAAAAATAAAAAAACAAAATTCTCTCTGCCTGATTTGGCCTTAGAAAACCACCGTCTGTAAATTTACACCATAATGAAGAAAACTATGTAGACCTAGATTTTATGTCTGGCACTAACACTACACTATCTGGGTGACCTTGGACAAATATCTTAAATTCTCTGGATGTCCATTTCCTCAACTGTAGAATGGGAATAGTAACACCCAGACTACCCACCACCACCCAGACTACAGGCAACAGTACTCTGTGACCTGCAGAGCACCAGGCAGAGTGGAAGGCAGAGCTGTCCCACCTGCACTTGGGGTTGGGTGGTGGTTTTCCACTGGCACACATTCACCAATGAATCAGTTGTTGACTGTTTTCCACGTGTGGAGACACACTTAGAAGCCCAACCGCCCCTGGCAAAGGAGAAGGTTATATGGTTCATCTCACATAGGATATTAATTTCCTTTCACAGTTTGGCTCACAGCTTTCCTGGAACAGCTCATTCATCTTGTTGAAAAGAGCAGTTTACCCCTTGGGAGCTATTTATTCCCTATACTTTTAGATACTCAGCATTTTGCATTCCAGGCACTTTTCTAAGAAGCATGCTTCAACTCACCAATTTCATTATACACACAAATATATCCATATAAACTTTCCTCTTTAGGTTTATGATTTAAGTTTTATATTAAACATTTCAATTCCAATAAAAACATGGGCAAACATTAAAGAGAGGTATAATAATCGGCAGGCCAGTAGTATAGAACGAGATGCAGTCTAGATTCCAGCTGCTTTGTGATGAACTTTGTTCATTCACTAAATATTTGACTCCCTATCCTGTGCCATGCATTGTTCTGGCACGAGGGATATAGTACTAAGCTATGTGGACATAGTCTGCCTTCACTGAGATCACAGGTTTGCCCACGGAATGCCAATTAAGCAATTGCATTAATATTTAAGTTCCTGTGCCAGTGCATGTCATAGATTTTCAGGGTGAATATTTTCCCAAAGGATGAGTAAGAGTTAACCAGAAAAATGCAGAGCAGAACAAGAGAAATATCCAAACAGAAGGAACAGTGTAGTAGACACAGGGAAGGAGGGAGAGAGGGAGAAATGAGAGGGAAGGCAAGAAGGAAGTTTGAAGGATTACGAGAAAATCAGTTTGGCTGAAGTTGAAGGTTCGTGAAGGACCATTGTAGGTCCTGAGGAGTCTTAAAGTCACATGAGAGAGGTTGGGGCTTTACTCTAAGAGCAACAGAAAGCCTCTGGAGGGTTTTAAGTGCCATTGCCCCATTGCCATGGCCATAGCTGGAAACCAATGTCACCTCTGTTGCCACTAACAGATGCTTCTCCACATCACTGGCTCCCCAGTCCACAAGCCTGAGAAAGGCAGATGTGATTGGTAGCACCGAGGCCACGTGCCATGGCTGAATTTGGGGTTAGTGTGTGTCTGTGTGTGTGTATAAGAAGGGGCTGCTATTCTACGTCTGTATAAGAAGGCGCTCTACTGAGATGCCCTTCAACAGATGAATGGATAAAGAAGATGTGGTCCATATGTACAATGGACTACTACTCAGCCATCAGAAAGGATGAATACCCAACTTTTACATCAACATGGATGGGACTGGAGGAGATGATGCTAAGTGAAATAAGTCAAGCAGAGAAAGTCAATTATCACATGGCTGTACTTATTTGTGGAACGTAAGGAATAGCACAGAGGACATTAGGAGAAGGAAGGGAAAAATGAAGGGGGGGAATCACAGGGAGAGATGAATCATGAGAGACTATGGCCTCTGAGAAACAAACAGGATTTTAGAGGAGAGGGGGTGGGGGATGGGTTAGCCGGTGATGGGTATTAAGGAGGGCACGTACTGCATGGAGCACTGGTTGTTATACGAAAACAATGGATCGTGGTTCACCACATCAAAAACTAATGATGTATTGTATGGTGACTAACATAACATAATAAAATTAAAAAAAAAAAAAAAGAAGGCGCTCTAGCTCCAGTGAAGGCTCATAGAATGAGGAATTCCCCCAGACATACAGGAATGGAGCTCAAATGTTAGGCAGTCAAAACATGGTCAAGTTCTACTACACCTGGAAAGCCTTTTACATGCAACACCAAGACTAGTCTACAAATCAAGTGTTCCATAGAACACACTTAGGGAAATGCTGTCCTCCATATTTTCTTCACAAGAACAGGTGTCAAGTCAAGTCTATCCTGAAGACCCTAACTTAACCTGATCTCACCATTTAACACTCATAAAACTTATGGACTACACTACCCAATTTTATACTCCATTATATAATTTTTTTCATGTTTTGTAATAGTTGTTCATTGTTCCATGCATTTGTCTTTGTCTCTCTCGGAGGATTTTATCTGTGACATATTTGGAATCCAGCATGTATCTAACACTTGGTACATACGCTACAAATATTTACTGTTATTATGTGAGTGGAGCTAGTTCAGCTAAGCTTGTAGCTTTCAACAAGCCCTAAGAAAGCACCCCCAGGATGTTGGGGAAGTGGCTGTTCTTAATTCTTCGGCATTATTTCTACAAATATTTCTTTCTCCCCATTTGTTTTCTTCTTATGGGCCCCCTATTATGTTGACATCATAACCAGGTCTGCCCTCCCAATTTCTTAATTTTTCTGTTGATATCCTGTATCTCTTTAGGTAGATCCTCCAGTTTTCTAATCCACTGTTCATTCTAACATCCAACCCATTGCTGAGGTCTTTATGTAAACAGTGTTATTTTTAACTCTGAGATTTCCAGTTGGCTCATCTTTATAACAGTAACCTGGTCATTTTAATGAAGCCCTTCTATCCAAAATTCTCCCACAATTCTTTCACTTTGCTTATTTTAAGTCTTATTCTTCCTGTTTATTAGTTGGGCTACATTGGGAAAGGCTGTCCAGTTTGATTTCTCTCATGTAGCTTCATTCTGCAGATGTGTTGTTATTTTCTCCTGTGAGCTTGAACCCCTGGGGGTGTCAGCTACCTGGAGTAGTACTGAGACCCTCAGAGGGGAGGTGCTAAATGTGGGGAAGGTCCAGAGTAGAAAGAGGGGCTGGAAGGAAAGCCCCTTAAGGCGGACAACCTCTGAGTTGACCACACTCCTTTTCACACCCACACAGGGGTCCAGTCTGCCCCCACATCTAATTTTACTTCTACCCCCCTCCTCCCACCCACACACTGTTTTTGCTCCATTGTAATCTGCTGGCCTATGCCTTGTAAAGGGGGTGGTGGGGAAGGAGGTAATGCTCAGAGTTGGCAGGTCGACAGGCACAGAGGTTATCCTATGCACTCCAGCAGGCCCTCACAGACGTGAGCCCACATTGCCCAGCCAGCCCTGGGCTGGTGCTGCTGGTTTTTGCCCTCACAAGGGCGATAAGGCAGGGCAGGTGGCAATCCACCTAGGCCAGACTGAAGGAGGCAAAAAAGTACAGCAAAAAAGCTCTCCTCTAACCTATTCCTTACCAGTGGCCTCTTAAATTGTGGGCTGCCATTTACCTCTCACTTCAAATGGCTACCCAGGGTTTCTCACAGATTTTGCATTAGTTCCTCCATCCCATGACCTTCCTCTGGCCTTAGGCATGTCCAGGCTTAGTTTCGGGGAGACAGCCAGCTGCTATGTTGGTTCCTCATCCTCTCAGGTATTGGGGTCTGCTCGTCTTCTCTGCCTGATTCCTTTTCTCCTTTACCTTTCCTGTCTTTTTCTCCCTATCTCCCACCTACACTCCCTTTCCTTACAATTCCTTCACTCTGGAGTATAAGTGGAGGGGCTTGAAGAGGGAAAAGTAATTATTTTATGGTTTGAGGCAGAATTCAAGGATCCACTCCTTAGATTTTATTTATATGCTGAGTGATCCCACTGCAGGCAAGTTTCTTCTAGAGCTATTCTGAGGCCTAGTTAATTAACACTCTGAAGCTGGGAAGGCACTAGAAAATTAGTTATGACTGTCAGAGTTATGATGTGCCACTTATCACCAATTTTTTCTGTAGTTGTATTTATTGACAGACCAGTGCCATTTATAGTTTTAAATGAGTGTTGTCGGGATAGAAGTATTACTTACAGGAAACTGATTTCTAAACAAGACTAAACTGATCGTCTGCAAACATCTTCCTCTTCAAAATCCTAAAGGAAAATATCTTGAGATGAACAGAAGAAGCCTCAGGAAAGGCCACATTTAAGAGACTAAACTATTTCCAATTATGGAGTAAACATGGTGGCAGAGATGCTATATACTACTCTAATTCTTCTCTGACACTCAGATTAGATGTTCCTCTTTAATGGGCATAGATAGAAGGCTCTAGCACCCTTTTTCCTCCCTGTCACATCTTGGTCCCTGACGGCCAATGTCTGCATCCATACAGCTGTCTTTGAACAAATGCCCTGGCTTGAGAAGACCCCATGAGGACTTCTGGTGGAGCTGACCTGGGGGCTACCCAGCATTCAAATCCTTTATATGTTTTAGAGGAATTTCCTCCAGTCCACTAAACTGGGTGAGTTTTGTGGGAGGCAAGGCAGCTGATGGATGCCAAAGGAGTCAGATATATGATTTGTGCTCGGATAGTTGGACACTTCCACTTGGTACTTTCAGTGGTGATTACACGATACAAGGATGAAGGGAGAGTTTAGAATTCACTGGCAATGCTGACAACGGTAGGGTCCATGGCAGCAGGGTCCAGGGGTTACCATATCTAATGGCAGAGGAGGTGGTGCTTCCCAGGTGGGCAAATGGTCTTGACAAAACCATTCTGCAGCATGACTGTTGCCATAATTTCCTGTGGCTTAGTCTCTGTTGGTCCCTCATCATAGTCTGAGCCTGGCAACTCAGGTTTGTGAGCAACCCAATATCCTTCTAATAAATTACTTTTTTGCTTAAGTTAGCCGGTTGATCTCTGTTGCTTGCAACTAAGAACTTTGCCTGATCCCACACCCTCTTTCTTTTCCTACTTCACTCATAGCCCATAGCTATTTTGGAGCCTAACTGTCCATAGCCTCCCCAGACCATCTCTGCATACCCAGGCTTCATTCTGTTTGCCTCTCTCCTTATCCCCCACTTTTTGTCCTTTTAATACCCAGATAAATACTGTGTTTGTCCTAGAAAGTTGTAATTGCTCTACTCTGGTGAAGATGGTATGGGGAGAGAGCAGGGACAAATATAGGATTTCTTTTTGCAAATACTGGAAAGGACGAAGAAAAATTAAGTATTTTCATGTCAATTTTTAATATATGCTTCCAGTTTAGATAATTAAAATAACTGAGTCAATTTGTCTACAATAGGGCAGTTAAATCTAGAGGGACAGAAACAGTTGGTTAATCCTGTTTTCTATGGCTTATCTTCCTGGTTGTTTAATGGAGATCCAGAAATACCAGTTCTCAGGATTAATTTTTTTTTTATTATGTTCTCAGGATTAATGCTGTCTTCTAGTGACACATAGGCTAACTGCTTGGGTCTCCAAGCTGCCTGGTGCCTGTCACAAAGGAACCCAGCATTGATGAAAATAAAGCATAAAAGAGATGATGATTGGCCCTCTGGGTCCACAGGGGGTCCAAGTAAGATCATGGTTGGTGGGTGGCTGTGGCTCTGTGAAATACTGAAGCAAATGTGCTAACTTCTCAGTTTTATTTAGTGTCAACCCTGCTGACCTGACTCACACAGACAAATGGATACCTGGACAATTCCTGGGGGGAAGAACAAAGATGAAAACCTCCTGCGTAGATTTTCAGTAACTGTAAAGGAAAATGTAAAGGATCATGTAAAGTGTGATCGAATGATCTGACTGAAAGTGTGACTGTCATATTTTAAATTATTTTTTATTGTTTATTGTAAGTATACAGATGTGCTCTTGTGGGAGGGAGAGTGGTTTAGTTGAAATATCCTGAGGGAATATCCTCAGGAACCGGAGTTATGTTCCTGGCTTTGCTTCAAGCTAGTTACATGATTTGGGACAAATAATTTATTTCACTGGCTTCTAGTTTTCTTTCCTCTTAAGTGATAAGAGACTGGGTGATTAAAATGTTGTTTTAGCTCTTAAGTTAAAAATACAGTTATCCCTTTCCATCCCAGTGGTTTCAAGAGATGTTTTACATGTTTCTTTTAGGGATAGAAAAAAGAACAGAAAATGCAAGCCCAATTACAATTCTGTAGCTAAACAGACTTGACAAGAAAATCTTGTTGCCATGAATAAAGGAAATAATGGCACACACGAAGTCAACACAAATATAGGCTGACTTCCCAAATAGCATATGTTCTTCATCCTCCACCGTTGGTATTATTAAAATTCTATAGCATAACTTTAAAAATCCGGAGACCAGCTCTTTAGTAACTGAGATTACCCATCATGGCTTTGAATCAGGAAGTATGGAAAAAAAAACATGTTGCCTGAAATGAAGAAGAAGGAATGTCTTTGCCAGTAGCAAAACCTCCAACAACCTGAGGAGATCAACCAAAGAGGAAGAAACATGATGGGTCAACAGTTCATAAAAGGTCTGAAAGACAAAAAGGATGTGAGAATCAGAGAGATATCAGATACACAGAAAAAACTAGCCAAAAGAGAATGGTAGAGGTTAGAAGTGGTGGCAGTACTATGGAAGGTTGGAAATAGTGATAACAATGAGCTCCAGGTACGGAGCTGCTTCAGACTCTGTGGTCCAAGGTGGGCTATAAACGCACACACACACACACATGACACTGTAATACTAAAAACACAGGGGTGGTCTTTTCAACAAATCGTGCTGGAATGATTGGACATTATATGCTATATACAGAGACTTTATACCTTCACAAAGTTAACCTACAATGGATCATAAACCTAAATGTAAAATTCAAAGCTATAAAATTTTCAGAAGATAACACAGGAGAAAATCTAGGTGACCTTAGACTTGGTGACAACTTTTTATTTTAATTAACTAATTAATTTGACAGAGAGAGAGCCGAGTGTTGGGGCAGGGGCAGGTAGGAGGGGGAAGAGGCGGAGGGAGAGGGAGAGAGAGAATCCCAGGCAGGCTCCACTCCCAGCGTGGAGTCCAACATAGGCCTGCATGTCATGACCCTGAGATCATGACCCCGAGATCATGACCTGAGCAAAATCAAGAGTCAGATGCTTAACCGACTGAGCCACCCAGGAGCCCCTTTAAATACAACACCAAGGCATGATTCATGAAAAATAATTGGTAAGTAGTACTTTCTTAAATTAAAGATGTCTGCTCTGTTAAAAAAAACTATTAAGTGAATAAGAAGATAGGGCACAAACAAGGAGAAAATATTTGCAAAACCCTTATCTGATAAAAGACTGGTATCCAAAATCCACAAAGAATTCTTAAAACTGAACAATAAGGAAACAAACAATTCAATTAAAAAATGAGCAAAAGATCTGAACAAATACCTCACCAAAGAAGATATACAGGTGGCAAATAAGCATATGAAAAGATGCTAATATGCTCTTAGGAAACTGCAAATTAAAACAATGAAAGATCACTATACCCCTAATAGAATGGCTAAAATGCAAAGCACTGACAATACCAGATGCAAATGAAGATGTAGAGCAACAAGGATACTCTCATTGCTGGTGGGAGTACAAAATGGTGCAGTCACTTTGGAAGGCAGTTTGACAGTTTCTAACAAAGCTAAACATACTCTTACCACAGGACCCAGGAATTAAGCTCCTTGGGTAAATACCCAAAGGAGTGGAAAACTTATGTCTGTACAAAAGTCTGCACACAAATGTTTATAGCAGCTTTCTTCATAATTGCCAAAAATTGTAAGCAACCAAGATATCCTTCAGTAGGTGAATGGATAAATGGACTGTGGCACATCCAAACAAGAGCATATTATTCAACACTAAAAAGAAATAAGCTATTGAGCTCTGAAAAAAAAAACACAAAAAACCATGAAGGAACTTTAAATGCATATTGCTAAGTGAAAGAAGCAAGTCTGAAAAGGCTACATACAGTATGATTCCAAGTATACGACGTTCTGGAAAAGGCAAAACTAGAGAGACAGTAAAAAAAAAAGCCATTTCCAGGATTTGAGGGAAAGAGGGAGAGGTGAATAGGAGAAGCACGGGGGATTTTTACAGGGATGAAATAAATTATTCTGTATAATCCACTGTAATGGTGGATACATTATGCATTTCTCAAAACCTATGGAACCATATAACATCAAGAGTGAACCATAAACTGAACTTCAGTAAATAATAAAGATCAATGCAACACCAATGTTGTATCAATATTGGTCCATCATTAGTGTAGCACACTAATGCAAGATGTTAATAATTAATTATACATAAAAATAAATTAATGCTTAATTTTTTGTAAACCCAAAACTTCTCTGAAAAATAGAGTCTATTTTAAAAAAAATATAAAGGAAGAGTGAGGAAGCAGACAAAGCTGAAAAACGTTTGTGTCCCAGGATAGGCAGAGGGAAGGGCAAACCTTTACACTCTTAATGGTCCAATCGACTGTAAGACTACAGGTAGCCAGAGGATGCTTTTATTCAGGATTACATGCTACTTGATGATAGTAGATAAACTTTAGTTTTGCCACCATTTTCAGAAATAAAATATTTTATTTAAACACTTATGAGTTTAACCAAAACCAGTGATCTATACCTTTAAATAAACCAATACTTTCATAATTACATATAGACACCCCTGGCCAGCCTTGGGATCACCTGAAGAAGACTGGGTCCCAAATAAACTTCCTTAAAATTATGGGCTGAGAACTAGCTCTTAAAAAGCTTTTCAGTGGAACAGAGAGAAAATTTACCAGTTCTTAGGAGTTATGACAGGGAAATGGATTCTGATAGCCATCGTATCAGAAAAGAAGGCTTATATTCAACTTTCTTTGAATGCATTTTTCAATATAAGATACCTTCAAACCAGTTTTACTCTTCTTATTCAACCCATTGAAAAATTGCCTGTTTAATTTTGTGCAAAATCAACACCTGCATGTCCTTCTTCCTAATAGCAAAATCAATTTGTCTATTGTCACCTCAAATAAACTGAGAGGATGAGACAAATGAGAATTTGAAGTAATTAATTACTATAGCAAATTATTCGAATTAATTTTATTATTAATAACATCTAATATATAACCTACATTTGCTATATGACACTCCGCTTTGTTTTTCTCTCTCCAGGAATGGAGCACTATCTTTTGACAGGTAAATCAATTGCTTCTCCCATATAAACAATTTTTACACATGTTCTTAGAAATTTATTATATATGAAAACCAAAGGATCTTAAGACTGAGGAAGTGTTAAGTCCAATAGTTGTTCTTTCTGCTGACCTTAGCTTTTAAGCAGAATACAGGTCCTTAGGTTTTGGCTTGCATAGCAACTAATGTACTGAAAAAAAACCCTCAAACTTTCCATTTTCACAATATCCTAGAAAAGAAAATAAACAATATTCAAAAATGTATTTTTTTTAGGAAAATAAAAAGGACTATGATTTTATTGCCTGGCAGCACTGTAGTATGTTTGATATTTTCCTTACAAATAAGCAGAAAGAATGGTGAGGCCCCAATTCGAATAGCTCATTAGATGTACCTTTAAATCATTAACGCACCATCTTGGTGTGTTGACATGGAACTTCAGTTAGCTCCAGAGTTAAACAATGTAGGAAGAGCTGGCTAACGAACTCTGGGTGCTGCGTGGCAACATGTAATAATATCAACCCGTTTGAAAGGAAGAAAGAAATACTGGTATCTTCTTGCAGCACAGAAGTTTCATGGTATCACAGGTATCAAGTCCCTGGTCTTTTAGATTCAAGCCAACAGTGAGAAACGATGTTGGGGATACTTCAGGTAACGTGTGGAAAACCAAAGAGGGAAAGAAAGGAAGACTGAAAAATCCCTACTTTTTTTTTGCTTTTTAAAAAATTTAAATTCAATTAGCCAACATATAGTACATCATTAGTTTCAGATGTAGAGTTCAGTGCCTCATCAGTTGCATCTAACACCCAATGCTCATCACATCACATGTCCTCCTTACTGCCCATCACCCAGTTACCCCATCTCCCCACCCATCTCCCCTCTAGCAACCCTCAGTTTGTTTCCTAAAGTTAAGAGTCTCTCATGGTTTGTCTCCCTCTCTGATTTCTTCCCATTCAATTTTCTCTCCCTTCCCCTATGATCCTCTGTGCTGTTTCTTATATTCCACATGAGTGAAAATCCCTACATATTGTATCAAATACTTAAAATACCCCCACAGAAAGGAGTATCACAGCAGTAAAATCAAAACAAAACAAAATAACAACCAAAAACTAAACCCAACACTATAGCAAGCCTATTGCCATGGCACTCAGGAAGAAACAAAAGGAATATGAGAGAGAAACAAGACGGTTGGAATACAAGCTCAGCACATGTGGCAAAGTGGGAACAAAGCAAGATGAAACAGAACAAAAACACTTCCAGGCAGTGAAGAGCCCTATGGGAAGCATCTCAAAAGAAACAAAACAAAACAAACAAAAAAAAGAGTTGTTTTTCAGAAACAATAATTTAAAGTTTCATTTATTTGCTTTTATGAGATAAGGAGTTACAAATGACCTTTTTGGCAAGACATTTCTTCTACTTGTCTATAATCAAGAAAAAGATTAGGGGCACCTGGGTGGCTCAGTTGGTAGAGTGCGTGACTCCCGACCTCAGGGCTGTGGGTTTAAGCTCCATATTGGGCATAGAGCTTACTTAAAAAAAATAAAATAAAGTTGTACACAAGTATGATATTCTTCAATTACATGTAAAAATTACAATCTTGCATGTGGTAAAAACAAAAAAAGAGTGTAAAAACCAAAAAAAGTACTGAACTTTTGTGCTTGAATAAAGATAAAAAATGTGGAGAAAATAAACTTGGGGGGGGGAATAGGATTTGCTGCAGGTACACAGGTTGTTAAAGTGATAAAAATACACATCTTCTGGAGCTCCACCCAGTGTTCTTCCCCAATACTGCTCAGCCTCTTGGTTTTTTGTTGTCTTTGCCTTAGGAGAGTAAAACATGGTTCTTGTGAAATACTCAGAAAATACAGAAAAGTACAGAAAAGACCATTAAAATTTTCCATAATCTTACCACCCAGAGACAATGTAAAGTTCATTATATTTCAGAAGCCCCTAATAAAAACCTACAAAAAAATACACTGAGAACTCCATAGTCCAAGATTTGAAATGGATAAAATTATGAACCTGAATTCAGACACTTGGATAGTCTAGCCTCAGTAATTGCTGATGTAATTTATTTCACTATTTTGGCTTTCAGTTTCTCATGAATAAAAAAATAATGATAGGCTTATCCTTTTAACTGTGAATTTAAAACTGAGGATTACTATACTTATTAAATGGTCTAGAGGCAGAGCTGCCTCTCTAGATGATCTGGATAATAGGTTGCAATAGATGCCCTAGATGATAACTGATGACATCATCTTCCCTTGTGATTCCCTAAAAGCCACAGAAATATTATTATTTCTCTAGTGATGCGGAGATGCAATTCTGCACCCCCAGTTACAATATGTGTTTTTTCTCACACCACCAAGAGATTCTCAGACCTTAACTGGGTGTCCCATAATTCAATTCAATTCTAACACTTTCTACTTGGAGATAGCATCAGATCTCACAGATTAAGGATTCAGTTCTATAAGACTCCCCCCCCCCCACTTCTTCCTGCTTTCAGATGCCAATCAAAGAGTCCAGGTTGGGGGTATCTGGCTGGCTCAGTCAGAAGAGCATGGAACTCTTGATCTCTGGGTTGTGAGTTTGAGCCCCAGGTTGGGTTAGAGATTACTTAATAAATAAATAAACAAACTAAAAAAAAAAGTCCAGGTCATCACCTGACAACAGCTATAGATCAGAGGTTCCAAAAACATCCTCCTTGGATTCAATTAATTTACTAGAGTAGAAAGAGGAAGACTCCATAAAATGGGGGAGAGGACCTATGAATTTCTTAGAAAGAAAATCACATTTTGATCACTTCACAAAGATAAGAGAAGAAAGACAGGAAAGCTATCCAGGTCTATCTTTCCCTGCTAAAATAAGAAAAACTCACCTAATATAAAGATGACCAACATATAAGGACTGCAATTGAATCCCACACAAAGTCACTGTAAGTAAGAGAGAATAAGAAGCAGAAAACACCATTTCAGATGGTGAACATATGCCAGAAAGCTGTACCTATAAAACAGATGGAAAGTATAGCCTAATATTGCAAAATTTAAAATTATGAACATTTAAAAACTATGAAAAAAAGCCATAAATCAGAATTTTAAAAATTCAGAAATGAGATGATTGGAGAAAATGAAGTTTTAAAAAAAATGGCAGAACTCAGGAAAATATTAGAGATAAATTTTAAAATTCTATCATAAATGAATATTTAATTTGGAGGAGCACAGGGATATAAAAAACATTCATAATGTCATAAGGAAAACAGAAGATGAAAAGGAGAAAAAAAATTTTAAATCTGGGGCAGGATATAAAAAAATAATTCTAGAAAAATGGGTAGATATAGGAAACAATAAAGAAGGGCCAACATAAGTATAAAGGGAATTCCTAAAGAAGATAATCAAGCATTGGAATAAATGAATGTTAAAAACTCTAAAGAAAATTTCCTGAATTAAAGAAATAATCATTGAAATTACATATTGCAAAATGACATCATGTACCTGGGAAAGACTGACCTACTAGATGCCATCCGGTAAAACTACTGGAATTCAAAGAAAAAGGAAAAGGAGTCTTTTGGGAATTCAGGTAGAAAAATGAAATTACTTGCAAGGTAAAGAATCCCTTCTATCATTACTTTTGCCAGAAGCCAAAGGAATAATATGCTTAAAACTCAAGGGAAGAAAACCGTAAGCCAAGGGGTTTATATTCGGCTAATCAGACTTGCAAGTACAAAGGCTGTGGACAAAGTGTTATGAACATGAAAGAATTGTAGGAGATGCCCCCTAGAGAATAAGCTTTAGACAATCAAATGACTAAAGGACATTAACGTAAGTCTAGCTGTGAACTTTTAACATATAGGTACCTGTACAACTAAGACTAAATGTTTGTTGTAAGGAAGATAGTCTAGCTCGTAATGACTATATGCTTTGACAATGCAGATATGTACAACTAACCAAAAATGGGGCAACAATGGGGAGAAAATATGAAAAGTAGAACAAGTTCATTAATTTCTTTACAGGCATAACTAGGGTTTAGATTTGGGGGTTGAAAAAAGAGATGGAGAAGAAGATACTAGCTAATTTCAATATTGCTCATCATAGAGAACTAAGAGACAAAAATAGAAGAGGCTAATGGCATTATATAAATATATTAGTACAAAGGAAACCACTGGAACAACAATAACAGCAAAAAACTGCTTTATTTTACAGGCCATAATTTGTGCACACGTGTGCACATGCACACATATGCGGTGGGGAAGGGCAGAGGGAGAGATAATGTGCTAATGAGCACAGATAACTGTGCAAATGGGATGACTTCCTCCTCACAAACAAGCACCAGTCCGGTTCAGTAAGAGGAAGTGGGAGAAGTGGGAGAAAGCTGAGAAGCTTTCTCTGCCTCAGTACGTAAAGAACACAGGGGGAGTCCATCCGAGACTGAGGGAACTGAGGCTAATCACATCAAAGGTTTTCATTCTTCTAAGTAACCAGTAATGTATAGTTAGAAGTTACCACTGGAGTGTCCTGATATATATTTCACTGTTCGTGAGAACTGGATAGGCTTTTTGAATTTGGATCCAAGAGGCAGTATAACTGGTTCTAGATAGACAACGGCTGGTTGATGTGAATAAAGTTAAGGATTGTTCCTTGGGCATAAAAAAAAAGTGTATGTCATTAAAAGATAAATGTCTCCATTGAATAAACAAAAGGGATATTTCCAGGGAAACACTTCAAATTAAAAGATCTATGGTGAGCAATGAATTCTGTGACTGAAAGTCTCTGAGAAGACTTCTTGTTGCCTGGTAGTTAGATTTTTTTATTGAAAAGCTTCTTATCAGCATCTAGCTCAAGTATAAACATCTGATTATTGCCACCACCTGTCTCTACAAGAGTATTCTCATTTCTCAATAAACCTGCTTTCGTGCCCTCTGTCCTAGTCAAACATATGCCTGGTGACTTTCTCAACAAGGTGACTTCCTTCTAGTTGATTTCCAGCCCTGTAGTGATAGAACACCTTGTTCGCCACAGTGAAACTCTACTCCCCTGAAAAGGAGTCTCCAGATACTTCCCCTCAGGGAAATGAAATGAACCATGATCTTGCCTAACCTGCACCTTCGATCGTTATTTTTCACTATTTTCTTTAAAGCAGTCACTCTTCTTTCAGTGATATATATATATATATACATATATATATATATTTAGTGGCAACTTCATATTTACATTACTCTTTCTAGAAGGCATGTGAGGCTTTTCCTGATGCTGACCTCAGTTAATTAGCATGACACATGCTTGGCTAAATAGTTCCTTGGGTCAGTGTTTGGTATGGGAGATGCAGTGGCTGCAGGAAAGATTAGGGGCCAAGGTTCCCCACAGCAGCTTCCTCTTCTCACCAAAGCCTAAATTGGGAAAAGGCTTTCTCCTCCAAAGTGAAGAAAAAATAATGGCAAACATAACAACGACTTGAAGAGAAAAGGAAAAAAGATGAAAACTCAAAAAGTTATACTTTTTTTTTCCTAAACCCAATTCTTTGTTGCACTGAAGAGGGATGGGTGGGAAATGACCCCTGCAGGGGAGGGGTCCCTGACCAACTGCTTGGGTCAGGTTAAAGGAAAAAGGTCCTGGCCAAGCTTTTGCTCTTGGGTTCATAGTTCTTTATTTAGCAGAGCCCTTCAGTGAGTTTGGGATCTGCAATAGAAGCAAACTGCTTCTCATGAATTAATAAAAATTTAGAGAGTGGGAGAGGCCAGCATTTGGGGTTGGGGAGTAGCTAATAAGTTGGTGATAAACCAGGGCCTAAAAAGTAGTGCCACCATCTTGAAATTTACCCTATTGGGAAATAGCTAGTAAGCTGTTATGACAATATTGATTAGATTTCTGCTTTAATCTATCACCTATCCTGTGCTGTTCTGCAATTCCCTTATGTTAGTTCAAACCTTCAGGAAAATTCTGCTATATCCAAAAACATGGCCTTCATGTTATTGGGAGATGGGCTGCTAGTACCCAACATGGGGCAAACAGGACCAAGAAGAGAGGAGGCCATCAAGAGAAACAAGAGTAATGGTTTGGCTAGATAGATCAGAAAAATGCCATCTCTGGAGAAATCAATGGGAATACCAGCTGGAGGGAGAGGGGGTAATTTCCCAAAGTAACAGGGGTGAGGTTTCCACTGTCTTATTTGCATACTAAAGAGAGGTCTCAAAGCTGTAAGAGTTGGGGACATCTGATTAATACTAGTATTAAAATAATTAAAATAGTTGAGTTATCTGCCAGTCCCATGGTTCCCAACTGTATTTCTCAGACTAGTGAAATTTTAGGGACTCCTGGGGTTGTCAACTTTTTATTGTATTATGCAAAGATATTTTAAAAACGAATTTTCACCATTGTTTCATAAAATAAGAAGCATTTTTTTAAAGAAGCTTTGAGTATGCTAAGTGTTTTTTTTTTTTAAAGATTTTATTTATTTATTTGAGAGAGAGAGAATGAGAGATAGAGAGCATGAGAGGGAAGAGGGTCAGAGGGAGAAGCAGACTCCCCGCCGAGCAGGGAGCCCGATGTGGGACTCGATCCCCCCCAGGATCATGACCTGAGCCGAAGGCAGTCGCTTAACCAACTGAGCCACCCAGGCGCCCAAATAAGAAGCATTTAAACATGTAGACAGGCAAAATGGAAAGGGCATAATTTCATGACAATTGTTAAAAATGTTTTTATCTGGAATGATCTCACCCTTTCAACCTACTAAAATGTATCTTTTATTTTTTTAAAAGATTTAGTTATTTATTTTAGAGGAGGGGCAGGAAGGCATAGAGGGAGAGAGAGAATCCCAAGCAGACTCCACTCTGAGTCACAGAACCCGACACAGGGCTCGATCCCAGAACCCTGAGATCACGACCTGAGACGAAATCAAGAGTTGGACGCTTAACGGGCTGAGTCACCCAGGTGCCCCCAAAAGTATGTATTTTATTTTATTTAGTTTTAGTTTACCGTTTCCTTAAATCTTTCTTCACTTATTCACTTTTCAAAGACATTAGTAGATGAACATGACTCTGCCCCTGTCCTCAATATCTCACACTTCTCTAGGGAAATCAAGCAGGTAACCCAGCTGCGAACAGTGCACCTGTGCCTGCGGCGGAGAAACTCACCAAATACCAAGTGCAGAAAGGCCAAGCAACAGTTAAGAAACAGTCAATCTATTTCTAAGCAGGAGTGCAAGAAATACTAAAGCCTGATGTCAGCATTCACTTTGCACATACCATCTGAGTTTCCTTACCGATGATTTAGGGGGAAACTGATAGTACACCCCAGAGATCATGGATTTTTTTCAGATTTATTCATTCTGAGCAAATTACAGGGCTAGGAGTGCGACTGATGTGCCATGTCAGCTGGTCCATACCGCACAGTGGACAGGAAGAGAGACGAGTGGCATGGAATTAGGGGGATAAAAACTGTCCCTCTCACTTGTCCCCAGTAGAATGGCTCTGCACATGGTCACGCTGCTCACTTGAGGACATACAGGTTGAAGGGCAGCAGGGGACGGACCAGGGTGAGGGCTGTGCTGCCATGGCGACAGCACCTTTGGTGCCAGACTGGAGATGGGGAATTTGTTCAATACACATGGTTGGGAAATGACTGGGAGTGCTAGTGGGCACACTGGTCCATCCTGCTCAATACTACTCCAAGCTACCAGGTTTCTGAGTTCTGATTCTCAGTGAGAGTTAGAGAGGGAGGCCTATTGTGGTGTCCAAGTCATCTGGTTCTGGAATCTCCCGAGGGAGCAGGGAATGGAATGCTGGCACAGTAAGGGATACACATACACATTTATATGGGAAGAAGATCCAGATGCAGGTACACTGGGGAGTCTTCCCTTTTCTCTGTGCCCCAGAGGGGACCATATTAGAGGGAAAAACCCACCTATGAACTTTTTTCTACATTATGTAATCAGAGTATATGTGTCAAAGGGATAGTTGCCGGAGCAGTCATTTCCTCCCCTGTCTCACCTCGATCCTTGTCAGAAATAGGTCTAGAACTTTCCCACAATTACCCATTCTTATTTAACATCAAAACCTCCAGAGATCGGTGGCCAGCTGCAGTTGCAACATTTCTGGCCAGGTCTTGGGGCTTCTCTGAAGCACGGATGTGTGACAGTAGTACAGAATCGCAGGAAGTGACTACTGAACACACGCTCTGCAGCTTGCGTCCATTCTCACACATTCCTGTTTTAGATTCTGAGCAGCGCTCCCTCCCCATGCGCTATGAAATAGGAGGGTCTGGCAGAATCATCCAAATGAAATGAGGTTCCTTCTCCCCGGTATTAGGAACAGAGGTGAGGTCCTTTCCCTCCGCAACCATAGAAATCTCGAGTTTCCTGGAGAAAGGCCCAGCAGGGGGCCAGGAGCCACAGAAGGTGCAGGGAACTTGCGTCTCTGCAAAGCCCCGAAATGCCAGGGGATCAGGCCAGGGAAGGTACGAGAAGAACCGGAGTTGTCCCAGAGGCCGGTTGCGGGAGAATGCGGCAGCCCGGGGCAGGACAGTGATTGCTTTGAAGGGAAAAGGGAACAAGGGGCCGCTGGTCCCCGAGGACTCCCGAGGTCAATTCCCAAGGGACCCAAAGCAGCGACGGGGCTCTGAGATCTGGCAAGTTCCTGGGAGTCGAGAGAGGAGAGCGAGAGTCTTACCTGGCCCGGCTGGCTAGTGTAGTTGAAGGAGTAGGTGTTCTCCTTGGTGAGGCTCACCACCCCGCTGTAGACGCGATCGAAATCGAAGCCCCTGGCGAGGTCGCGGGGGTTGCGGCTCGGGAGGGGTTGCGCGGGTCGCCGGGGTGCCGCCGCGTGCAGGAGCCAGGGTAGCAGCGCGCAGAGCAGCGCGAGCCGTGGGCAGTCCCGCATGGTGGGCGCCGCGCCCCTGCCACCAAGGAGAGCCTCCCTGGCGAGGGGGGGCGAGCTCAGAGCGGGTCCTTCCAAAGCCCCCCTGCGAGCCTGGGCGCCGGCTTCAGCGCAGCGCGGGTGATGCCTGGCAAGCCCCTCTGGCGAGTGCTGGCAGCCCCCGGGCGAAGGACTGATCAAATATTGATGCAGCCGCCTGGGGTCTCCGCGGGAGGTCGCCGGCCAGGGGTACGGGGGCCTGGGGCTACTGTTTTGCTCTCCGGCTTCTAAATCCTTTTCCTTCCCATTTTCTCATTTCTCATAATCCCCCACTTACCCAGTCAGGATTTCAACAGATCTCTTCCCTACTCAATCTCAAAAAAAAAATAATAATAAATAAATTTAAAAAGGCATTAGAGACATTAAAACAGAAATATTCGCTAGTCTTGAAGAGTCAACCTGACTAGCCACGAAGCAGGAAATAGAGTCTGTTTCAAGTAAACGTGCACCCTGACTGCAAGCGAAGAAACAGAAAGCCACAGAGCCTGTCCCCAAAGAGGGTGCACGAGTTTGCTTTTCCTGTCTGCTACCTGCAGAGAACTGCCCGTTTGAATGATGGTTGCTAACTTTACACAGTTCTCCCTTCTCTAACAGAACCCCTTCCCAGACACCTGTTTTATTTCCTTATCATCTTCTATTCTCAGGGAGAGCCTCACACCATCGCTTTCTCTCTCCCTCACTGTTTGTGTCCCTTTTAAATATGTACAGTCATAAAAACTGAAGAGAAAGGGTAAAGAAGACAATTTCCACCACTCCTGAAATCTGGTCCCAGAAGTTGTCAAGGACGTCTCAGTGAAGCTGGCTTTCTGCAGCGGTTTCTTTCCGTCCTCCCCAACTTCTTGCCTACTTTACCTCTGCAATGACTTCTTAGATTCTGGGAGAAGCCCTGGGATTCTGAATTGTTTTTCAAATGAGAGAAACCACAGCCCATTAAAAGGAACTCTCCTTCTGGCAAAACTTAGGGGATTTGATTTAAACAGTTGGAAGAGGCAGATAAGGGGTGAGGTGGGAAGAGGATCCCTGGGAAGTCCTTGGGGAACATCAAACAACCACCGTTCAGGTGTAGAAGAGAACTTACTCTCTTATTTCAACTTCAAGTTATTTGTAAACTAGAAAGTAATATAACCGCATTCAATCTGAAGGAACATTTAAAGAGAAGCCAGAAGAAGAAAAGATCGTGTTCAAAGAATTAAGTTACAGATTAAAATCCTACTATTTACCATTCAAAGGGAGGGTTTGATTTATTTAGTTATTTGAGAGAGAAAGAGCAAGAAGGGGGAGGGGTAGTGGTGAGGGAGACAGAGAATCTCAAGTAGGGTCCACACCCAGCCCAGAGCCCCACTCGGGGATGGATTTCAGGCCCCTGAGATCAGTCATGACCTGAGCCAAAATCCAGAGTCTGAGGCATAACCGACTGAACCACCCGGGCACCCCAGGTTTCTTTTTTTTTTTTTTAACGTCACTGAATTTCTATAATTTATTAAAATATCACAAATGAGTTCAATACATTTGGTATAATGTTTTATAACTGTGCAATCAGAAAACAGTGCTGATGGCAGATTGAGTTAGAGAGTCCTTATTAGGACAATTTTCACTTTTAAATAAATGTTCTTGAAAATGTATGGGTATAACGACAAAAATAAGGAGTCTGGGGGTAAAGTTTAAAGTGCAGCTCATTGTTTTAAGGAATATAATAATTTCATCCAGAATTTGAATGACATTAAACTGCTATATTTAAAATGCGTATGCCTCTTTTTAGAATTTAACAAAATTTCATAAACTTGAAGTTTATCAAGTCCTTCAAGGTTAGCTGGCCTGGCCAGTTCAAGCACTCTCTACAGCTAGAGGGTCATGGAGTCCTACTCAGCACAAGAGATGAGGAACTGGATTTTTCACAAGGTAACTCCTTCTTTTGGGGGCAAGTGTCTCATTATTAGAACAATATTTCACATTCTAAATTGAAATCTGCCTCTCTTCCACTCACTGGCATGGGTTCTGCCCTCTGGAGCCATAGGAATAAACTTAATCCTTCTTCCACATGACAGCCTTGTAAGTATTTGAGGGAGCTATGACCCTAACTTTAAGCATTGAAATTAGAAGTGATTAGAACAGATCCTTTATCTTAGCAAAGAACTCAAAATATTTATTTTAAAGCTCTTATAGATGACATATATAACAATTTGAATTATATATTACAAATTATACTATGATCTAATCCTCATTCCATTGAATGACCTTGGGCATTTAACCTCCCAGGATTACAAGGTTGCTGTAAGGATAAGGGAGTGGGGGGGGAGAAAATGTATTTGAAATTTTATTAGAAAGTTTAACATGTTGTATGACCAAATATTGTTATTGTATGACTCCTAGTTCAACAGCTAAAAAGTTAAATATGGTCCATCAATCAGGCTTGTAGAATATCTACAATGCCAAGCTTCCACTGTGACAGGCCGAATATATGAACACACAATGGCTAGACCATATATGATAACAGACCTCTGACCCCAAACTTTACAGCAACCGGTCTAGGAAGCCAAACCACAGTCTTTGTAGCAAATGGCCCAGAACAATCAGGACTTGGTCAGTGACTGCCAACTTCCCCAATTTTTGCCTCTGCTCCCAACTCAAGATCAATCGGAGGAATCCAAATATGCTCTGCAAATCATAAAAATACCCCACTTCAAGTTAGCCTACTTGCAGCTTCTCTATGCCACCAAGATACAATCAGAGTATTCTGAAACCTTGCCTTTTTTTCATTATAAAGCTTTCCCTGTCCCCTGCCTGCCTTTGAGTCTTGGCCAAATGCAGGTGATGGTGGCTTGCTATAGCAAGCAAGCTCTGAATAAATAACCTGTTTTCATTTGAGTGGTCTTTCTTATTTCCATAGTTTTCCTGAAGGCTCCAATGAGATACTGTCTGTATTACCTGTCGCCATGGACTCCAACCTTTAACCAGGTGTGCTACACACCAAGGCCCCTCATGCCTTGCAGCTTGCAGTGTTGGGTATGTGTTGACATGGTGAGTGAGCACCGTGTCTGAGCTCTGCTTTCTTTGCTTTTGAGTTCTTTGGCTATCTCATCTCAGTTTGATAACTGGGTTTTGCTGTTGGTTCCCATTTATTTGGCATCTTTGGTGGAGTCCGGCCATTACTTTTCACCCCTTTTTGCTCTCTTTCCTGCTTCCGTTTTGTGTTATATTGTCCAAAAGTATTGTTTGTTATAGAGTAGAACACTGGTCCAGCATTCTTTTGGACAAACTTTGCTTTGGATCACCTATAAAACTAGGCTATCCTTTGTTTCAATTGTTTTGCCCTTAGAGTTTGGCTTTGATCCACAGAGAACATTCTCTCTGGTTTTCCACCTGCCTGCAGGTGTAGGTTGTTGGATCTACATTTGGAGGCAGCTACCTTCAAGTTGGGGTCTCAAGACTCACGGTGCACAAGCATCACTTTCAGCTGCTAACTCTTACAGGCTTGGCTAAGTCTAATTCTTCTCTTCCTTTTGGAGAAGCTCCAACTTCTTATATGTCCACTCATTACAATTCTAATTCCTGCACCTATGTTTCAAATGGTGACACTTCACCAAGGATGACCTGAGCCTTCAATGGCCACTCTGTGGAACACTGGCCTTGACCAAAATTGTTTATTTGAAAGGTGCTTTAGAAAAGAAAAAGAATAAAGATTTCTCAGATCCAATGGAATCTTGGATTAAATGAATTGTGTTCAAAAATTGCTTTACTAAAATATTCTTTGGTCAAAGCTAATGAGAAATTTGGCAAGCTTAGCCAATACTCTAGATTCATTTCCATAGTAAGTCCTCCCCCTCCAAGTCCTCCAGTTGCCTTCCTGTGGCCAGCTCTCTCACTTCCCCCTTATCCCTCTAAAGTCCCTCCTTCTGCACCTCCTCCTTCCTCTTCCCCTTGTCCAGCTGCTCGGTCTTTTCTCAGCAACTTTCTAAAACCTCCAAATGCTAGTTGCCTCCAATAGTCTATCCCTCCCATAAGCCAGATATGCAGGTGACTGTAGAATTTAAACTTTGGATCCAAGATGAATTAAGAGCTATAATGAAAGATTTCCCTAAACCTAAACAAGACTGAGCAAAGATTCATAGAAGAATTTGTAATTCTTTGGATGCACATGATCCAGAGTTGCCTGACCTATATCAACTTGTATGCATGTTGATCAGAACCACAGATGCTAAATCCTGGATGACAAAAGCTGATTGGACCAACCCGGAGAGGGACCTCCAGGATCCTCCACAAAAAACCTTAGGGTCAGAAAAATAATTCAAAGTCTCCTAAAAGCCATATCTGAAACACTGCTAATAAAAGTTGATTGGATCATAATTTAATCATGCAAACAAATAGAAAAATGAAACTATAGGAGATTTGGGGATAAATAGAAAATATCTTCCAACAACACTAATTGTTCTACATCAAATCCTGCCATCTTTGCTCAACCTCTTCCTTGGAGTGAACATAGAACAAAAGTATAAGTATTTCAAACAACTCACAGATTTGTCCCTATATCCCAGCCCTGACTACAACTTTTGCATCCTGGATTGAAAAACATTTCTTCCTGCTCTGTGATACCACATCTACAAATTTATTAGGGAGAGATCTACTTTGCAAATAAAACTGTAATATTAATTGCACACCAGAGGGACTATTTTTTGAGGTTTCAGTGGATGTATCAATTCCTAATCAACTTGTGTCTGCTCTATATAAAACTTTCCTTCTCCACTATCCTTGATGTATGCTCCTGTTACAGATCTTGGCATTGTACTTGACTCTTCATGGGCTAAAATTCCCATTGACATAAAAATAATTGGAACAGAGTCTATGAAAGTTCAGATAGATCTTATCAAATTCCCAAACTTCCCCAAAGTTAGAAGCTAGAGCAAGAAAAGCCTCAAATTTATAGTTGAGAGCCTCATATCAAGGTCCTTTTCATAACCTGCACTAACCCTTGTAACATTCCTGTCTTGCCAGTAAAGAAACCAAATGGACAAGTATATTGATTTGTTTAAGATCTCAGGACACCAATACCATTGTTATCTCTCCTTCTCCATTAATACCTAACCCAAATTCCATCCTATCATCAACTCCCCCACAAACCACCTCCTTCTCTGTAGTGAATCATTGCTGTGCCTTTTCTGGGTGTATTCCTACACCTTAGAGTCAATGTCTTTTTGCCTTCCTCTGAGGGGACAATGATATACATGGATAGCTAGGCCCTAAGGGTGCCTTGAAACCCCCTCCTATTTTTCTTAGGCCCTTAATCAATAATTAAAAGATCCAAATTTTCCTTGTGTTTCATTTCTGATATAATATACAGGTGATTTCGTACTTTGTTCAGAGAAGCCTGTAGCTCTTGGCTTAACAGAAAAAAAGGCATAACGTCTCAAAAAAGATAATTACAATTTTGTCAAAACATAGTACATTATTTAGGACATGAGCTATTTGAAGGAGGGAAAAACATTCTCTCATAACAGGATAAAGACTATCCCAAACTACCCTAGAACCCTCACAAAATTACAACTGAGATGACATCTAGGCCTAACTTGATATTTCAGACAATGGGTGTAATTTCTTTTTCTGAGACTGTGACACCTTTTTATGAGATGGCTATGTCTTTAGTAAGATCCACTTTCTTCTGGGAGCCCAAGTGTTACACAAGCCTTCTTTTAATCTGAAGAAGGCTCCTTGGCAGCCTGCTTCCCTGGACCTCCCTACCAACAACAGAAACCTTTTGTCTATTTGTGCATGAGTGTTCTGGGGTTTAAAGCCTTGGGACTTTAATTCAACTTCATGGACACCATCAAAACCCATCACTTACTGTAGCCTCACCCCCACTCCAGTTGCAAAGGCTGATACCCTTTGTGTTAGGGCAATACTGCACTGCAAAACTTGTCCATGCTTCTGCGGAGTTAATTCTAGGTTCCCTGTTTGGTCTTACGGTTCCTCATGCAGTACAGACGTGACTAGTCCCTGAGAACATGCAACACCTTGCAGTCCGTTGATTGACCTCTTAGGGATTTCTGTTGCCCTCTCCCTTTTACATTCCTATCCACACTGCAGCATCCCGAATCCTACCACTCTTCTGCTCTGAAGAAGAGGAACCCCATAATTGTCTTAACTTCAGTTAGGGGACTTATGGCACTTTGCTTAGCTTTATTGGAGACTTGCATTGAGAATATTGTCCTACTATTTGTTCATGGGCCATACTTCAAAATTGAAACTGGAGTTATTAGGCTATCTCTAATGCTATCACTAATCTAAACTCTCCTTTATAGGATAGTCCCCTACCTGAGGTAAAGTTAGTCCATATGGCAGAATTTATAACACTTAGGAGAGCTTGTCAACCAGCCAAAGACCTGAGAGTAAATAAACACGTATGCAGATAGCAGGCATACTTCTGGAGTAGTGCATGATGCTTTAGAAACAAAAAGATTTCCTCACCTCTGCTGGAACACTCATTGGAAGTGGACAACAAGTTAAGGAATTTTTAGATATACTTCTACTCCCCAGGGAGATGGCTATTGTAAAGATTAAGGCCCCTGCTAACAGAGTTAAGGGAAATCCTCTAGCAGATCATTTTGGCAAACAAGCTGCCTTAACCAAGCTTATGATACGAACGAAAACCCCAAAGGATAAATCTCTGAATTGAGTCAAAGAGGCCATCATTAAATACCCACATTAAGCCCCTGATTTGGAAATGGACACAGAATATCCTTCACTGAGATCATCCTCGGCACACTCAAGATGGCCATTTGGCGGCACCAGATGATTTCAAATGGATATTAGCTGAATTGCTCCATGAAATGACTCATCACTGAGCCTGGGTGGCTCAGTTGGTTAAGCATCTGCCTTTGGCTCAGATCATGATCCCAGGGTCCTAGGATCAAGCCCCACGTCAGGCTCCCTGCTCAGGCTCCCTCCTCAGTGGGGAGCCTGCTTCTCCCTTTCCCTCTGCTGTTTCCCCCCACTTGTGCTCTCTGGCTCTCTCTCTCTCGCTGTCAAATAAATAAGTAAAATCTTAAAAAAAAATTGCTTACAATTTTAAGTCAACCTTGGTTGGGAAACTTTAAAAAGACAGTGGAGGTTATTTGTGGGTCATGTGTTACTTGTGAACAGCACAACCTGGGAAAACTGTAAAGATGAGGCATGGTAGGAGCCAAAGCCTCAAGGACCCTTTAAACACCTTCAGATGAATTTTTTCCAGTTCCCACTCTCCACAGGATTTATTTATTTTTAGGATGGGTTAAAGCATTTCCTTGCTGAAAACCTTTGCTTGTAATTTTTTTTTGGTCTCTGAAAACCTGCTTGATTTTATGTTTCCAACCTGGGGTATATCCATTTTTATATCAAATGACCAAGACACAATTTATATGAATCCTTTTAAAAGAACTTTGTAAGGCATTACACCTTCTCAAAAACTGTACTGTCATTACCACCCACAAACTTCTGGAAAAATCAAAAGAACCAATGGCATCCTTAAATTAAAATTAGCCAGACTTTCAGAAATCCTTGAGCTCCCTTGGCTAAAGGTACTCCTGCTAGTCCATAAGGCCATATGATCCATTCCCTCAGAGACACATTGGTTATGTCCTTATGAAGTGTTAACAGGAAGGCCCATACATTTAGAAATTTTATGCCTGATATTAGACTCTTCTCTGTACCATGGAGATGTGGCAAAATATTGCAAGGGAATCATGTACTATAACCATGAACAAGTTAAGGCCAGCTTCTCACAACACTTCTTAAATAGGCTCTTTATGGGGCACCTGGGTGGCTCAGTTGGTTGAGCATCCAACTCTTGGTTTCAGCTCAGGTCATGATCTCATGCAGTGTGGGACTGAGCCCTGTGTTGGGCTCCCTGCTTAGTGGGGAGTCTGCTTGAAGATTCGCTCCCCCTGCCCCTCCCCCAACTTGCATGTGCTCTCTCTCTCTTGCTCTCTCTCAAATAAATAAATCTTAAATAAGCTCTTTATGGTCATAAACCAGGCAATTTCATCTATTGGAAGAGACATTGGATAAAAAATACTCTTGAACCTCACTGAAAGGGATCTTATCAGGTATTCTTATAAATCTTGTTAATATTAAAAAAAATCAATGTCATTAAAAAATATAAGCAGTTGTGGATACAAAGTCTACTGACATGAGAATAAACAGATTGTTTATTCAGAACTTAATATAGGAAAGATTTCAGGCACCATCACTTACATTTGGCAGAGACTCAAAGACAGGAGGGAAGTGAAAAAGATTTATAGTGAAATAAAGGGAAGACTTCAGAAACACTGATTAGAAGTTGGAATAGGGAAGCTGGAATTAGGCTAAGTAGAAGCAGGACATCATATGGTTTGGGGAGCACATCTGGCTTATATTTGGACCACCCAGAGAAATCTATATAAACAGCTTTCTTGAGTATAACTGACAATGAACTTCACATATTTAAAGTGCACATATCACCTGTGTTATATACATACATAACTGTGAAGCCATTATCTATATATCCATTACCCTCTAAAGTTTCTTTCCTCCTTTATATCTCTCTCCTGTTTCCTCCCTATAATAGATACAGAGCAATTCATCTTATCCATTTTTTTTCTTGAGAAAGCTTTGCTAATTTATGTCTTTCAGGAAAGTTGGCCATTTATCTGTGTTATTAAATTTATTACCATATAGTTGCTCAAAATACATCCTGTTAGTGTCTGTAGAATATTTCACCTCTCTTATTTCTGATATTGGTAATTTATAGGTAGTTTTCCTGATCAATTTGTTTAGAGGTTTAGCAATTTAATCAATCTTCTCAAAGATTCAACCATCACTGTCATTAGTTTTCTTTATTATTTTGCCTATTTTATTGATTCAGTTTTGATCTTTATTATGTTATTTCTTATTACTTTGGATTTAACTTTTTTAAATTTATTTATCTAATTTCTGAAGTCATTGATTTGAGATTTTTTCTTCTATATAGGTGTTTAGTGCCATGCGTTTCTCTTGAAGTACTATTTCTGTTACATTTCACAAATTTTGATATGCTGTATTTTCATTTTCATTTAGTTCAAAATACATTCTGGTTTGATTTCTTATTTGACTAATGGCTTTTTAAGATGTGTATTATTATTTTTTCCCCAAATTTTGAGGGATTTGACAAGAATCATTATGTTACTGATTTCTAATTTAATAACATTGTAATCAGAGAACATTTCTAGCATGACTTGATTCTTTCTACATTTATTGAAATTTGTTTTATGGTCCAGGTTATTGTCCATCTTGCTAAAATTTCTGTATGTACATGAAAAGAATGTGGATTCTGCTGGTTGTTGGACTAGTGTTCTATGAATGTCAATCAGGTCATAATGGTTGATAGTGTTGTAAAGTCTTTTATAACCTTGCTGATTTTCTGCCTATTTGTATTACAAATCATTCAGTGAAGGGCACTGAAATTTCTGATTGTAATTGTGGACTTTTAATTTTATATTGCAGTTCCATCAGTTTTTGCTTCATTTATTTTGAAGCTCTCTTATTAAGTGAATAAATGTTTAGGATTTTTATATATTTTTGACTTAATGTCCTCTTTGCCATCATGAAATGATTTTTTTTTTTTAATCCCTGGTAATATTCTGTGCTCTGAAAACTAGTTCATCGAATACTGATGAAGCCATTCCAACTTCATTTGACCAGTGTTGGCATGATATATCTTTCTATCTTTGTACTTTAAACTTCAGTTTTTATATTCATGTATGTTTCTTCTAATAGACAGCAATTAAAAAAATAATCTGACAATCTCTGCCATTTAATAGGGGTATTTAGACCATTCACATTTAATGTAATAATTGATATGACTCTATCATCTTGCTATTTGTTTTCTATTTCTCCCACCTGTTCTTTGTTTCCTTTTTTTTGTACTTTTTCTGCTTACTTTTAGATTAGTCAAGTAATTTTTAGTATTTTTAGTATTTAGTATTTTCATGATGGCTTTAGGTTTTATGATATACATATTTAACTTATTACAGTGTACCTGCAAGTAATATTATACACATCAGGAATAATATAAGAATCTTATAGTAACAGACTTCCATTTTTCTCCTCTGGCATTTTTGCAATTGTTGCCATGCATTTTACTTTTACATATATTTTAAACCTCACAATACATTTTTATTATATTTATTTAAGTAGTTAGTTACTTTTAAAGAGATTAAAATAATAAGAAAAATAATTGTATATACTTACTCCTACAGCTATTTCCGGTGTTCTTCATTGTGTAGATTCAGATTTCTATCTGGTATGTTGTCCTTCTGTTTGAAGTATTTACTTTAACATTTCTCATAGTGAGAATCTGCTGGTGATAAAGTCTATCAGTTATGTGTGGAAGCATCTTTATTTTATCCTCATTTTAAAAAAGATATTTTTGTCAGATATAGAATTCTAGGTTGACAGTTTTTTTTCTTTCAATATATTTAACTGTTCTGTCTTCTCACTTGCAATGTTTCTAATGAGAAATATGTTATCTTTATTTTTGTTTCTCTGTAATGTTTCTCTCTGAGTCCTTTAAGATTTTTTTATTATCACTGTTTATTAATGTGTAATTTATTATGTACACTGATGTAATGCTCTTCATCTTGTGTTTAGGTTTTGTTAAGCTTTTGGAAGGCAGGTTTGTGAGTAAAGATGCGATAGAAGGATTGAATTAGCAATGGGAGCTTATGGAAATTCTCTTCAGATTGCTTCAGTGTTCAATGAATTAGGAAGCAAGATCACTGGCTGAGACTGAGGATAGAGGATGATATGTTGGATGCGATAGAAGGTATAAAGTTGTCATGTAGGAGGGTAGGAGAAATCAATGGAGGGGGAACTTTAATATAGTTTTTGGGCATCTTAAAGGGCACACTTAAAATTAGTGATCATGAATTTAAAGTCAACATGGTTGGGTGTTTATCTCCTTCCAGTTTCAGTTGCAAAGGTGCAGGCACTTAATATGTAGTTTTGCTAAGGCCAGAATTGTGGCTTTGCCCAGTATTACAGTAATTCAGAGAGGGGAAGGGAGTTGAGGATGTATGCAGCTAATTATTATATTGATTGATCAGCGAATATATCTACATCAACAGATGTAATATCTATTTCCCAATGAGAGTGGAAACTATCAGAAGGCAGTTCTTAGCATCTAGAAGGTGCTGACTATGTATTTGCTGATCCCTGTATGGATGTCTTAACACTAGAAAAACCAGGAACTAAAGGAAGCTGTCATATTGGAGCAAATTAACTCCTTTTTCAAATAAAATGCTTGTAAAGTCCTTAACATGGCCCACATAGCTCTTCCTGTCCTGGCTCTAGCCTATTAAATCAGCTTCCCTTACACCAAGCTCCCATGCTCTCTCGACTTCAGATATACTGAACTTCTTCCAGTTCTTTGCACTTGCCACACAGCTTCGCATATGTGCCTCCCTCTGCAGGGATGTTTTATTCTTCAGGGATGTTTTATTCTTCGCTGGTAGCTGACTCATCTACTTTTCAGTTTTCCTTAATAATTCCTACAAATACTCCTATAAATTTAATATTTAGTAAGTATCTTCTAGTACTTGTCACAGTTCTGATTTTACATGTGTCGTCGATAGCTGTTTACTACTATGCAGTTAGCGTACTGAGGACAGGGATCTTGACTGTTTTTAGGCCCCGCAGGACCTACCATGGTCTGCGGCACATTTGTAGGCAGTATAAACATTTTTGGTAAAAAAAAAAAATAAAGGTTAAAGTAAATGTTATATGTGAAGCTTGGTGTGGAGAGCGACATCTTTCTTTTAGAAAATTCACGAGAAACTGGCTAGTGCTACATGCCGACCCCTTCACAGCTTTGCCCTGAATCTTGCAGAGACCACGGGGAAGAAAGAAGGACTCACGGAAGCCAACTCGTCTCGTAATTACGGCCAGACTTTGGGAGGCGCCTGCGCACTGGCCTCACCGGATATACGCCAGGGAGTGGGGGTGGGGCTCGGGTAGCCTAGGCAACATCCCGGAAGTTGCGGGCTGCGTTAACCTGTGGCGGGCCGGGAGGTTCTGGAGCCTGAAGTTTTAGTGGCAGTGGAGGAGGCTGTCGGGAAACGGCAAGGCAGGTTGCGACGACGTGGCGGAGGCCTGCAGCCTGTAGCCCCAGCGAGCCTTAGGGACCGGGCTGCAGGGCTGGGAAAACGGTGGTGGCGTCTCCCTTCTGTTCCCTGGGGCTCTAGGCGCCTGGGTGGAGGATCCTTACATCGGAAAGCGCGCCGCGACTCTGTGTTTTGCGTTTGTCTGTGTCAGGATGAGTGTCTGGGTGTGTTGGTGTCTAGCGCGCTCCCCTTAGGCTCACCCTGAGTGTGCGCAGCGCTGTCGAGCACTTGTGCACAGAGCTGGAAGTTGGGGAGTACCGTATTGTAGCTATAAAGGAATTTGCAGTCTAGCAGGAGACAGGCTACCCAGGGTACTTGGGGACAGGGAGGGTCATGTCAGTCGACTGGATGGTCAGGAAAGAGTTTATCAGGAGGGGCCGCCGGAATGAGTTGGTTTTTGTTTTTTTTTTAAGATTTTATTTATTTGACAGAGAGAGAGAGACAGAAAGGGAACACAAGCAGGGGGAGTGGGAGAGGGAGAAGCAGGCTTCCCGCCGAGCAGGGAGCCCGATGCGGGGATCGATCCTAGGACCCTGGGATCATGACCTGAGCCGAAGGCAGACGGTTAACGACTGAGCCACCCAGGCGCCCCTGGAATGAGTTTTGATTAGTGACTGGAGTTACCGCAGGGAGAAGGGAGTGAAAATCTGAAGGGTGTTCCACGCGGAGCAGAAAGGATGGGTGGAACGACTTGTGAAGGCGAGTGAGAGGAGCACAGACTGTTAAGGAAGGTCAGCTAGACCACAAGGAGGGCAGAGGGTCCGAGTGCATATTGGATTCCTCTCTGCAGGGCGGAGCCGTTAAAATCTTGTGGGGAAGAAAGTAAAGGGCCGAGGGCTATACTCTATCCTTATATCGGGGTAAAGTATTGATTGCAGGGACAGTATTTGGAACGGGGTCCTGTTTCCCTTTGGTCAGTTTTCCACTAGCCAGAGTGGATTTGCTAAATCTTATCGTAACTCCCCTTACCTAAAATCCTCCAGTGGCTTCCTATGGGTTCTTTAGGATAGTGTTTAAATTGCTGTAGCTTAGAAGGCCATGATCTGTCCTCTGCCTTTCTTTGTAACCTCTTTCTAGCCTCTCACCTTTTCAAATCTGTTAGTCAAACTGAACTTCTCAAACCTTTTGTAAATGCCTTTTCTCCCACCTGGAACATTCTTTCCCCCACTTCTAGCTTTATTCATACTTTAGCTCTCAGGTAAACATCTTGGGAACAATTAGAGGGATATAGTGGTCTTTTCTTACTGTGGGTAGAGTAAGGTATTAACATGACACTGAATTTCCTCCCTTTTTATTGTAATTACTCATTTTAATTGTGGTCTTCTGATAAACCCTAAGCTCTGAGGGTGCAGACTATTTTACTTTCTTGTTGTATTTTGTGCCTGGCTCTTGGCAGGTGCTTTCAAAATATTTGTTGAAATATGGGTAATGAAGTGGCAAATGAGTGAAGAAGTTCAATTAGAAGAAAGTGCTTGGACAAAAACATTCGTAGTAGAGATGAAGAGGGGACAGATGAGAGAGATATTTCAGGGAAAGAATGAATAGATTCCGGTATCTGATTGGCTAAGAGACAAGAAGGAATAGAAGGTGATGCTAAGGTTTTAAACTGGAACAACCAGAAGGATGGTAATTCTGTAAGTTCAGTTGAGTTCAGACATTTACTGAGCATGCCAATTATATATCAAGAACTAGAGGTTGGTGGGGAGGGGACATGGATGATAAGCTGTATTTTGACTACATTGTATGTGAGATATTTGAGAGATATACACAGAAGGCAGTTGGAAATGAGCATTTGGTGTGTTGAGGAAAAATGTGGATCCTTAATTTGGGGCTCATTTTCACAGTGTGTTTATGTGCCCAGTGCATTTGTAGCTTTGATCAAGGGTATGAGTGAGATCACTGAGGGAAGATGTGAACTCCTTTCTTACTTTCTAGTAAGCTCCCTGAGAGCTTGTACCATATTAGACCTGTTTACTGTTTTGTCTCCTGTGCCTGGTCAGTGTCTGGCATGTGATAGATTCTCAAAAACAATGATTGGATAAAGAGAGAGGGTATCCAATGGAAAGATAAGAGGGTTGGGATAGAACTGTGTGCAGCTTTTTGATTATGTGGTATCTGAGGAGGGGCCAGCAGAGCCTGCAAAGAAGAGACGAATAGGAGAGAAACCGAGAGAAAGAGTGTCCTGGAAACCAAGGGAGGGGAGAGCTTCCAGGAGTGGGAGTCTTTAGATTTGGAAAGGGCTTTCCAATAATTTTATCAGTTAGGAAAGTATTAATATTTTAGATTTTTTCAAATAATTTTATCAGTTAGGTAAGTATTAATATCTTAGATTTTTTTCAAATAGGCCCAGATTTTCTGGGCTCTGCTGATTTTGTATTCCTTAGTACTATGAACCATCATAATATCTCTACAGTCTCACACTTCAGCATGTAAACTAAAGCTCCCTTATGATATCTGATTTCTGTAAATAGCTCAAAATCTCTTTGTTAGACCACAGAGTCTGATCCTGGGTTAAGAAAAATATGCCCACTTGTATTGATGATGTTTAAGAGAATGCTTCTCAGTGCAAGGGTGGTTCCCACGTTACAGCTTAGTTCTCCCTTTGTGATCTTAGCACACACAGGCTGGAATTTAGAGTTGGCCAGTATATTAGTCTCCTACACTGTATAACAAATTACCACAAACCTAGTGACTCAAAACCATACTCATTAATTATCTCACGATTTCTGTGAGGCAAGAATTTGGACATGGTTTAGCTGGGTAGGGTGCTTAGGGTCTCACAAAGTTATGATTAAGGTGTTGGTGGTCTGCATTCTCATCTAGAACCCAGCTTGGGAAAAGTCCGCTTCGACGCTCACCTCACCTCACGTAGGTTGTTGGCAGAATTCATTTCCCTGGGGCTGTATGCCTGAGGGGTCTCTTGACTGACTTTCTCCTCCTGCGGCCCACTTCCCCTCCAGGCGGCCCACAGTTCTCTGAGTTGCCGGCCCTCTGGCCCTTTGCACAGCCAGTCACCGTGGCATTTGGCTTCTTCACGGCCAGCAGGAGACTCTCTTGCTCTGCTCTCATAAGACAGAGACTAGTATAGCCTAATGTAATCACAGGAATGACCTCTTCTCACATTTGCCTTGTTTTATTGGATAAAACAAATCACAGGGGAAAAAAGCCCAGAACAAATCGTGGATCCTGTCCAAACTCAAGGGTAAGGGATCATACAATGGCATTATTCATTGCATTTCATCTTAGAGTAACCACAGCCAGCTTTGCTAGGCTCAATTGAAGTTAAAAAAAAAAAAAGGGAACAGTAGTAGACTGTTGTAGTCCAATCAGACTTCCATAACAAAATACCAGACACTAGGTAGCTTATAAATGAGAAATTTTTTTCTCACAGTCTGGAGGCTGTGAAGTCCAGGATCAAGTCTCCAGGATGGTCATGTTTGGTAAGGGCCCTCTTCCTGGTTCCTAGCCACCATCTTCTTGCTGTGTTCTCACATGGTGAACGGGGTTAGGGAGCTCTTTGGAGCCTCTTTTATGACAGCATTAGTCCCATTCATGAGGGCTTTGCCTCCCAAAGGCCCCACTTCCCAAAGGCCCCACCTCCTAATACCATCACTTTTGGGGGTTAGGATTCAACATGAATTTTGGGGGAACAAATTCACTGTTTTTGTCAGTGAATAATGGGGTTTTTTTGGATGTTACATTTTCTTATGCTAAAATTCAAACCTGTTCACGTTCCCACAAATAATAGGGATTTGTTCAATTTTTTTTTTTTAAAGATTTTCTTTATTTATTTGACAGAGAGAGACACAGCGAGAGAGGGAACACAAGCAGGGGGAGTGGGAGAGGGAGAAGCAGGCTTCCCGCCGAGCAGGGAGACCGATGCAGGGCTTGATCCCAGGACCCTGGGATCATGACCTGAGCTGAAGGCAGACGCTTAACAACTGAGCCACCCAGGCACCCCTGTTTAATTGTTTATATTAAATTTCCATATCTCTTTGCTCAAGAAAACTTCTGTTTGGATACATTATATTTATCCAAGTCACTGTTAGTGTACAAATAGCTATGATTTAAAAAATATTGCTTTTCTTAGGGCGCCTGGGTGGCTCAGTTGTTAAGTGTCTGCCTTCGGCTCAGGTATCGAGCCCCACATCGGGCTCCCTGCTCCGCAGGAAGCCTGCTTCTCCCTCTATCAGTCCCTTTGCTTGTGTTCCCTCTCTCACTATGTCTCTCTCTGTCAAATAAATAAAGAAAATCTTAAAAAAAGATATTGCTTTTTCTAAATTTCTGATACTGTTATATCAAGGGCCTCACCAATGAAAGAAGTATATGGGCCTTTTGACTGCTCATAAACTTTTGTATACATCAGACTCATGGTTGGTTTTCAGAGTTGAGGCTGGTAGAATTTCAGCCTCTGAATAAGTATAGTGTTTTAAATAATATAACTTGAATTATTTTAAGAGTAATATGGGTTCATGGTAGAAAATCTGGAAAATCTAGAACCAACCAGAGATAACTCAGTATTAGTGCCATTTTCTAGGAAGTGCATTACATTTAGTGAGACCTGTTTTTTTTTTCCCCAAAAATGTGGTTTTATTAAAGCATGGGACAGGACCCCTGGGCAGAAAGAGCTGCTGCTGAGTCAGACCTGGTTTTGAATATCGCCTCCCAGCTGCCCATTATTATTTGTGTGACTTTGCGCGATATAATACACTTAATCTTTTAAAGCCCCATTTTTCTCATTTGGGAAAGGACTAATAGTTGTCACTGACACCATCATCATTAATCCTAAGTAGAACTTAGTGTGCTAGGTAGGGGTTCTTGACACCTTATGTATTTAATTAGTTCCATTTTACAGTTACTGGCAAAGTTGGGATATGAACCAGACAGTCTGGTTTCAGACTGTACTCTTAACCACTGTGCCGGATTGTCTCTCAAGACAGAATATTCCTCATAGGGTTGTGGGATTAAATGTGAAATGCTTAGCATAAATAAGTGCTTATTAATAATGTATGCATATTAACATCATTGAGAATATACTATACAAGGGGTTCTGTATTCTACTTTTTACACTTAATTTTATGTGTTTTCTTGTGTCATTAAACATTTTTTTTTTAAAGATTTTTTTTATTTAACAGAGAGAGACAGAGCGAGAGAGGGAACACAAGCGGGGGAGTAGGAGAGGGAGAAGCAGGCTTCCCGCTGGGCAGGGACCCCGATGTGGGGCTTGATCCCAGGACCCTGGGATCATGACCTGAGCCGAAGGCAGACGCTTAATGACTGAGCCACCCAGGCACCTCTAAACATTTTTCTTAATACAGTTTTAATGGATGTATAATTCATCCAACAGATTTAGTGACATTTCATGATTCTTCTTTATTTCTGCAGAGTAAATTGAAGAGTAAAAGAGTTAAAAAGTAAAATACATTATTTAAAGAGTAAAATACATTAGAAACTCTTTCTCAACAACTGTTATATTTTTCCATGACTTTTTAAAAAATAACAGCTTTATTAAGATATAACTTACCATGAAATTTACCCCTTAGAAGTTCAGAGCTTTTAAATAAATTTACAGAGTTGTGCATTGATTACCACTGGCTCATTTTAGAACATTTTTATCACCTCAGAAAGAAACCCCATACCCATTAGCAATTACTCTCCATTCCCTCCTCTTTCCAAACCCTGCCAACAGCTTATCTATTTTTTGTCTCTATGGATTTGCCTATCCTGGACATTTTATATTAATAGAATCATACAATATATGGCCTTTGGTGTCTGGCTTCTTTTTCTTACCATAATATTCTCAAGGTTCATATGCCATGTTATAGCATATATCATTACTTCATTCCTTGTATTGCTAAGTAATATTCCATTGTATGGATATACCATATTTTATTTATCCATTCACCAGCTGGCAGACATTTGGGATTTTTCTACTTTTTGTCTATTAAGAGTATAATCTTGGGGCGCCTGGGTGGCTCAGTTGGTTGAGCGACTGCCTTCAGCTCGGGTCATGATCCTGGAGTCCCGGAATCGAGTCCCACATCGGGCTCCCAGCTCAGCGGGGAGTCTGCTTCTCTCTCTGACCCTCTTCCCTCTCGTGCTTTCTATCTCTCATTCTCTCTCTCTCAAATAAATAAATAAAATCTTTAAAAAAAAAGAGTATAATGTTGCTGTGAACATTCATGTGCAAGTTTTTGTATTGACGTAAGTTTTCAATTCTTGGGCATATACCTAGGACTAGAATTGTGGTAACTGAGTTTAACTTTTTCAGGAACTGTCAAACTGTTTTCCAATGTGGCCATGCTATTTTACATTCCCACTAACAATAAATGAGTATTCCAGTTTCTCTACATTCTCACCAACGCTTGTTATTTCCACCTTTTTAATTATAACCATTCTAATGGGTATGAGGTGGTATGTCATTGTGGTTTTGATTTGCATTTCCCTAAAGACTAATGGTGCTGATCATTTTTTCATGTGCTTATTGGCCAATTGTAGTATCTTCTTTGGAGAAATGTTTATTCAGCTCCCTTACCCATTTAAAAATTGGAATATTTGTGTTTTTATTGGTGAATTGTAAGTTTCTTTTATATATCCTGGATCCGGGTTTCTTATCAGATGGGATTTGCAAATATTTTCTCCCATTCTGTTAGCTGTCATTTCATTTTCTTGATGGTATTTTTTGAAGCACGAAAGTTTTAAATTTTGATGGAGTCCACTTTATTTTTTCTTTGGTTTCTTGTGCTTTTAGTGTTATATCTAAGAAACCATTGCTTCATGAAGACTTATGCTTATGTTTTCTATCAGGAGTTTTGTGCTTTTAGCTCTTACATTGAAGTTGGTGACTTGTTTTTAGTTAATTTTTATATATGTTGTAAGGTAGAGGTCTTAATTCATTCTTTTTCATATGGATCTCCAGTTGTCCCAGCACCATTTGTTAAAAAGACTGTTCTTTCTCTATTGAATTGTTTCTTGGCACCTCTGTTGAAAATAAACTGACCACACATGTGATGAGCACTGGGTGTTATATGCAACTGATAAATTATTGAACACTACCTCTGAAACTAATGATGTACTATATGTTGGCTAATTGAATTTAAATAAAAAATTAAAAAAAAAAGAAAAGAAACTGACCATAAATGTAAGGGTTTGTTTTGGATTTTTGACGTATTCATTTGTTTGGCACTCTTAAAATAGCAATGCTAAGGACACTGGACTAAATATTACACAAAATTAGAATAAGACTCATAGTCCCTGTACACTAGGATTTTACAATACATATGTGTGACTTTTAACAAGCAGCACATATACATGACTCCCTTTCCAAAACAAAGATACAGAATATTCTATTCTATTCTGTATCTTTTATTTATTTGTTTGTTTATTTTTTAAATATTTATTTGAGAGAGAGAGTACATGCAGGGGAAAGGGGCAGAGGGAGAGGGAGAAGCAGACTCCCCACTGAGCAGGTTGCCCGAAGGGGGGGTGGGCGCTTGATCCCAGGATCATGACCGGAGACCTGAAGGCAGATGCTTGACTGACTGAGCCACCCAGCGCCCTGTTTATTTTAAAAAGAGATATTTCTATTTATTTGAGGGAGACAGAGTGAGAGCGTGCACGCACATGAGTGGGGGGAGGGGCAGAAGGTGAGAATCTTTTTTTTAAAATTTTTTTATTGTTATGTTAATCACCATATATTACATCATTAGTTTTTGATGCAGTGTTCCATGATTCATTGTTTGTTCATAACACCCAGTGCTCCATGCAGAACGTGCCCTCCTCAATACCCATCACCAGGCTAACCCATCCCCCTACCCCCCTCCCCTCTAGAACCCTCAGTTTGTTTTTCAGAGTCCATCATCTCTCATGGTTCGTCTCCCCCTCTGACATACTCCCCTTTTCTTCCTCTCCTGTTATCTTCTTCTTTTCCTTTTTTCTTAAAATATGTTGCGTTATTTGTTTCAGAAGTACAGATCTGTGATTCAACAGTCTTGCACAATTCACAGCGCTCACCGTAGCACATACCCTCCCCAATGTCTATCACACAGCCACCCCATCCCTCCCACCCCAACCACTCCAGTAACACTCAGTTTGTTTCCTGAGATTAAGAATTCCTCATATCAGTGAGGTCATATGATACATGTCTTTCTCCGATTGACTTATTTCACTCAGCATAACACCCTCCAGTTCCATCCACGTCATTGCAAATGGCAAGATCTCATTCCTTTTGATGGCTGCATAATATTCCATTGTGTATATATACCACATCTTCTTTATCCATTCATCTGTCGATGGGCATCTTGGCTCTTTCCACAGTTTGGCTATTGTGGACATTGCTGCTATAAACATTGGGGTACATGTACCCCTTCGGGTCCCTACATTTGTATCTTTGTGGTAAATACCCAGTAGTGCAATTGCTGGATCGAACGGTAGCTCTAATTTCAACTGTTTGAGGAACCTCCATACTGTTTTCCAGAGGGGTTGCACCAGCTTGCATTCCCACCAACAGTGTAGGAGGGTGAGAATCTTTAAGCAGACTCCCCGCTGAGCATGTGGAGCTTGACACAAGGCTCCATCTCTTGACCTGAGATCATGACCTGAGAGGAAACCAAGATTTGGTTGCCCAACCGAGCCTCTGTTCCAGGCACTCCTCTATTCCGTATCTTTTAAAATGGTGTTTATGGTTCTGCCACTTACTATGTGACCTTCATGGTTGGTTAGTTCTTTGTCCCTTAGCTTTCTCATCTGTAAAATAAATAGTAAATACTTAACGGAATTACTGTTAGGATTAAAGGAAATACTGTGTGGGAAGAGCTTGCTTAGAACAGTACCTGACTTGTGTTAGCTAATGCCATCATTATCACCACCTCCACTGTCCTCATTACCATCACCGTAAGACAGTTAAATGTTATTCTCAAATGTCACTTATCTCTTTTGCCGGATTGTAAACCCTGAAAATAGATAACATGTTTGAGGAGTCAATGTGATTGATAAGACAAAGCAAAGAGGACTGAGGAGAAGCTCTTGAAAATACTTGGATTTAGATGTTTTTCATTACTAAATCATTTTTTTTAAATGTACTTAAGGAAGATACTACCGTCTTTATTTTAGGATAATTTGGAATAAGGGGGTCAGCTCGAAAGTTCTGTAATGAAAGTGTGTAATGAAGTTTTGGAAAGGGAGTCATGTATACGTATTGCTTGTTAAAAGTCACACATATGTATTGTAAAATCCTAGTGTACAGAGACTATGAGTCTTATTCTAATTTTGTGTAATATTTAGTCCAGTGTCCTTAGCATTGCTATTTTAAGAGTGCCAAGCAAATGTTAGCAATTTCCAAATGCTAGTTTAGTATCAGTAATTACCCCCACTTAGAATTGTGTGGAAATATACTAGAAATGATATAACTCATTTGTTCTCTAAAATTTAGCCACCTTTTCTTAGGTAAACATATGTATCTGGTAGTGATTTTAAGTGCTCTTTGCCTTTTTCCTTTTGCTTTGAGATTGTTAGCCTGTGACTGACATTTTCTCTGTTAACTGTGACAAAGCTTATGCCTGTTGTCGTAGGTCTGTGCTTTAAGTCATAATTTGTATTCCTGGAGTTCTTTATTAAGCAAATATACGTAAGTTATCAACTTGAAACCTGTTTTATTATAGTTATCAGTACAGCTTTCTAATTGTGAAGTGAAAGAACCAAGTATTTTGGTTCTTTCTTTCATTATGCTTACATTTTTCTTCTGACACTTTAAAGTTTATTTTCCTAGATGTCTTTGTCCCCATCCAGCGATACTTAATTACCACTTTTTCTTGTATTTTAAAAATTTGATATGATTATTGCTTCTAGATGTCACTTGTCAGAGTGAACCGTTATGGTCCTCGGGGAGGAGGAAGGAAAGTGCTGAAGGTAAAGAAGAAGAAAACATCAGTGAAGCAAGAATGGGATGTAAGTCTAGATGGGATAATAAACCTGTCAAATTGCTCTGGAGGAATAGATGTGATGACACGGCCCTGATCACTTGAGACAGTGCTCTGAATGTGATAGGGTGGAATGGATTTCTGGGCACGTTATATCCCAGGTCCTGGAAGGAAGAGCAGAATCCTTCGGGGATTTTTTAAGAATCCACACGTCAAGGTCATAACCTGTACCTCTTTTGAAGAGGGAATCTTAAGAGGGTGGGGAGAATGTTTTTTAAAAAGTCCCCCAGTCCTTCACTTTGAGAACTCACTGCTTTAAGGCAACTGGAGCTAACCTGTGTCACTGAAGTCTGAATTTTTTTTGGTACTTTTTAAAGATTTGCCCATAGCAACCAATGACATCATAATCATATGAGTGGCATTTTTGGCTGAAAAAGTGGGTGATTCTTGCTCTCTTATTCCTTGAACTGTTTTGTTTTTCACCTCCAGAAGCTGGTCAGTTTCAGTACAAAGGTTCTCTTAAGATGTAAGACAAGTCTCAAGTACCTGGGACATACGATCCCTGGCTCCCACTCTGATTACTGTTTGGTATTATCAAGGGCATCTTTATCTTTCACAGCTTGGTACTTTAGTTTGAACCATGACACTTTAGGTGCCTTTTCTTTCTGTTGTGGAGAGCAACTAGTCAGGGACTACTTTTGATCTCAGGGATTCTTTTGGACTTGGAAACTTCTGGGCAAACTGACAGCCTTTTTGAAGTGGCTCAGGGGGACTTACCTACGTTTATATTGCTTTGTTGTCATCTGATTGGCTATAAAATATTATTAGGGTGTGATTCTAAGGCAATGAAACTGATTAAAAGGAAAAAAATGCATGTGATAACTTAAAAGTTACCCACTTCAGAGTGGTTACTGTGGGAAGTTTAATATTTATTTTGATTTGCTGCTATTGCTCAAAACATAATCGAAACCCACCGTTTGAAATTGCATTTTCCTCATTTGCTTTTTATTATCTCCAGTGCTGGAATAATCTGTTTTTTGTAGACTAAGCCTGGAAGTAGTTTTAAGTCATTGGGAGTAAATAGTAAATGAAGGAGAGATCAAACTGAATAATACTATTTTGATAAAAATAGTGAGATGGTTTTTGAAATGGCTTGTAAATTACATTTACAAGGCATTTCAGAAGAAAATCATTTTAAGCAGTAGTAGTATTAATGAAATTATATTTTCACCCATGAGAACTAAGTTCAAGCATATCCCTTATATGCCTGAATTTTATTATGATTATTAAAAATCTCAAGATCTTATGGTTATATCTTGTGCTTTTCTAAATTAATATGAAAGGAATAACAGTTTTTGTATAGAAAATCCTTGAGCTAAATATAAACTGTGGCCAAAAAGTTAAGTCTTTGAATATATTGGAATCTATTTTACCAGATCCAGTTCTCTGTATATCTGTTGGAAGTAGAACTCTAACTTGTTTTATTTCCTGCCTTACCAAATCTGTATAACAAAATGGCTGAAGTCACTTTGGAGAGCGCCAAATTGCAGGGCAGCTACTTCAAGCTGTGTAGGTTATGCATTGCACAATCCCCAGGGGTAATGTTTACATGGACCAGAATAATAATGGTAGCTCCTGGAGTTGTGGGGTGTGGTAGATCTGCCATGTTGATTTAGTGCCTTTTTGCATAAGTGACTGTTTCACATTTTATGAAATTATACAGTGCCCTCAAACTTTATCCCTTATTATGTATGATATATTCTATGCTTAAGTTGTTTGCATGCACACAAATTTAACCTCTCTATAGTGATCACAGTTTATCTTTTAGGAATCTTTAGAGGTGCCTCATTCTCTGGAATGCAGTTTGAAAACTACACTTTCAGTTAAACTTACTCATTTTGAATTACATAACTACCCTGTTTTATTCATTGTTTTAATATAATATATGCCTGCTTGGTAAATTTAGTGCTTATTTTCTTAAGATACCTAAAAGTAGCCCGTTATTTTTTAATAAGAAAACTAAAAATAACCCATATTAATATTTAAATTGAGAATACTGGTTCCTGGACAGGAAGTCTTTTTTGTCTCAGGACTTTGAATCTATTTTCAGCCTCTATTTTTTTTATTTTTGTTTTTATTTATTTTTTGTGTTTTTATTTTTTATTATTATTTTTAAAGATTTTATTTATTTGCTAGAGAGAGAGAGAGCATAGGTGAGAGAGAGTGAGTGAGAGCACAAGCAGGGGGAGCTGTGGGCAGAGGGAGAAGCAGGCTCCCTGCTGAGCAAGGAGCCCAATGCGGGACTCGATCCCAGGACCCTGGGATCATGACTTGAGCTGAAGGCAGCCGCTTAACTGACTGAGCCACCCAGGCGTCCCTATTTTTATTTTTTTAAGAGACTTTTTTTTTTTTAAAGATTTTATTTATTTTTTGACAGAGAGAGACACAGCGAGAGAGGGAACACAGGCAAGGGGAGTGGGAGAGGGAGAAGCAGGCTTCCCACTGAGCAGGGAGCCCGATGCGGGGCTCGATCCCAGGACCCTGGGATCATGACCTGAGCTGAAGGCAGACACGCTTAACGACTGAGCCACCCAGGTGCCCCTGTTTTCAGCCTTTAAAATCTAGCGTGTACTCATACCTAACCACATGTAAATGAACAATGTAAGTTCATAGGTGTGACATAACTCTCTGAAGAATGTGAACAAATATGGTAAGAAGTTTGAATAATAAAACTAACATTTTATTTTAATTTAAATAAACACATTTGTTTTATATATTATGAAAAAATAGAAATAATTTTATTTCAATTTAAAATAGCAATTTTATCTTGCTAAATGTGATGATCAGACAAATCCCTTAACTCTTCAAAGAAAGGTTTCTTGGAGGTTAGCATGCTTAGTTAAGTACATAATTTTTTAACTGAGGCCCATTTGGCATGTGGGAGAAAAAAGATATACCAGGCTCAAACTAATAAAAAAAGGCTTTTGAGGGCGCCTGGCTGGCTGAGTCAGTAGAGCATGAAACTGTTGATCTTAGAGCCATGAGTTTGAGCCACACGTTGGGCATAGAGAGTACTTAAAAAAAAAAAAGTTAAAAAAATTTTAAAAAGGCCTCTAAAAAAAAAAGGAAAATGAATTTATCAAAAATAAACTAAAATTGATTTTAAATGTTTTTAACTTAGTTTAAAGAAAATTTTTCCTGTAAGAAAATTACCCAAAGAAAGTGAATAAACATTGAAATCCTATTTTTAAAAAAATCCAATATATACTAATATTTTGTAAGAAAACTTTTTTTTTAAAGAAAGTTCTTTTTTTGCAGAATACTGTGAATGACCTAACAGTTCATCGGGCAACTCCTGAAGATCTGGTAAATTTAATATCAAAAGTTAAGATTTGTTCAATGTTTTATTTGATATTTGGTTTCTGACCTTCAGAATAGAAACCAGAGGTATTTCCTGGAAGTTCTTCCATTGTATTTCATCTTGCTTATGTCTATATGAAATTGAAAAGCATATCATCTGGACTTCCTGATTTTACCTGGGAATGTCACTTAGCATGTATTAATATTTTATTAGATAGGTTTGGTTTCAAATCTCTCTGTTCAAATCTCTCCAGTATTGCCCTGTATACACCTATTGTCTTCTAGTCTCTGTAGGTATCTCTAGCCTTATTTACTGTTACTTCTTGTCAATGTACTCATTTATTCCTTGAATATGCCAGGTATATTTCCACAGTTGAGCCTCAATTCATGTGATTTTCTTTACTTGGAACAGTTTCTCTACCTTCTCTACCTTCTTGTCTACCTATCCAAATCTTACTTTGTTTCCTTATCCTAGTTTAAGTCTTACTTTTAAAAAGGTTTCTGCTATAGACTAAAAAAAAAAAAAAAAAGCTTTATTGAAATACAATTCACATACCATAAAATCCACCCTTTTAATGTGTATGACCCATTGGTTTTGAGTATATTCATATTTTCTAATTTAGAACATTTTCATCACTCCCTGAAAGAAACCCTGTACCTGTTAACAGTCATATGCCCCATATGCCCCTCTTCCTCAACATCTAATCTTCTTTATGTCTCTATGGATGTGTCTATTCTGGACATTTTTTTTTTTTACTTATGTTTTAAAAGATTTTATTTATATATTTTTTAGAGAGAGAGCATGAACACGAGCGAGGGAGGGGCAGAGGGAGAGGGAAAAGCAGACTCCCCGCTGAGCAGGCAGCTTGATGTGGGACTCGATCCCAGCACCCTGGGATCATAACCTGAGCTGAAGGCAGACGCTTAACCAATTGAGCCACCCAGGCACCCCTATTCTGGACATATCATGTAAATGGAATACGATGTGTGTCCTTTTGTGTCTAACATAATGTCTTCAAGGCCCCTCCATGTTGTAGCATGTGTCAGTACTTCATTCCTATTATTGCTGATACTGTTACATTGTATGGATATACCCCTCTGCTGCTGGACATTTGGATTGTTTTCACTTTTTGACTGTTATGAATAAGGCTGTTCTGAACATTGGTGTACAAGTTTTGTGTGAACATATGTTCTCAGTTCTCTTGTTGTATACCTGGGAGTAAAATTGCTGGGTCATATGGTATCTCTACAGTTAACTTTATGAAGAGCTGCCAAACTGTTTTTTAAAAGGGGCTGCACTATTTACATTCTTACCAGCAGGCATGAGGGTTCCAATTTTTCCATATCCTTTGCCAACACATGTTATTACCATATTTTTAGTTTTAGTTTTCCTAAGTGGGTGTAAAGTGGAATCTCATTGTGTTTTTGATTTGCCCTAGTGACTAATGATGTTAAACATCCTTTTGTGTGCTTATTGGCCATTTGTATTATCTTCTTTGGAGAAATGTCGATGCAGATTCCTTAGCCAGTTAAAAATTGGATTACTTGTGTTTTTATTGTTGAGTTGTAAGAGTTCTTTACACATTCTGGGTCCAAGTTCCTTATCAGGTATATGATTTGTAAATATTTTCTCCCATTCTGTTGGTTGTCTTTTTATTTTCTTAATGGTATTCTTTGAAGCACAAAAATTTTTAATTTTGATGAACTCCAGTTTATTTTTTCATCAACTGTGCTTTTTGTATCATATCTAAGAAACCATTGTCTAGCCCAAGATTCACAAAGATTTCTGCTATGTTTCTTTCTAAAAGTTTTGTAGTTTTAGCTCTTATGTTTAGGTCTTTGATCCATTTTGAGTTAATTTTTGTATATAGTGAAATAGGGGTCCATCTTCATTCATTTCTAAATGGATATCCTGTTGTCCATGTACCATTTGTTAAAATGACTGTTCTTTCTCCATTGAATTATTTTGACACCCTTGCTGAAAATCAATTGTCTATAAACATAATGGTTTAGTTTGGACTGTCAGTTTTATTCCACTGATCTGTATGTCCATCCTATGCCACACAACATTGTCTTGATTATTATAGTTTTGTACTAAGTTTGAAGTTTTTTGAAACTGCCCAACAATGGGTATCTCCTCTAAACTGTTCTCATACTTACTATCTATATGAGGCATTGTATATGTGTTGTCTACTACATTTCATTTATCTTTATATGTACAGTTGGTCCTTGAACAATGTGGGGGTTAGGGGTGCCACCGTCTGCACAGTCAGAAATTTCTTTTTTTTTTTTTTTAAAGATTTTATTTATTTATTTGAGAGAGAGAGAATGAGAGAGAGCACATGAGAGGGAAGAGGGTCAGAGGGAGAAGCAGACTCCCTGCTGAGCAGGGAGCCCGATGTGGGACTCGATCCCGGGACTCCAGGATCATGACCTGAGCCGAAGGCAGTCGCTTAACCAACTGAGCCACCCAGGCGCGCCAGTCAGAAATTTCTTGTATAAGTTTTGACTCCGCCAAAACTTAACTAGTAGCCTACTATTGACAGGAAGCCTTACTGATAACATAAACAGCTGATTAACACATATTTTGTGTGTTAAAAATATTATATACTGTATTCTTACAAAAAAGTAAGCTAGAAAAAAGATAATGTTATTAAAATCATAAGGAAGAGAAATTACATTTACAGTACTATATATTTATTGAAAAAAATCCATGTATAAGTGGATCCGTGCAGTTAAAACCCGTGTCATTAAAGGGTCAACCGTATGTGCCCTATCTCCCTGGGCAGATTGTTAATGCTTTTGAGGGATAAGGGCTATATCTTGTATGTCTTTGTGGACTTAGAAATCTTAATCTTAGTAGATACTCATTAAATATTGAGGATAATAATGATGCCCTACTGACTTAAAATTTTTTTTTATGAAAAATTTCAAATTTACGTGAAAATGGAGACAAAAGTATAAAGATCTTCCATGTACTGTTTACCCAGATATAATAGTTATTAAAATTTTGCCATAGTTCTTCATTTTTCATACCCTTTCCTTCCTTCACTATAGCATTTTGAAGCAAATCCCAGGGAACATGTCATCTTGTGCCAACATACTCATTTTGCATTTTTAAAAATATAGACTTTTTTATATAACCACAATGCCATTATCACACCTAACAAAAGTAACAATAATTTTTTGGTATTGTCTAATTCGAAGTCCATATTCATATTACCCCAGTTATCTCAAAAATATCATCTTCATTTGTTTTTTGTGTTCAGAACCCTTAATAGCATTTGTTTGTTGGTCTCTTAATGGACTGATTTCTTATTTACATGGTGAGAACAAAGCAGTACATTTTATTCGTCTTCATAGTTCTGAATACTAGAGTGCTTGTAAAGCCAATATCTGCTCCTATTCCTTAGCCACCTCAGTGAACTCTTCTCCTGCAACTCTTAAGCTATGGCTCATATCTCTGCTTCAGGAATCCATTTTTCTGGAGTTCTGCCTTTCCAGTGACCCACTTCCAAATGCAGCCATTGCAGGGCTATAAAAATACTGCATTGTTAGTTTTTGGTAGTGACGTGAGTATTATGAAATGGGTGTGTCTTTGCCAAAGACGAGTCAGTGGACTTTGTGCCTTTTACATTGTTCTCAGTGTGTGTGTGTGTGTGTGTGTGTGTGTGTGTGTGTGTGTGTATGTAATTGTACAGTACAAACATATGTAACTGAATATTTTAACAGAACAATTCTTAACTTTCTTATGTGTGATTTACTCTTAACATTTTCTACTCTGTATTCTGTTTTATTTAAAAAATGTTGGTTTGACCCACTAATTGATTTTACCACCCATTAAATGAATCCCAGCCTATAGATTGGAAAATAACATTTTATTGGATTATCTTGTACAAAGGAAGTAGAAATTAATATTTTTTTCATTTTGTCTTTTTGCTAGGTCTACTAGTTCTAGATACTTCTTTTTTTAAAATCACTTTTGAAGATTTAGAAGACTGAAAATTTTGGTTGTGAATATGTATGAATATACACATGTTGGACCAGAAAAAATTTTTTGAAGATGAACTAGATTAGGTGGTCCCACCATCTGAATAGGCAACTTCTTTTTTCCTGAAGCATTCTTTTATATTTTTTTCTTTTGTACAGATACGTCGTCATGAAATACACAAATCAAAGAACAGAGCATTAGTACACTGGGAACTCCAAGAAAAAGCTTTGAAGAGAAAATGGAAGAGGCAGAAACCAGAAATCTCTAATCTTGAGAGAAGAAGATTGTCTATAATGAAGGAGGTAATGCTAAACTGCATTATCTTTAGAGTTAGAGAAGAAAATGATAAATAGATTTCTCTCTTTCCCTCACAAATTTGAGTCACATTGGAAGGACTTTAGTAAATGACTGCATCCTTATACAATGATGTACACATGGACTCTGAAAAAAGCAGTAGAGGTATGATTAGGGTCTAGTTTGGAGGTTTGAATTCCTACATGGAAAGTTACTGTTTATGTGACTTGCCTGATTGTACTGTTACGAGATTTCAGTGATATATACTAACAAACTGACTAGTACATTATTTGGCACATAATTAGTGCCAAACAGTGCTATTAGATTGATTACTTTGCAGAAAAAAAAATGTGTGCTTGTCCAACAAGTTAGTTAGTAAGCCACTTGTCTTTGGCTTAATCTTTTGCCAGATGTATGGTATTTGGATAAGTAATCAGATGTGTAGGAATAAATAATATGGAAAATAAGAGGAAACTACAGCAAAAAACCTTTGATTTGGGATGAAATCATTGAAAAAGAAATATACTTCGTAGTGTTGCTTCTTTTTTTTTTTTTTAAGATTTTATTTATTTATTTGACAGAGAGAGACACAGTAAGAGAGGGAACACAAGCAGGGGAGAGAGGGAGAAGCAGGCTTCCCGCGGAACAGGGAGCCCGATGTGGGGCTCGATCCCAGGACCCTGGAACCATGATCTGAGCCGAAAGAAGATACTTAACGACTGAGCCACCCAGGCGCCCCTGTAGTGTTGCTTCTTGTTCATTGTTGAAGCTTATGGCACTTGGCTGTCTGGGTGACCTTTCACTGTGGCTTTGAATCACTCTGTCTTTTGTGGAATTCATTAGGCTTGTTAGTGAAAGGTAAAAGTCTTAATCTTATATCTCATCAGGAAGAATTCTGTCTCCCAAATAAATGTTTACATGGACTTGTAAAAAGAACAGTAGATTGAGACCATATGGTTCTTTACATTTAAGTATCTTTTGATAATCTTGGACAAGGTATACATATTTGAATATTATGTAGTAGTTCTCAGTGACCAGGAAAAAAGGCAGCCGCTTTGAGGCAGCTGGGCTTTTGTGTCCCATCTCTGGTGGCTCCTGCTCATGTCCTGAATTGCTCATGTCCTGAAGGAATGGGTGTGGTTGAAGTAGGGATTGAAGGAGGAGTGGTGGGAGAGGATGAGTGAAGTCTCTCTGCCTTTCCTTCAGTCCCATTCGTCAGGCTCTGATGTTGTGGTTCTCAACGCTGACTGCACATTAGATCAGTCAGTGTTGAGATCTTCCATTAAAAAAATCACTGTATCTGGACTCAGATATTTCTATACTCAGATAATCTGATTTAGTGGACGTGTGATATGGCCCCACTTAGGTATTTTTTAGACAGTTTTTATGTACTTTTAATTCCTTACCAGGGTTGAGAACCTCTGCTATTAGTAAGATAAGTATTTCCATTTAACAATATATTTTGGAGGTTGTCCCATGTCAGTACTTAGAGATCTACCTTTTCTTTTTTTTTTTTCTTTTTAATGGCCAGGTAATGTACAGATGTACCACAATTTATTTATCCAGTGCTTTATTTGTGCAAACTTAGGAAGTGTATTGGACTATAGTTTAGGCTTCTGGTTAAGAATATACAGTGGTTTAAACAAAATAGAAATCTCTTTCTCTCTATGAAGCAGTTCACAGGTAACTGGTAGTTGGTAGGATCTCTGGGTTCCTTTATTCCAGGGCTTCCATCACTGAGTAGAGAATGGCTGTTCCCGCTTCCTTCAGCTGTATCCAGCCAGCATGAAAAGGGAAAAAGAAGGCATGCTACTCCTTTTACATATCACCCAGAAATTCTGTCTTATATCCCACTGTCCAGAAATTCATCACATGACCATTCTCACCTAGTATGATGGTTAGGAAATCTAGCTGTGTACTTGGCTAAAACTTGGGAATCCTGTTGTTAAAAGGAAAATGAAAAGAAGGGAGTTTGGTGGGTAAGTAGCAGGTCTGTCACCCACAGATTGTTACCTGCCTTGTCACTGTAAGTAATACAATGAATATGCTTGAATATGTTTTTAAATACATGTAAAACTATATTTGTAGGATAGATTATTTTTTTAAAAGATTTTATTTATTTATTTATTTGAGAGAGAAAGAGAGACAGGGAGAGCACAGAGGGAGAGTGAGAGGGAGAAGCAGGCTCCCCGCTAAGCAGAGAGCGCAAAGTGGGACTTGATCCCAGGACCCTGAGATCATGACCTGAGCCAAAGGCAGATGCTTAACTGACTGAGCCACCCAGGCGCCGATTTGGATAAATTCTTAAAAGTGGAACTGCTGAGTCAAAGACATGTGCATCTATTGTTTCAATGTTGCTAAATTTGTAATGTCTATGTTAAGGGATGTGATGGGACCAAATGAAGAAGCCTCCTTGGGCATATTCATCTAGGCAGTATCATCGTGTATTGGAGCTACCAGTGCATCCCCCAGAGCTGGACTCCTAGATTAACAAAGTTAAGAGAAAAGCTCTTTGGCTAGCATAATCATTTGCTGTTGGATGCATTCATGTCATGGGAATCAAGCAAATGAGGGTCCAAATTCAGAGAGAGGGAAACTTTGATAAAGTTTTATAAATTCTAAAAATATAATAACTTCCCAAATCTCTCTGTAATTTCCTATTTCTATCTGGTTTTTATTATCAGAGAACAGAAGTGCTAGGATAAAAAGTTTTTGATAATGTTTTTGAAGGGAACTTTGGCTGATCCTTTGCAAATCCAAGATATGTACCACTATTCTCATAAGTTTGATTTTGTGCTCCGTGAACCCATCTGGGGAAGTAATGTATACAGATGGGCTTGCAGAGATTGGTTTACCTATCAAGAGGATGAGTTTTATCAGAAAGGAGTGATGAATAAATCTAGAGAGGGCAAAAGAAAGCCAGTACACTGATCTGTGGCCCCTCAACCCATCTGCCCCAAGAAGGCTGGGCAGAGACTGGCAAAGTGCAATAGGGTAGCGGCTTTCCTGGAGACCTCATTATATTTGATCATCAGGTCTTGAGATGATAAAATTATTCCTCTTCAATCTGCTTCTGTCAGTTATATCTCTTTATTTTGATGGAAGGTCAGTGATTTTTTTTTTTAATTGTAAACTCAAAACTACCATTAGGAAATATTCTGTGTTATTTTTTCTAGTTTAAATGATAGATTATAATGCTCCATTTACTCTCTTGCCTAAGTTCTAATTGTGTGTACTTTGCAAGATCACTAACCAGGGATAGAAATTTGGTTCATAGAATAATATAATTTAAGTTGTAACAACATTCCAAATATTTCTAGAATGGTACATGTTTTCACTGTGTCCACATTCTTATAACACCTCTTTGGGGTGAGGGAAGGTGGTGGTATCTTCATTTACATATTAGGAACCTAAGCTTAAAGAGGTTGGATTTTGCTTAGTATCCCTTGACTGGGCCTGGGATCCCAGTCTTCTGTTTCTGAATGTGCTGTTTGCCTTATACCATTCCAAAACTTACTCTTTGTGGAAGGAACAAATTCAGGACTTGATTCTCAGCAACTGAGCCAGCCAACCAGATTGGCTACAGCAGAAGAAAGGGAAAATGTCAGAATATGATTCTTGTTACTTTTCTCAGTGTCCTGAAACAGTAACTGAAGTCATATTATATACTTGTTTCCATGGGCTAGAGAGATTCCGGTAAGAACATTTGTTACCAGATGCTCCTCTCTATTGCTTTGAATCAGTGTTGGAAACTGGGGAGTTTCTAATTTTGAGCTGCCTCTCAATTTAAGAATGCCATCTGGTGGTGGTGGCTAGAGTTGACTTGCCTGTGTCTCCTTGCTTATAATTATGAAAGTTCCTAAGTTGAAAGTGCCTAATTAGAGGCACTACTGTAATGGTATTTTTTGAGTTCTCATCCCTCCAGGATAAAAATCCAGCTTGTTTGTAAATACAGAAGTGTTACTTCTTTGTTTGATGCCCCCAAACTCACATCTGACCTCATATTCTCCTTAAGTTGTTGATCATGAACCATTAGCAGATTATGAAATCACTTTAAAGGTTGAAACACCTCTGAGTTTATGGCTCAGAGATTTATATCTTTAATCAGTGTTTTTCAGACTGTGGATCACAACTTGTTAGTGGATTGTGAAATTGAGTTGGTGTGTTGTAGCCATTATTTTAAAAAATAGAATAGAAACTAAAAGAATATCAGAGTGGTTCTCAAAAAGTAAGGTTAAGTAAGACTTTTATTTTGTTATACATTTACATTTGTGTGTATGCTGGGTCACAGTTTAATAATATATTTCTTAACTTGGATTGTAGCCAAGTATATGAAATCTAATTATTGTAATAGCCCCACCTACTGGTACTTATGGATATTGCCCCTGAAGGATTTTAGGAGGATAGTGGCCTATGGTTATTTTTATGCTCTGTGCCTTTGTATGGACTTTTCCTTTGTGATTTCATAGTATATATATAGATTTTTTCCTGAATAATAATATTTATCATTAATACATGTCTAGATTCTTTCTGATCAATACCAGATGCAGGATGTATTAGAAAAATCTGATCATTTGATGGCTGAAGCAAAAGATCTGTTTGTTGATTTTCCCCGTAGGCGCACAGGTAACGTATTTCATTCAAACAAACGCTTCTTTTTCTTATTAATCATAGCCCACAATGGCTGTTTGGAAGAATTTTAAATCTTTTTTTGGGCATCACATTATTTATAGTACAAGTAGTCTGGAGTGGATAGCATACAGGAGTTGTTCGGCATAGATTCATTATAATTTGTTTGCTTTTCACTAAGAATATTAACGATTACAAATTACAGAGCTAAGCAAAGGTAAGTTGTTATTATTTACTAGTATACTTTATGGTGCAATGTACAAGATTTTATTGTAAATATGACTTAATTTCCAGTTTATTAATGTTAAGTTACTGCAAAAGTATCTATCTATATAAAACTTGAGTAAAGCTTAATTTGAAGCCTAAGGCTACTTCAGTCTCTCTCTTGTCAGATACATAGCATTATTCACTTTAATGTGTATATAATCCATTGTTTATTTTAATCCCTAAAAACAGATCATTTGTTTTAGTTTAAGGTTTATTAATGTGACTCTGGGCCATTTGCTTCATGTCTCTGAGTTTCAATTTACTGATCTATAAAATAATAATAGTAACAACCTCATCAGATTTTGTGAGGGTAAAATGACTTAATATATGTAAAAGCATTTAGAACAGTGCCTGGCATATAGTAAGCATTATCTAAGTGTGAGCTGCTATTATTATTATTTAAGATTTTTATGTGCTAATACAAACCTGCGGCAGTGTATAGTACTTGTGAAGTCAATTTAATTAAATGAAGTAAAATCATCATGACTTCTTTTCCTTCTGCAGGGTTTCCGAATGTAACTATGGCTCCTGATTCCTCTCAGGGTCCTATTTTGGTAAATCAAGACCCTGTCACTCAGGCCATTCTTCGTGAATCCATCATGGAGCCTCAGGTAATGTGCTGTCCTTATAGCCATCATGCTTATGTTGAAATTAAGTTTATGTAGGTATTGTGGTAAACATTTCAAAAACTTAAATATCAACAAATACCAAGTATGGTTGCTACAATTGTTCTTACTCAAGCATATTGCACTTTAGGTGAGTAATGTTTGTACCAAACAAGATAGGACTGGATGATAATACCTAGGAGGTAGGTACTATCATGACCTCCATTTAGCAGATTAAAAAAACTGAGGTTCAGAAAAATTAAGTACCTTATCCAAGATCACATAGCTAGTTAGTATCAGAGATGGCATTCAAATTGAGGCTCCATCTGCCATTATGGAAACAGTGGGGAGTCTTTTCACTTCCACTGTAGAGTGAGGCGGATCTGTGTTTACATTCTGTTTGTCCTAGTTGTTGGATCTTGAGTTAATTTTTTGTTAAATGGGAATAGAATATACTTACTATGGTTGTTGTGAGGATGAGCAGAGGTAAGTTATGTAAAGTGTCTAGTGTAATTCCAGAGACTAGTTCTTCATTAAATGTTAGTCTCTTCTAATAGTGTGTTTAGAAAGTAGCTACCCAGGAAACTTGGAATTTATTGACCAGTTACGTGGGAAAACTATATTATTGTAGTAAAATGTTAATTAGCTATATCCTAATCTAACTGAAACTCTTAATTAAAATGTTTAGAATTTTGAAATGGGAAACATCTTTTAAAAGCTCATGAAGAATTTAATATTAAAATAAAACAACTTCTGAGGACTGACTAGGACTCAATACCTGTTTAGTGCCATTTCCTAAGTTATTTATATGTCCTATGAAAAAAGGAGAATCATCAATTATAGAGGGATGATCCTAGGGAATTACAAGGTCCAGAATCATTAAAAAAAATCTTAAGTCTACTGTTTTCTGCTTACAAAAGGCAATTAAGTAGAATGTTACATGTTTTAAATAGCCAAAACCCATTAGACATATCTCCAGCCAAAAGCCATTATGTTTTGGCACTTAATTAAAAATGTTAGCTTTCAGATAATCATAGTCTCTATTATGGGAATGGGGGAATGGCAAGAGCTGGGGCTAGAGCGACAGAGAGGAGCTAGGTAATGAAGGGCTAAAGAACCAGAAAGTGAGAGGAGGGCCACCAAAGGATTTTAGGAAGAGTAGAGTCATGTTGAAATCAACTGTAGAGTGGAGGCAGGGTTTGGGAAGGACAAACTGGTGAGAGGATCTGGTTAGAAGACTAGGTTAGAATTTTAGTGGAAGTGGTGAGGGCCTGACCTAAGCAATGGCAGTAGAGAAGGAGGTAGAGGGGAAGAGGGATAGGTTTGAGAGATTAAAAAGGGATAGAATTGACAGCATTTGGTAGCTGATTGGATGTGACAGATGAGAAAGAAGCATAACAGTTTGCTGGCTGAGCATCTCAGTAGATGGTAATGCTGTTCATGATCTTAGGTAATATGGCAGGAACAAGGCTTCTAGAAGAATGATAGGAGAGGCTTAGGAAGATGACCAGTTTTGGACATGTTGAGTTTATGTGTCGTAGGATGTCTACTAGGAATATCTTTTAGGCAGTTGGATATAATTGTCTAGGACTCCTGAGAAATCTGGGTGAAGATAGAAATTTGAGAATTCACAGCATTTGACTTGTAATTGCAGGTTTGGAACTAGATACGATCATTCAGAAAGGGAGTCAGATGAGAGGAGAAAAGGTCCAAAGGGAGGACCTTGAGTCCCACCAGATATTAAGAAAGGACAGAAAGAAAAGAACCAATAAAGGAGATTGGGAAGGAAGAGCTAGAAGAAGAGAAGAAAAACCAGGGAAATATGGTATCTTGGCAGTTAAAAGGAAGAATGTTATCAAGATGATCTTGAAGGAAAGAAAGGAATGGTCATTAATGTCAAATGAATCAAGAGAAGTAAGGGAAGGCAGATACTGAAAAATATCTATTTTATTTAGGAGCAAATCAAAAAAGGATGTTGACCTTATAGACAGCAGTCTGAGTGTATTGGTAGGGCAGAAGCAAAGCTGTAGGGCATAGGTGGTAAATGAGAAGTGGGGGATGACTCTTTCAAGAAGTTTGGTGGTAAAAGAGAGAAGATACAATGAGAGAGACTTGTTCACATTTAAATGCGGATGAGCTGAAGCCAGTATAGAGAGGTTGAAGATGCAGGAGAGGGAAGGGGCACTTGATGGAGTGGAAGGAGGTGAGAGGGTTTAGGTCCTAGAGCACTTGTGGAGATGTTAGTGGTAGTAGGAGGGATCTCTCTATTATAATGACAAGAAGAAACAAAGGATGAGTGTACATATGACCAACTTGTGTTTTTATTTTTATTGTTGTGTTGAGAAAGGCTCTTAATGAAGTAGATGATGGTGAAGAAGGAACTGGTAACAGCCAGTCCGAAGAAAGTGAGAATGAATTGGATAACTCTCTAAACTCTCAGTCAAATATGAATGTAGATAGGTATGTATATATGGCATAAATATCTACAGGGCTTCCCTTTTTTCCAAGGCCATTTCTTGTGTTTCCCAGCTTTATTGAGATATAATTGACATATAATGTGTAAGTTTAAGGTGTACAATGTGCTTATAGTATTTCTACTTGTGGAACTTAATGATGTTTTCTTTGTGACCTAATTTATGATTAAATTTTTGTGAATGTTCCACTTGTGTGCTTGAGAAGAAGGTATATTCTATATTAACAAGGTATAAAATTTTATATGTATATCCTTAAGATCTACTTCATTGATGATGATGTTTACTTCTTCTCTGTCTTTACTTATTTTTGTCACTATCTCATATTGAGAGTAATGTATTAAAGTCTCTGTTAGTGTGTTTCCATTTTTCTTTGCATATGATGTTCAAGTATATTTAATTCTGTTTGAAGTTAAATATCTCCATCCTGATTGGTGTGTTTTTTGGAACATGGATATCCATAAGTATTGTATTTTCATTGTGAATTATGACTTTTAGCATTATAAAGTATCCTTTGTCACATTTAATGCCTTTGGCTTCAGTTCTACTTTGATAATCAAGAATAAAAGCTCTGCCTTCTTGTTTCTAATTGCTTGGTTCATCTTTGCTCATTCTTTTATTTTAGCTTTTCTGAATTACTGTGTACTAGGTGTATCTTTTGTATTCAACATAGAATTGGGTCTTGTCTTTTCAGCCAGTTTAAAAATCTTTTTTTTTTATTGGTGAAGTAAACTTGTAATATTTATTGATACAGTTGATGTGTTTGATGTCAACTTTGTCATATTATTTTATAGTACTATGTATATTATACTATAATTATAGTTTTCCTTCTCTATGTAGTGTTTTCTCTGTTCTCTTAAACATTTCTTTTGGTATTTAGGAAGTAATTAATTTTGTTTTGACTGGTTGCCTTTATATCTACCATTTATAGAGCCATTTAGTCTCCTATTTTCTTTAACCTTTTGCTCTCAGGTGTGTTGGCTTTAAATGGTATGCTTTGACTTCCACCTATGGCCTGTGCAACAAATAATTTATTCTATATTCTCATTCTTTCCCTTTTTCTCTCTGTCCTTCTCTTTTAGCTGCATTTTTTTTTTGCTTTGACAGGACATAAAACATTTACATATTATTCTTTCCTGTGTATTGCTATTTTTGTTTTGGTCTTGGAGCTACAGTTAAATATATTAAATGCTCATCATCAGTCCTTTTATAATGTTTCCCTAGTTAACTCTTGGTTGGATCACTCATTTAGACAAACTCATGCTGTAGGGTTTGTGAGTTCTATTCTTTGAGTTCTTGAAAGCTTACAAGTTTTTCTGTAGCTTTGATATTTGAAGGACAGCTTGGCCGGATATAAAATCTTTGATGCTTTGTTTCCTTAACTTTTTTGAAAATGGTTCTCCACTCTTGGTTTACTTTGAATGTTGCTTTGACGAGTCTGATGCTAGAATAATTTTCTTGCCCTTATAAATAATTTGGCATTTTTATGTATTGATTTCCTTTATATTTAAAATTTATTTCTTTTATCTTTAAAATTTAAACATTGCTAAGCTGTGTCTTGAGTTTACCTTTTCAGGTTGGTTTTTCCAACACAGTTGGCTTTTTTTGTGTGTAGATTCAGTTCTTTTCTTTCTTTCTTATTTTTTTTTTTCTTGGAAGTTTCCTTGGGTTATGGTTTCAAATATTAGTTTGATATCATTGTTTTTTTTTTCTTTTTCAGAGATTCCTTTTATTATATAAAAGTGATGTTTCTTGTTTTCTATTTCTTTTTTTTTAAGATTTTATTTATTTATTTGACAGAGAGAGAGACAGTGAGAGAGGGAACACAAACAGGGGGAATGGGACAGGGAGAAGCAGGCTTTCTGCTGAGCAGGGAGCCCGATGTGGGGCTCAATCCCAGGACCCTGAGATCATGACCTGAGCTGAAGGTAGACTCTTAATGACTGAGCCACCCAGGTGCCCCTTATTTTCTATTTCAAGTACTTTCTCTCTAACCTTTTTTATTCTTTACTTTTTGTTGTTGTTTTCCTGTAATTCTTCAGTCTTCCTTATTAAATGTTTATTTAAGAATTAGCCATTGGGCACATTGTAATTTAATCTTTATTTCTGAGTTTTTCTTTTTCTTTGTATTCTTTCCTGAGTCCAATCAATTCTTATTTTGTTCCTGCTTTTTTGTCCACCTCTGCTCTTAGGTTTAGAACTTCTGATTCAAGATATATATCTCCAAATGCTTGTTTAAGTATATTTAATTCCATTTAAAGTGTTTGTTACAGTTTTCTTCTGCTTTTTCTTGGGAGGGGAGAAATTTTTATTAGCTGGAATATTTCAATTAAATTTTCTATTTTGTTATATTGTCTTGTGTGGATGTAGACTGTTTTAGTTTGTACATTTTGTGGGAGAGGGTGGGAGTTTGGGGTAGGTCTTCTCTCAATTATAGTGAAGCACAGTTATTTTAATGGATGCCTTTTTTTTTAAGTATCAGTGGGTGAAATTTGGGTTTATCTTCCAATACTGTTGTTTTTTTTTTTTGTCTTGAACTGGTCTCCCTAGTTAAGCATGTTAAGATAATACACTTTTTTTGCCTTCAGCACTCAGCCTCCTAAGAACTCTTCTTTCTTCCTGTTCACATCAAGAAGTGGTGCTTTTCCAAGACCTACCACCTTGGGTTCTACACACTTCTTGGTAGTATTTTGACTGCCCAGGTTTGGGGTTTGTATGTGTGTGTGTATGTGTGTTTCCTTCCTTTTTAAGTATTTGCATACTTAGAGTGGACTTTTTCTTTCTGGAGGTGATTTTGTCACCATTAGGCTCTCTGCTTTCTTCCCTGTTTATTATTTTCAACTACCCTCAATCCCTGCTAGGGCTTCTGACAGGAGCTCAAGAAATATCTTGGCTGGAGTTCAGTGTGTATTTTTCTACTTACAGATAATTTGAAGTTAGTAGTATTTTCTGTCTTCCAATAATGTAGAAGGTATGGGTTATGTGCTATTTTTGCTGTTTTTGTTGCCCTGTCTAGTGGGTTTTGGAGGATGTGTGGAGTGATTCAAATTTAGCTGGTCACTGTTTCCTTAAGGACACTTGGAAACATGTATCATCTTTTAAGCACTTTTTCTTTCAGAACCCAAATATAACTAATCTTGTGCCAATATTGCTTTTATTCTTTACATTAGAATCAAATTTTTGTTTTTTTATTTGGTTGGGCAAATTTAGTTTTATCTCATTAGTTGTGTGAATAGGTGGTTTCCAGTTTTGAATACCTTATGTCTCAAAATGTTACTTGTTAACTATTAAACATGAGGTATCAGAAGATGCATTAGACTTGGGATCTGGAGACTAAGTGCCTTCTGGTTTGAAAATTTCTATGAATATATATTCCTGTATAACCTAAAACAACAGAAATTTATTCTCTCACAATTTTGGAGGCAAGAAATCTGAAATCAGTTTCATTGGACCAAAATCAAGGTTTTTTCAGGGCTACACTTCCTCCAGAGGCTCTAGAGGAGAATCTGTTCTTTGCCTCATTCAGGTTTTGATGGCTGTTGGTCTTCCTTGGCTTGTGACAGCTGCATCATTCCAGTCTCTGCCTCTATCTTCACATCACCTTCTTCTCTGTGTATGCTAAAGTCTTCCTTTGCCTCTCTTTTATAAAAATATACATGATCCCATTTAGGGCCCACCCAGGATAACCTCACATCCCAAGATCCTTAACTTAATCATACCTGCAAAGACCCTTTTTGGCCATTTACAGGATCCAGGGCTTAGAACATGGACATATCTTCAGGTTCTACCATAGTCCACTCAGTGACCCACCTGCAAAATTTATATTCACCCCCATTTCAATATTCCCCAGTGTCTCAGCATGAAACTCAAGTTCAGAATCTCATCTAAATGTCATCAGCCCAAACCAAATCTTATCGTCTCAAGCAGGTATGGGTAAGCTCTGAATAAGACCTATCCTGGGCAGTATTCCTCTCTATATATGATCCTGTGGAACTAGAAAACAAGTTATCTGCTTTGAAAATGCAATGATGGAACAAGCGTAGGATAATTTATAGACATTCCCATTTGAAAATCCAAGGAAGAAAGGGGTCACCAGTCCTAAGCAACTTTGAAACCCAACAGGGCAAATTCCATTAGGTTTCAAAGCCTGGTAATAATCTTCTATGTCTTGAGGCTTCACCCTTTGGATCCATGGCTCTGTCCTTTGTGCCTGTGGCTCTGGCCTTAGCCTCTGTACCTGTGGATTTGGCCTCTACATCTGCAGCTCTGGCCTTGAAGTCATTCTTCCTTTTCCTTGAAGCCCATGTTTATAGCTGAGTAATTTTATCAGCCTGTTTGCTGACTGTAGAATTTTGGGAGTCTGACTCTTCCTTCATTTTATACTATCTCTGTCCTTTTCAGTCCATGCTGCAGTATTTCTGCTGGTATAACATTCTCAGAAGACCTTGTGTGTCTCCTTTCTATGTTGTATGCCATTAGACAAGAGTCCCTCCAGAGATCTTCCCTGGATAATCCTATATATGTTGCTGGCTTCTGCTGAGATCATTGAGGGGATCCATGAGTCAGATGCCTAATCTCTTCAGATTAGCAAAACATTGTCTAGCCATACACATGTCCTCTCCAGGGCATGCTTTCCTAACAGTGTAGTGTCTCATAATTTGAGCATCTTTTGCATTCTGGGGAGGCTGAAAATTTCCCAAATCATCAAGTTCTGGTTCCTTTTGGCTTAATAGTTCTTCCTGCAGTATATCTCTCTCCTCTTGCATTTCACTCTAATCAGCAGTAAGAAAGCAGGCTGCACCTTCAACACTTTGCTTGGAAATCTCCACAGCTAAATATCCAAGTTCATTGTTTACGAGTTCTGCATTTCACACAACTCAGCTATGTTTTCCGGCACTTTTTATGGTTGTGTGAATGTAGTGCATTTTACTTCTCCACGCATCAATTGGTGGATGTCTGGGTTATTTCCACTTTTTTGCCACCTACCTCTTTAAGTCTCAGTCCAGTTGAGGAATAGATGAAGGAATCAAGTGGTTGGAGATTAAATTATCAGCCTTATCAATGAGAAAGATGATAATAGCCAAAGGTTTAACTCCCTACACTGCAGCCCTTCTTCCCATTCCTTCTCCCTGCTCCCAGAGACTCAGGGTAGAGTCTGCTCCAGTCACTTTACTTCAGTGAAGTGTTCTGAGGACAGCCTCCTTCACAGGAGAGAGAAACCAGTAAGGACCAAGCCATGTACTTTCTCTGGGAAAGAGAGAGGAGAATGGGGCCCCTATCACAAAACTCAGAAAGGGGAAATTGCTCCTGCGAGTAGGAGCCAAGGTAGGTGGGAAACTGGGAGGAAGATGGAATTAGTTCTTCTAACACTAAGAAGACTGGCATTTTAGTTATCTGTCTTATCAGTTAAAGCAAAATGTATTTTTTCTTTGATTATGAATTACTAAAAGTGCCCTCAATCAAACATGTAAGCAGTTGAACAGTTTAAATGATAGCATTTATTAATTCTAATATAGCTTGTTGCCCCATAATTTATAGATTTCTCCACCAACTAAAGGAAGATAATTCTGAGTTAATTAATAAACTGTGGACTGATATTCAGCAGAAAATAACAACACAGTCACAAACCCCTCCAGGAACTCCATCACCTGCCGCTCCATCAGGAGAACAAAAAGGTTTGTTTTCCCCCATTGTATTATTTCTCACAGAATAGTGACTTGTTTTATTATGTTCTTTCTTAAACACAGTAATTTTTAAAGGACTATTATTTGAGTTTTGACTGACTTTACCTAATTGAATGAAATGCTGATTGATCTATTAATTGGAATGCTTAAAACTGTTTTTGTTCACTTGAGATTCTTTTGGAAATATTTTTTTCTTTTAGCTGCTCTGAATGCTACCAATGCTGTCAAGAGAATCCAGACCAGGCTTCAATCTGAAGAATCTACTGAGACTCTAGACTCAAGTTATGTTGTGGGACAAGTGCTGAACTCAAGGAAGCAAAAACAGTTGTTAAAGAAAGGTTCAGTCCCTTAGTTTACAAAGATGAATTATTAAACACATAACTTGATACAGCTTCCTTAATCTTAGTAATTAGTAAAGTTTATTAGTAATTAGTAAAGTAATTAGTAAAAATTAGTAAAGTTTTTTTCCCTTAAACTCATCCAGTTGGAGCTAATTAAGACTTTGTTGAACGGTAGCTAAGAAATGCCTCCAAATATAACATGTACTAGATGGTTCTAGTACATTCATTATAGATAGTGTAAACCTGGTTGAAACAGTGTGAATTTTTTATGAGAAATGGTGATAACTTCTATAAAAACCTTTTATAAACTGTGAGTAACAGTCAATGGTTTTTCTAGTAGCTTGCTGGTATAATTTTTCTTGGTCTTCTAATAGAATGACTTCTGTCATTATCAGTGAAAGGAAAAGTGGATTCACATGCTCCTTCCAAGCAGAAGAAGAACGTGTTAACAGCTAGCACAGCCTCCACAGACTTACCAAATAGCAACAGTTCCAGCCTGGATGTCCTCAAACACATGATAAATGAAGTGGAACATGAAATGGAAGAATATGAACGATGGACAGGACGTGAGGTCAAGGGACTGCAGAGCAGTCAGGGCCTTACAGGCTTCACTCTGTCACTGGTGAGCTCCCTCTGTCGCCTGGTTCGGTATCTGAAAGAGGTAAGAGCAAGAGGTTATTAGAGTCTCCTCTTCAGAGTGTTGATAGAAATGTTTGGGGTTTTTTTTTTTTTTCCCTCTACACTTAAATTATTGTAATTTCCAAATGAAATATAGTCAGGTTGGAATAGCTTTGTTTAAAATACCTCAGCTCTAGATTATCTGCAGTAAAGCTTTATCGTCTTAATTTTCCTCTACATGCTGATTTATGTATCATCTAGTATAAGTGATGTTGATTTTAATTTGAGTTTTAGTAAATTGTAATTGGTAAGATAAATCTGCTATAAATGAAATCATTGCTGACATTGAATATTATTGTTTGGCAGTATTAAATTCAATAGAACTACTAAATGTGTCCTCATTCTCGTGCTTTTCTCTGTGTTCCTACTCCCACTTCAGCTTGGAGAGTGGCATGCCTGTAATTTGTAGACACAGATGGGGGAAATTCTTCATGTTATCTGTGTGACTACTTGGGCTTTGTCTGAAGTGGAAGATCTTTTGTTGTGAAAATAATTTATAAGAGAAGCAAGAAGTATTTCTGTAATTCATTTTTGAGTAATCAGTCTTCAGAATGCTGTGGGATTAGAGTTAGCTCTACATTTCACCTTTCAAAAAATCTATTTAAACTTATTTATTTTTTATAAATTTAAATTTGTTAAACAAATACAACAAAAAATGTTCAAGGAAATTTTACTATTAAAATAGTTGATTCAGGGGCGCCTGGGTGGCTCGGTCGGTTAAGCATCTGCCTTTGGTTCAGGTCATGATCCCAGTGCCCTGGGATCGAGTCCCACATCGGGCTCCTTGCTGAGCAGGGAACCTGCTTCTCCCTCTCCCTTTGCCTCTCCCCTGCTTGTGCTCTCTCTCTCTCTGTCAAATAAATAAATAAAATCTTGAAAAAAAATTCTTTAAAAAAATAAAATAGTTGATTCATCACTCTAATTCAGATGTTTCAATTTCTCTGGAGCTGTCTTCCTAAAATTAATTTTTAGTGAAATATTTATTGTACTGTCAGACTTATAAAAGTCTTATCATTCTTCCATCCTTAAGTTAGGAGTCTCCAGGAGTGTACTTTTGGCTCTCTGAAAGTATTACAAGTTTAGTAGCTTCCACTTTTTAGCTAATCACTTGCTTTACAAAGTTAAAACCATTTAAGTCTGTTGTCATTTATTTTTAATCTTATTTTAACAAACTTAGTTCTTGAATTGGTGATTATAATCACATGGCATAAAATTAAAAGAAGTAGAAGGATATAGTTGAAAATTCTGATTCCCACCATTAACTTCCATTTAACCGGTTTGCTTCCCTGTAGCTAGCTATCATTACCAGATACAAGTGTATCCTTCTAGAGATGCTCTGTGTATATTCAAGCAATATGTTTATGTCCTTCCCTCCACTTTATTCGACAAAAATTGTAGTTATTTAAGTCTTTATACCATTCTGTTCATTGTGTTCTATATAAAGAAAGGAAAAGAACACAGCATTTCATTTTAATGCAATATAAACCTTTTAATAAAAATATGTAATTCTCATTACTGTCACATAATATATACTTCATAAGTATTTTCTTTGACAGTTTTGAATAGAAACTCTTAGTTTTCAGTATTTTATGCTGTTGATGGGAGTTTATTTTTGGATGGGAATTTTATCTTATTATTGATGGAAGTTTTTTTTTTTTTTTTTTTTTTTGTAGAGCGAGGTCCAACTGCATAAAGAAGTAGAGACGAGGCAGCAACTGGAACAAATGTTAGGTGATCATCGAGAGCTCATTGATGCTCTTACAGCTGAAATTCTTCTTCTTAGAGAGGAAAATACTGCTACCCAGGTACTTAGATGAGATCCCAAACTTTTCTGTGTTTAGTAGAATAAAACATCTTCAAGAATATTTCTCTTTTAGTTGCCTTTGGTTTAGTTGTGCTGATGTGATTACTTACCACTTCTTTATTATCAATGGTAGCTTTTATTGAACATTTATTATATTGGGGGTACTATAGTAGAAACTTGGACTACAAATAATATGCAGAATAAGTCTGCTATCTTTAAGAAACATACTATTTAGTGGGGAAGACCGAATCTACATTTAAATGGTAACCAGCAATATTATAGCAGTTTATCCAAAATGTGAAGTAAATGTCGTGATAGCGGCTTTTAATTTCAAAACAGCAGAGGATACCATTTAGGAAGCTTCCTGTAATCATATGCCATTTAAAGTTGTTTGCAGTATCTTCATATTTATTAGATAAGTCCTCTTTGACACTTGTCTAGCTAATTGCTCCTTTTTTTTTTTTTAAAGACTTACACAGTATTTCTTCTAGAAACTAATCATACTGCCTCAGTGCTGCATTAAATATTCTTTATTTGTGCCCTTTTGGTACTCTCTGGATAGTGCTCTCATTGCATTTACCAAATTGTGTTACACATACATGTATACCTGTCATCAAGACTGAGCTGCTTGAGGGACACCTGGGTGGCTCAGTCGGTTAAGCGTCCGCCTTAGGCTCAGGTCATGATCCCAGTCCCGCACTGGGCTCCTTGCTCAGCAGGGAGCCTGCTTCTCCCTCTGCCTGCTGTTCCCCCTGCTTGTGCTTTCTCTCTGACAAATAAATAAATAAAATCCTAAAAAAAAAAAAAAAAAAAGACTGAGCTGCTTGAGGGCAGAGATGGTTTTATTCATCTCTTTGTTCTCCAATGACAGTTATTATTACTTTTATTTATCAGCCAAAAGAGACTGGAAAAGCAACAGTTAGTAGGCAAGTTGTGTTGTATCAGTGGACATTAGATATACGACATGCAATTTTTTATTGATCTATACAGTTCACATACCATTTAATCATCTTATTAAAGTGTACAGTTCAGTGGTTTTTACTATTCACAGAGTTGTACACCAGCACCATTATCTAATTCTAGAATGTTTTCCTCACTCCAAAGAGAAACCCCAAGCTTGTTCTTCATTCTGTTCCCCCTGCAGTCCCTGGCAATTAGAAATCTACTTTGTGTTTCTATAGATATGCCGAATGTGGATATTTCATATAAGTGGAATCATGCAATATGTGATCTTTTGTGTCAGATTTCTTTCACTTAGCATAATGTTTTCAGGGCTTAACTATGTTATAGCACATGTCAGTACTTCATTCCACCAATGAAGTGGTGGAATGTTGTCCACCAATATTCCATTATATGGATATACCTCATTTTGCTTATCCATTCATCAATTGATGGACATTTGAGTTGTTTCTACCTTTTTGTGTATTATGAATGAATAATGCTGCTATGAACATTCATGTACAAGTGTTTTTGTGAACTTAGGTGATCAATTCTCTTGGGAAGATGAGCAGCTTTAAAATGTACTAATTGATTCAACAAATCTTTATTGATTTGGGCCTGGCACTGTTCTTGGTGCAGAAGATACAGTCGTGAACAAAGAAGAAATCTTTGCTCTGTGGAGCTTATTCTAAATAAATCCTAAAAAGAAAGAAAAGTAAAGTATATTGTAAGTTAGATGGTGATATGTACTGTAATGAGGAATAAAGCAGGTAAGAGGCACAGGAAGTACCTGGGGTGGGGAATTGAAATTGGGATGGGCCATGCCTGTTTGAGGAAGTGGCATTTGAACAAAGGCCTGAAGAAGGTGAGGAAGTGAGTGTGCAGATAGCTAAGAGAAGGGCGATCTAGGCAGTCTAGAATAGCAGGTCCAAAGGTCTTAAGGTGGGAGCATGGCTGTTGAGCTAAAAAACCACTGGAGTGGAATGTGGGAAAGGGAGAGTAGTAGGCTGTCTTCTGGGACAAGCTGGCACTGGTCACAATGCAGGGAGACTTTCCTCCAGAGGATCAGTGCCTGTCAGTGCTGTGGGGGGGGGGGGTCTCTGAAGTGTGGGGTTTTGAGACACAGCCGAGCCTAGGATAAGACACAAGAGTGCTGCACCATTTGGCAGTGGACAGCTTGGACACACACAGGGTGAAGGCAGGGATCTGACAGAAACCACGAACACAGGAGGGGTCGCTGTTTTAGCGTCTGTGAGGGCTTACTGAAGAGGGGTGGCCTGCGTTTCCTGCTCTGGAGATGAGAGTAAGGGGTAGAACCATCTTCTCCCCATGCCCACTGGCTTGACCTCAGTGAGCTAAACAGTGCCACCAAGTGGAGAACGGAGCTGCTACACCAAGCTCCACCCTACTGCTCCCTGCAGGCACATCTCCACTAGGGCAATTCTACCTGAGAATCTGAGCAGCAGCCCTTCCCCCAGAAGACCAGCACAAACTCCTCACCCACACCGAGTCTACTGATCATAGAGTGCTGCTAAGCTTCAGCTTTAGGGGAAAAAGGATCTAGCGTCCTTTGGGGTTTTGTGTGTGTGTGTTTGTTTTTATTTGTTTTGTTTGTTTTTTAGATACAGAAAGCAATTTATTATTTTATTTTATATATATATAAATTTAAAATTTTTTTCTTTTTCTTTTCTTGCTTTCTACCTTTTTCTATCGAGCTTCTCCTAACAAGCAGACCAAAACACACCTAGCATCTAGCTTCCTGTATGTATTTTATTTTTTTAATTTAATTTTTTAATTTCTTAATTTTTATTTTGTTTTATTTTGTTTTTTTTCTCCCACTCCAAAATGACAAGATGGAGGAATTTACCCCAAAAGAAAGAACAGGAAGAAATGACAGCCAGATATTTATTCAGTGCAGATATAAGTAAGATGTCAGAACTAGAATTTAAAACAACAATTATAAGGATATCAGCTGGGCTTGAGAAAAAAGCATAGAAGACACTAGAGAATCCCTTACTGCAGAGATAAAAGAAATAAAATCTAGTCAGGCAGAGATTAAAAATGCTACAACTGAGATGCAGACCTGAATGGATGCCATAAAAATGAGGATGGACGAAGCAAAGGAATGAATCAGTGGTATAGAAGATAAAATCATGGAAAGTAATGAAGCTGAAAAGAAGAGGGAAACAAAGGTAATGGACATGAAGGTAGACTTAGGGAACTCTGTAACTTATTAAAATGGAGTAACATTTGTACCATAGGAGTCCCAGAAGATGAAGAGAGAGAAAAAGAGGCAGAAGGTTTATTCGAGCAAATTATAGCTGACAATTTCCCTAATCTGAGGAAGGAAACAGACATCAAAATCCAAGAAGCACAGAGAACTCCCATTAAATTCAACAAAAGCCGGCCATCGCCAAGGTATAGCATAGTCAAATTCACCAAATACACAGACAAGGAAAGAATCCTGAAAGCAGCAAGGGGAAAAAAGTCCTTAACCTACAAGGGAAGACAGATCAGGTTCTCAGCAGATCCGTCCACAGAAACTTGGCAGCCAGAAGAAAGTGGCAGAATATAGTCAGTGTGCTGAATGGGAAAAATATGCAGCCAAGAATACTCTATCCAGCAAGGCTGTCATTCAAAATAGAAGGAGAGATAAAGAGTTTCCCAGACAAACAAAAACTAAAGGAGTTTGTGACCACTAAACCAGCCCTGCAAGAAATATTAAGGGGGATTGTTGGGGGAAAAAAAGATCAAAGCTCGGAATCATATTGGATACTGTCACTCTTATTTCCTATTCCACAATAATTTTTACACAGTGTTGCTTTTTAGCATAGCAGCTAATGAAAACCCAGTTCCATGAAGATATGACATCATCAAAAGAAATGTATTTTGATCTAATGTTGAAGCTGTGAGCTACCTCAAACTGGTTCACTGGTTCACTGGTGCCTGACAGATGTTGAACAGCAGTGTTTTCCTCAAAAATTTAAAATGTCCTGTGGTGCCCCTGTGAGTTCACTGTAGTGCCCCAAGGTGCTTCAAGCTTTTTTGGGAACAGTATAGGACTAGACTGTAGGTGGTTAGACATAGAAGCAGAGTATTACACATAGGAGTTATTGAAACAGTTTAGGTGGGCTGGCAGTCTGGTCTAGGTTGGAAGTGGGAGAAGCTATGAAAAGTGACTAAATTATGAATATATTTTGAAGGCAAGCAGTAGGATTTGCGAATGGGTTGGATATGGGGCGAAGGAGAGGATGTGAGAGGAGTCAAGGGTGATTCCACAGTTAGGGACTGAGCATTTAGAAGGATGGAGTTGCTGTTGATGAGGTGGGAATGTTCAGGGGGAGTTTGGTTTTGTACATGTTAAGTTTGAGAAGCCTATGTGAGTTCTCCATCTCTAGATGGAGATGCTGAGTAGGTCATTGGAGATGATTGTGGAATTTGGGAAAAATTTGGACTGGTATGAAATTGTTTAGTATATTTCATTCAGTAGTCCCTCTAATAATCCTTCTCACTTCTGACCATCTCTGATTTTTATCATATGTCTGTACATTTTGGAAATATATATAGATACATGGATATATATATACACACACACACACACATATGTGTGTATAATATCTCTTATCACTATGTATATATTTTCTCTTAACATTATTTTATATACATTACATAAATTCTTACAGGGTTATGTTTATATATTCTATTAAATTAGCTTGGCTTAGTTGATATCATTTATCTAAAAAGGTTTTATAGATCAGAAGCCCTGTAAAAAGGTTAATTCTTACTGTTGTTGTGGTGTATTTAGTAATTAATATTATTCCATTTAACCATTCCTCTGTCATGGGACTTTTAAAACATTTATGATTATGTGTTCTTACAAATGCATGATTTTAGTATTTGAATGAAAGTCCGAAGTTCCTGGAGTAGTTAAAGTAATGATACGATTCTACATATCTAGGTGATGATCTGATGTCTGCTATGCCAGTGATGTTATTTCATTCTTTTTTCTCCAGGCAAGACTTCAGCAATACATGGTCACAACAGATGAGCAACTTATATCGCTCACACATGCCATGAAGAACTGTCCAGTGATAAAAAGCAACAAAGAATGTCAGGCATCAGAAAGGGGATCCACGAGTAGGAAAATTATAGACAATCCCGGTGAGTGTGGTCTTATTATCCCAGGTTGGTATTAAAACACAGAGCAAACAAAACTGTAAACTTACATGTTATTGGTCACGTATACATATATAGCATTGTCACTATGACAGTTGCCATCACTATTTCCAGCTAATATTTATTGGGTACTTGCTCTATGCCAGGCACTTTTTAAGTGTTTTATGTGTATTATCTCGTTTAGTCCTCATAATAGTTTTATGAGGTAAGTATCACTGTTATCCCTACTTGCACGATGAGAAAACCAAGGCTTTGGGAGGGTTGGTAGCTTAGCAAGATCACACAACTAGGAAGTAGCAGAATTTGCCTCCTAGACTAGTGGGGCTTTAGTGCCAACACTTTTCATCACTGTACACCAGGTTCAAGAGGAGAGGAGATGGTCTTGGAAAGAAAAAGAAATTCTGAGTTTTAGAAATGCGCAACTTTTGTTCATTTGTGGTGATGTTTGGAAAGCCTTTCTTCACTTCCTGTGCCATCCTATGTCAGAGCCTGAAAAGGACAGTTAGGCTTTTTCATGTTTTTTGCTTCTAAGTAATACTTTGATGAGTGTCTATGTGTGGTAAGTATTTTATATATTTAGCAGTGTTTTCTCAGGAGGGATTCTAAGAAGTGGCTGACTAAAATTTAACTTGCATGAGAGAAACTCAATGGCTGGGGCAGGTCTCAAGGACTAAGTGCCTTTCTCAAAAAGAGCCTCTTCTTCCCAGTGCTGGCCGCTTGGGAGCCTTGGGTGTGAGTTACAGCTAAAGGAGGATATGGCCTAGAAAGTGAAGGCTCTAGAGTTCATGTGATTTTGCTTTCTGTGGAAATGCATGTAAGTATAAATACCTGCAATGTATCCATGGTTGTAAGTGCTGATAGCCTCTCATCTTCTTCAGAGGGCCCTGTTGTAAATGCTAATGTCTCCATGCCATTGGTGTTCAGAGGGGAAGAAGTGGCTGAATTCGCACAGGAAGACTTGCCTGTTAAACTGTCTCAGGTGCCAACTCCCACAGATAGTGTGAATCTGACTAACAGTTTTCCAGCACATATATTTGAACCGGCTGTGTTGTTAACACCACCCAGGCAGAAGAGCAACTCTGGATTCTCTCCCTTGCAGGACGGTAAGCAGGCTTCCTCTAAGCTGTGTGACAATTGTTTTTTTATGCTTTATATATGTAACATATGGTGTCCATTGTTACCCTGTAAATGGAATTCTGGAAGATACTGATTGCCACACATAACCTTTGAGCTAAAGGAGGATTTTTCAGGGTTGTTTTTATCATGTGTGTTATACCTATGGTTAAATGTCACATTAAATTTCATTATATACCTGTTCTATTAGACGTTGTAAATACTAAATCAAACCAAAGGATCAAAGTCCTCAGCATTGAAATGTGGAGTAAGGGAAATCTTCTTTTCCCTGTGTGGTCCAGGAGCATAAGAAAGGGTAAGAGACAGATTATACTCCAGAGAGAGAGTAATAAAAGTTTAGCCAAGGAAAGATAGGAACTGTGACTATATAAGGATTTTGTAGATCAGATTTGGTTATTAACCTCTTTCTCATTGAAACTTGTTTAGCTTAGTCAGTTGAGGTAATTCTATAATGAAAGTTGATGAACAATTAAAAATAGCTTTCAGGTCACTTTTTGCAGGACATATATAGAGTTTAGAATAAAATTTAAAAGATTTATTGTTAATCCTTAGCCCAGAGATTCTTAACTTGGGGGCTCATGGATGGTCTTCAGAAGTACCATGGAGTGTTTCAGTGTTTGGAAAATTATGTTTATTTGTCCACCTGTGCATTTTTCTGGAGCTATAGAGCCTTTTTTTTTTTTCCATTTTCAAAACAATTCTTCAGTCAAAAAACTACCTTAGACTCTCCTCCATTGTTTTTAGAAAAATGTTATTCAGCCCTGATTTGCATACATTTTTATTTCTTTATTTTCTTTCTTTGTTTACTTTCTTACATAGGGGAACAGAATAATAACTAAATAATAACTAAAATAATAATACTGTCATTGGAACTTAGAAAATTTGGTCAGATTTTCTGTACCTTTTCAATAAAGGACATGAAGAGGCCATAAGGGTTAAAGAAATGACAAGTCCTTGCCGTTATAAAATTTGTTTTGGCATTTATTATGCAAATGTAAAGTCTGTCAGATCTTTGTGGTGTAGGGAGGCAGTGCTAGGCTGAGGGTCGGAAGTGCTAGAGTCTTGGCCCATCCGATGACGAGCTGGGAGGCTTAGAGCTAAGACACTTACCTTCTCTGCATTCATTTTCCTAGCTCCAAAATGAGAGATTTTTCTGTTATCTTTAATGTTCCTCCAGCTCTACAGTTCTGTGATTTGGTATTTCCTCTTTAGAGGCTAGAGAGTATTACTAACTCTGGCTAGGAAATATTTAGGAAATATGATTTCAGTTCTGATTTCTGTTGAGGTTAGATTTTCATTCCTCAAAGTAATCTTTCAAATGTTTACATGGTATTAATAAGCTTGTCTAATGATCTCTTTTGAGGTATTGTAAATTATTTCCCATTGGTGATAGTAAGATAACTTGAAGTTCTTTTTTTTTTTTTTTTTTTTTAAACTAGGCTCCACTTTCAGTGTGGAGCCCAGCACGGGCTTGAACTCACGACCCGGAGATCAAGACCTGAGCTGAGATCAGAGTCGAATGCTTAACGACTGAGCCACCCAGACACCCCTAAATTTTTTTAAAGAAACAGTTACCACAAATATTTTTACTCTGATTACAAATATGCTAAATGTTCACTAAAGCAAATTATTTGGGGACTGTTATAGACACCCCTTTGTTAGCAGGTTTGCATTGAAAATAATGCCACGGGCGCCTGGGTGGCTCAGATGGTTAAGCATCTGCCTTCGGCTCAGGTCATGATCCCAGGGTCCTGGGATCGAGCCCCACATCAGGCTCCTTGCTCCGCGGGAAGCCTGCTTCTCCCTCTCCCTCCACTTGCCGATCCCCCTGCTTGTGCTCTCTCTCTGTAAAATAAATAAAATCTTAAAAAAAAAAAAAAAGAAAATAATGCCACACATTTCTTTCACAGTGTGTAGATGGAATAACCTTTGAACATGTATTCTTAGTTGGTGAAGTTTTGTCATCATATTTTTCAGCATTTTATTTAGAATGCTCACATATAAAGAATTGTTGAGTTAAGCTGAAGATGTGGATAAAGGTGGGAGATACATCGGGCCCTTTATCGGTATTTGGTTATGCTCTGGAACAGCTCTGTCCAACAGAACTTTCTGTGATGATGAAAATGTTCTGTGTCTGCTCCATTTGTTGTGGTAGCCACTAGCATCAGGGGCACTTGAAATGTGGCTAATGTGACTGAAGAACTGAATTATTAATTTAATTTAACTTTAATGAATTTGAATTTGAATGACTGCGTATGGCCAGAGACTGTCATAATGGCCAGCATTGCTCTAGAATTTCCCATTATAGATCATTTCCTTTAGCTACTGATTGCCTTCTACTTTCTTTTACAGCCACACTTTTTGAAAGAATAGTATATATATGCTGTTTTCATTTTCTTATCTCCCATTCATTCATTTTCAGGCATCAGTTCTAATTTATATTTTCATGTGGTTAAAAAAAACACATGCAAAGGTCTCTTCCTCTTTCATCTTTAGGCCTGCCCTAAGAGGGATGCATTTTTTCCCAGTTTGATTTCTACTTATCTTGTGGTGGTCGCCATAATTAATAGAAAATATTTTTATATATTTTTTCTTAAATGTTAACTTTACACAATAATTACAGACTATCCTTTATTAAAGAAGAGGGTTTAATGAACATTAACTCCTACTTCCCTTCTCTATCCAATTTGGATGATTATATTATAATGTTTAACTCTTCTGTTGCTTAACTTTGTGACTTCAAATACTTTCTGTGTCTTCTCTGTTAACTCTATGCAGTATCTCTTGGCTTTCCTCTATGAGAGCCGCTTCCCTTCTGGCTCTCCTTTGCTTTCATTTCGCACCTTCATTCAGCCTACATTTCCTTTTACCATATCAAGTTTGGTGACGTTTACTTTGTTCCATTACCACAATTATGTCTTCTGTGTCTTGTCTATAGATGGATACTGAAAGTTGAAAATAAATGACTGTTTTGTCCTATCAGTCTTTGTGCCACAGGAAGGAAAAAGTTCTTAGTATGAAGATCAAAGTGAATGTCCTTTATTTCATTTAATCAGTTGCTCAGAATATTTAAATTTGCTGTATATTTATACTGACTTTCTTGTTCAATTTTTGTTTTGCCTGGAGTTTCGAATTGCTTTTCCCCTCTTGTTTACACAAGAATAATGTGCTTTACCCTCTTGTTTACACATGAATAATATCTTCTGGTCCTTTAGTTACTGTCTGTGGCATGGAATCCACTTTCATTCTAGAGATAATTCCCAAAGCTCTTCCACCCCTACTCCGGTCGGCACTGATTGCTCGCCGGGCCCACTGCACACCTCTTATCCTGGGACCTGCTAACGTCACACTCCTGGGTTGTATCTACTATTTCCTGGATCCCACTTCTTCCTCTTTGGTTTTCTCCCTCAAGTTTCTGAAAGAAATCATCAGAATGGGTGTATAGAAGGTAAACCCTAAGTTCTTAAAAATCTGAGAATATTTTTACTTTTCTATTACACTTGGTTGATAATTTGGCTAGATATAGAATTCTAGGTCCATAATCCTTTACCCTGAGAGATTCGAGGCATTGTTCTATTGATTATTAGTATCTGGTGTTGCAGTTGAGATGTATGATGTATTATCTAACTTTCATTTCTTTGTATGTGATGTACTTTTTCTCTGTGGAAGCTTTAGGATTCCTTTATTTTTATTCTGACCTTGCATAAGGTGTGTCTAAATATGTTTCTTTTTTTTTTCTCATTGCACTATGAGGCACCAGTGGGACCTTTTGGACTTGAAGACATGTGACTTTCTGCAGTTTTAGAAAATAGTATATTGACCTGGATCATTTTCTTACAAGCCTTATATCTTGCTTCTTATATTTTGGAAGATTTTTTTCACTTTATAGTCAGGGCTATCTTTTATTTTTTTTAATTATACCAAATTATGTTTTTAATTTCTAAGCAAGAGCCCTTTCTTGGTGTTTGATTGTCCTGTTTTCTTTTATGCTTATTACAAATGCATTATCTTGGGGCTCCTGGGTGGCTCAGTTGGTTAAGTGGCTGCCTTTGGCTCAGGTCATGATCTCAGAGTTGTGGGATCAAGTCCCTCTCCCTCTGTGTGCTCTCTCTCTCAAATAAATAAACAAAATTAAAAAAACAAAAACATTGCATTATCTTCCAGAAACTCTCTGCTGAGTATACCCATTAGAATTTTATTAAATTATCTTCTGTATCTGAATTTTCCTTCTCTTCTTAGTTTTTTGTTCTGTTTTCCTATCCTGGTTCTTCTCTTTTGTGCTGTTGGTTTTCCTTGTATGTCTGGTGATCCTTTATTGCCCATCATAGTTAAGAATAAATGACTAGACTGAATGTTATAGGTGGTTGGCATAGGTCTTCTCTCCTGGGGTGTAGGTTGATCTAGGTCTGTTTTCCCAATAGGCTTTCCCTTCAACAGTTGCTTTGTATATATGAACATGCTCTGTTAACTGCAGGCTTCCTTTTAGGGTATGTAAGTAGGATCCAGCGATTTCACTGGGGCTACCACATTTGCTCTCCCCAGTGCTGTTTTTTTTTTTTTTTTTTGCTTTTGAGAATGGGTGGGGCAAGTAGTGAGCACCGCTTGACCAACATAACTATAAAGTAGATGAACTTTCAAGTTGTTCTGCAATTTTCAGCCTACTTCTCACTTTTTCCCCTCTGTACAGTCAGCTTTGAGCTAGCAGCCTTTTTCGGGTTCTCCCAGAAACACTGGCTTTTACCTGTAGCTCCATTATAACATATACATGTTCAGAACTGTGGCTTCTGTTCAATTCATTATTTCATACACTTCCCATCCACTTTCAGTCTTCCAGAGAAATGTGTCTAAATATGTCCTTTGCTAATGACTCTCTTCCTAGACCATAATCTTTACTGATGTGGATTTATTTATTTTTTAATTTCCTTGTTGTCAGTGAAAGGAGGTGAGTCTGTAGTCTTGAACTAGGAGCTCTGTCTCCCCAATTCTCTCCCTGATAGGTCATTTTGCCTAAACTACTCCTGCTAAGGGCTTCGGTGGCCTCCAGGTTAGTAACTCCAGTGTACTTTTCTTCTGTCTTTGTGTTTCTAGGTCTTACGGTAGTATTATATATGGATAACCACTCCCTCTTGGTTTCCTTCATACCGCATTCTTGTAATATTTCTCTAACCATTCTGGCTGCTCCATTTCAGTCTGCTTTGCTAGCTTCTCCTCTCTCTGAAGCTCTACATGTTGACTTCCTCTTGTGTCAGTATTGATTTCTTTTCTCACTTGATTCTTTTTCTCTAGGTAATCCCAATCATTCTCATTGCTCCCAATACTGTCTATATGCCAGTGACTTCCAGTTTTGTATCTTCGCCCAGATGCCTCTCTTTGAGTTTCTGACCCACGAGTCCATCTGCTTAGACGGATATTAGGATAAAGCATCAGGCACTTAAACTTATCCTGTTCAAAGTGGAATTCTTGGTAGCTTACCTTCCCCTAAATCTGTTCTTACCTTCTCCATCTCTATAAATCACATCACTGCCCACTCAGTTGCGCATGCCATCTTGATCTGTGTGTTTCCTTTACTCCCTACTTCCAGTTCATCACTCTTAGTTCTTTTGCCAAAATAGTTCTCAAATTTACCCACTTCTCTCCGTCTCTATAGCCAACATACCTTCATTGGAGCTATCATCCTCTTTCTCCGAGACTACCACAATGGCTTACTGGTCTCCCTACTTCCATTCCTGGATCTTCCAATTAACACAGCATTTAAGAAATATAAATTGAGTCATTGCCAAACCTTCTCCATGTTTCATTGCTCTTGGTTTAAACTATAAAATTCTTAACATGGCTTAAAAAGCTCTGTAAGAAATAGTTTCTGTACACCTCTCCAATCTCATATTTTTCCAGGTCTCCCTTATTGCTGTGTTACACTAAATTGGCCTCATTTCTTTGCTTTTTCCTATTCTGGGGAGTTCACATATATTGTTCTTCTGCCTGTAATGTTCTTTGCTCTGCTTTCTGCCACATATGTAATCATTTTTAAATTTTGCCTCTTCAGAGATGCCTTTCCTGGTCATCTTCAGTTTACAGTAGGTATTTATATTCCCTCCGCCCCCAAGATTCCCAGATATGAGTTAATACATGTATTAAAATGTGAACTTGGCAGACTTTTTTACAAGGATACCAGTAAAGCCTTAAGGAATATAAAGGTCTCTGTATTTGATTGTTTGAGGTGGCATTGCCGGTGTATTCCCTGCTAAAATAATTTAGGCCTTCAGAAGCCAGACCCTTCTATTGGAATACATTTCTAACTACCATGATGAGTAATGAGATGATTGTAGTGCCAGTCTGTGGCTAAATGATGCATGTTTATTCTGTTTTAATTTTCTCTGCAGTATTGAGGAGGACTGTTCAAACTCGTCCTGCTCCACGAATTCCTCCCACTGTGGAAATAATTGAGAAGGAACAGAATTGGGAAAAGAAGACCTTACCTACCGACACAGACAATCAGAATTCAAGTGAAGAGAGTCATCTCTTCACTCAGAGGTGGAGGGTGTCTCACATGGGGGAAGACCTGGAGAACAAAGCCCAGGCTCCCTTCGTTAACTTCTCACAGCCCTTCTGTAGTTCGCATTCAAACACTCAGCAGGCCAGAAGCCCCGAGTTCTCAGAAGAGCCCCTGGTACTGGGAGACGGGCAGCAGCTTAGGACAAATGCGGCATTAATACAAAGCAAAGACGTCATGGCACGAATTGCTGAGTTGACACTGCAGAATTCAGCTATCAAGGCACATCTGAATAATATTATCGGGCCAGGAGGAGAGCAAGGGGATGGAGTTCGGGAATTAAACAAACAAGAGACGAGTCACGTGAGCGACATGACTGCAGTGAGTACCAGTTAAGGGTTGACTAGGGACATTTAGGAACTTAAGTACTTTGCTGGAGCAAAGTGATCCTGGATGTCTTCAAGGCTGCTAGTAGAAGGCTTATGGTTTGTCATGTCCTCATCACGAAATAAGAAAAGTTGTTTATCAGTTTATTTGACACATACAGTAAAAGAGGACAACATAAAATAGAAAACGAGGAAAATGAATGAGAAAAATAGGACAAAGGTAAAATGTGTAGGAAAGCTGAAATTAAGCTGCAAATGAAGTTATAAAAATAAAATGCAGAATTAGTATGAGATGAAAGCCTGCCATACAACTACATTTTAATTGAAAGCATTTTTACTCTTACAGGGGCTCATATAACAGAATTAAGTGTAGCTGGCCCTCAATTCATAAGGAGTTAATTTTTTAGGACACAGAATGCATTTTCCTATAGAAATGATGTTTTAAAGGATTATTAAAGTCAGACTTTAATGTATGGGTGAATCATCTGGAGATCTTGCTAAAATGCAGTTTCTGATTGAGCAGTTCTGAGATAGTACCTGTGAATTTTTGACAAGTTCCCAGATGGTACTGGACCGAGGATTATACTTTGAATAGCAAAAATCTGCTTATCATAGTGAAGGAATTTTGTAGGCTAACCTGGTAACTTAAATCTTCATTTTCTTGTTCGTGGGGAGAAAAGGGATTCTAAATTCCAGCTGGGGAGTGTTTATAACACACGTTCTCATACTGGTCCCAGGGATGGGAGACGCTTCCTTTTACCCCTTTGTGAGCCAGAGTGGCTCCTGTCAGGGTTCTGATAGGAGATGGAAGAGTGTTTTAGCAGTGGGAAGGAGCTGGGCAGCTTTATGGATTAGGGGTTCCAGAGGTGATTGCTTCTATAAAGGGCTTTACCAATGATAGATTGAGGGCTTTCATGAGGAAGTTTAGGAAGGGGTGGGGGTGGGGGATAAGGGCCACCTCTGTCAGCACAGGCTCATAGGAAGTAAGGGCAGTATGAGTGTGGAGTCACAGAAGGGACTGGTAGTCTCTTACCAGGAAGAAGTCTTAGGAGTAGGCAGCAGCCGTCGGTGTAGATGTGTGTAAGTACAGACTGCCTTAATTTTGAGTCATTGGAGGCATTTCTGTGTTTGCAGAATTTTGACAGTTATTCAAAACAGGTAACTAACTCTTGGTTTTTAAAAAGGCAACAGAGTTAAAAATTGAGCTTGCCTGCTTTTCTAATTCGTATATAGATCAGGCTAGTGAGGACAATTTATTATTATTGTCCTCACCACCCTCTTTGTCATAAGCTGAATTTCAGAGTGATCTTTAATTTAAACTGTTTAGCTTATCTCTTTTTTATTAATGCGCATAAGTTATAAATCAGTGATTTCTATTAGGAATTGTTTTATCCCAAAGGGATATATTTAACTAAATGAAATAATCAAGAATGACACATATATTCCTCTCAGGAATCTCCATATTAAACTTATGTTATATTCCTTGGGTGGCTTTTTTACTCTACCTCTCATATTCCTTTCCAGTCACCACATTTCTCAAATTAGATATCTGAGGCCAAACATGGCTTGGGGCGGCTGACCCCTGGTCAAGAAGAGTGATAAGATTCCTAGAAATCTTTGCCAAATAACTCATGGTACGTGTATGACGATTAGGCTGATAGAAGCATCTCTCGAGTACAGCAGATCCTCTTTTCTATATTGAGATTCAAACCACAGATCTATCATTAATAGACCTGTTACTTAGAAGTCAGGTCGCTAGCAGTACTGTCTTTGCTCATGGGATCTTTTGTGTACCTCAACAGACCCGAAGAGATTCGGGGAAGCTTTGTCCCACAGACGTTCTCCGTGGACAAAGGGACTAGAGGGCTTATGTGGTACCAGTATCAGAAGGATTAGTATCCCTTTCCTTTAGCCCTAATTGTTCAGTTAAATGACTTTTATTCTTTGCCTGCTATTCAAGGTTACATATAGTAAGGGCTGTGAATACCAACTAGCTGGCTCTTAGTGGAAGAGTTAATTTTTACAAAAAGTCAAAATTGTTTGGATTGTTTTTAATGTGGAATTTGTGCCTTTTTTTTTTTTTTTTAAGACTTTTCCAGCAACACAACCTCTAACACCAAGTAGCATGGAGGAGCGGATTGCAGAATTGAATCGGCAGAGTATGGAGGCTCGTGGAAAACTCTTGCAGTTAATAGAGCAGCAGAAACTTATTGGTCTGAATCTTTCCTCTCCACTGGTGTCACCCATTCCATCACCTCTCAGAGCATGGACTGGTTGGTCACAAATTCATGATGTAAAAGCCAGGCACATGGGAGTTTTCACTTTCTTGATTTTACGAGTATATATTGAGCTGAAAGAAATCTCAAAGCATGTATTTCAGTGCCTTCAATTTTACATGGAAGGAAACAGACCTAAGTCACAGAATAAGTGACAGAAATAAGGCTAGATAGAAGGCCAATCTCCTGGTAGAAAGCTATTCCATGGTGCCTGCAGTTTATCTTTGGTGTCTAAGTTCTTAAGTTGCCTGATGTGTAAATGGGATTCATTACAGTGTATGATTCACTTAGGACCTATGCAGTGGCTGAGTACAAAACATTAGCATCAAAATGATAATTTAGAATTTCATCAGCAACAAATTACAAGTTATTTCATTAAAACCAGTTAAAACATTTTCATTTGTAAATTAAACTTCCCATTCTGTTGTTTTCTTAAGAATGTGATAAACTAGAGGGGATTCTGAATAATAGAATAGTAGCTGAAAAATTAGTTGTCATAATATTTACATACAAAAAAGTATTGATGAAATGAAGTAGATCTTAAGTTGTTCTTTGGCAAAAATTGAATTACTAAGACCCTAAGTGATAGAGCTGTATGAAGGCTATAGAGAGACTAATTTTGGCCCAGTATAAAAGAAGGTTCTAATTGTGAGGGATAGAAAATAATTATATCAGTAAGGAGTATGTTCCTTGAGGTGCTCAGGTATTGGTGTTTTAGAGGTATTCATCTGTCCAGAGGCTGGCTGAAGTAGGCTATCTTTAAGGTATCTGCCAGTGAGACTTAAAAAAATTTTTTTTATTCCAGTATAATTAACATACAGTGTTATATTAGTTTCAGGTGCACAATATAATGATCCAGCACTTATATACATTACTTAGTGCTTACTTAGTGTGCTCTTAATCGCCTTCACCTGTTTCAACCGTCCTCCCACCCACCTCCCTCATGAGACTTTTTCTCTCAGTTACAAATCATTCTTTTTTGAAACTTCAGACCTAGAAAGTAGACTCTTAAAAATTACTGGAAAATGACAGATAATGCATTTCCCCAGGGCCCTTTCTCTGTGCTATTCTAGGCTTCTTCAAATGACAGCTTCGTCTGCTGTTCTTCATAGTCACGAAGCGTAGAGGCAACTTCTGATTAAAGCACTCAATACGTTTGAACATCTACTACCTGCTGCCCTGTTCTGGGCCCTGGGGAAACTGCTTTGAACAGGACAAATCCCTGTCCAGCATTATGAGATAATGTTAGGTGGCACTAGGTGCAATAAAGAAGAATAAAGCAAATTGCTCTTAAGAGTAATTTTGTAATTACATTAGACATCTTCTGTTTCAATTGTTCTTTAAGGTTAAAAGTACCTCATTTCTATTATCTTAGTTAGTCCTCAACACACCCTGAGAGTAGACAGAGCTGATGTTATAGCTTTTTGATACGTAAGTAAACTGAGGAGAAAGACGTTAAGTGATTTGTCTGAAGTTCTAAAGCAAATTGGTAAATTTGCAAACTGTGTTCTTTTCATTCCAGTGGTTATATCTCCAGAATATTCTTTTTTGGTAATATCTCCAAGATATTCCTTTTTAAAAGTAAAATTCTTGGTTTCACGGGTACCTTTGTGCGCTATGATGATAAAGATATAATCATATGCCATACAAAGCCTCTTTGGTTTCTAGGGTAATGGAGGAATATCTTATACAATTAAATATGGTTTCATTACCCACTAAAGCCCTGAAGATCACTGATTTTAAGTAGTGATTCATAAGAGCCTCTGTGAAACTGCCTAGTATAGACATTGTCTTTCATTAGTAGATAGTAAATATTTGTTAATTGATAATCTAACTTTTGAAATATTGAAAATGAACAGTTATACAGTTATACTTGCCATTGGCCATATGAACTCTTCAGCCAACTTTCCGCTCCTAAGTTAATGCCTTCAGGAATCTAATAATATAGTAGATTTAGAGGATTTAAAGTTTTATTGAATGACTTCAGAAATTTTCCTTTTTCTTTTTAATTTTTTTGAAAATTTTAGATAAGCTGTTTTTGACAAAAATCTTAAGATTTTTTAGGGCTAGCTCTTAATTTCTGTTTTTCACTTCCAGATCTGACATGATACCACTTGTCTGAAGATTCTGGCTTTCTATGAACTGGCATGCTACTGAATTGACACTAGTAACTAAAGTTTCTTGTCTCACAGTTCATTTTGAAAAAAATCCTTCAAGGGTGTCTGTGGGCCATAATGAAAATATAGAAAGAAACTCCAAATTTGTAATGTGAAATTTGCAGTAAGATAGACATCAAGTTAAATTTTTATTTTATTTTAATGAAAGATAATGAAACTAATATTTATTTTTATATTTTAGAAGGAGGAAAGAGGACAATTGAAGTATCTATTCCAGGAGCTGAAGCCCCAGAAAGCTCAAAATGCAGTACTGTCTCTCCTACCAGTGGGATAAATACAAGAAGGTAGGGTTACAACGTGCAGTTACTTTAAAAAATCAAGAATGTGGTGTTTCTTTCTCTTTGTGAAAAAAGGAAGTGCACAGTATCTGACTTAGGTTCAGACAGACTCACTCCTGTAGAGAAAATAAAGCAATTGGAGAGAAGAATTTCTGGGGAAGAAAAAGAGGAGTGAGGAACAAGCCTTAAGTAAAACAGTGTGGGTTGGCTATTGAGGACAAAAATAGGATAATGGCACATATATAGAGTGCTTTATAGGTTATAAAATTAGGAGATAACATATGACGGGGATAAATTGATCAGTAGTATTTTTCTCCTTTACAAGAAATGAAACTAAAGCTCATTGAGCTAATTGGGTGGTTTGCTTAGATGGGTCACATGATTGGTAAAGGGTGGCACTGAGGATGGACCTGGCTCTTCTGTCTCCACTCTCTGTGCTTACCTTGACACTGTGCTGCCATTCAGGGCTCTTTTCCGCTGCCGGGCCTTCCCCCCGCCCCTGCACATGCATCTTTCCCCTTAAAAATGTTACAGCATGATACTGTAATGGTGGGTATTGTCATTATACACTCGCCAAAACCCATAGAATGTATAACAAAAGGTGAACCCTGATGTGAGCTATGGATGTAATTAATAATGTACCAGTATTATCTCATCAGTTGTGATAAATGTAGCAACCTGATGCAAGGTCCTAATAATTTGGAGAAACTGTGTGGGGGAGGTGAGGGCTATATTGAAACTCTCTGTTCTTTACACTTAATCCTTTTGTAAACCTAAAACTACTCTAAAAAAGGAAGTCTAATAATTAAAAAAAAAAAACAACTTAGGGTGGTAAAAATATGTTACAGATAACTTACCTCATTTGGACCTAACTCAGCCATTGCCAATACTGAGATTTGTCAGTCTTATATAATTTTTTGAAGGTAAATGGTGATAGATCACTCTCCCACTCTCTTTTATTTCTTGTAAATAGATCTTCAGGGGCTACTAGTAATTCTTGTTCTCCATTAAACGCTACCTCAGGAAGTGGGCGATTCACACCTGTTAATCCAAGAGCAAAGGTATGTGATAAAATGTAATTGTGAAATGTGTGTAGGGGTCAGGAGAGTGGGGTGGGGGAGGGTGGCTGATTTAGTGATTTCCATTCTTTTTTTTTTTTAAGATTTTATTTATTTATTTGACAGAGAGAGAGAGAGAGCAGGAGCACAAGCAGGGGGAGTGGGAGAGGGAGAAGCAGGCTTCCCATGGAGTAGGGAGCCTGATGCGGGGCTCGATCCCAGGACCCTGGGATCATGACCTGAGCCGAAGACAGATGCTTAACAACAGAGCCATCCAGGCGCCGCTAGTGATTTCCATTCTTAATTAAATTCTTGTTATCCTACAGGTGACATAAAATTCTCAGAAGAAAAGAATTCCTAATTCACCTTTACTAGAAAAAACCTTTAAGCCATATAGTCTCTTTTGTGTTCTGGGGTAGCTAAGGAATAAGATAAAATTCAATGGGATTTCAACATAGACTGGAAATTACTGGCCTCAGGCAAAGCATTCTAATAATGTGGCAGGACATACAGGTGTGCCTTGAAGTAGTAGTTACACTGAGATATTGGTTCCCTCAGTGCTTGCTGTGGCTGTGTGGGATTGGGTTATCCAGAGCCCTGGGGCCACTTTTCTTGTCACTTAACCTAGTGTGCTGTATCTGAGTGTGCCACTGGTTAGAGAAGTTGTGGTTAATCAATGTCATACATATTCTTCATATGTTCTGATTTGCTGTAGATTAGACCAAATAGTGAGTGCTTCAGTAAATATTGAATATTTATAGCCCAGATTAATTTATATTCTCAGATATCCCCATTGTCTAGCACTAGAAGATTTGTCCTTTGCTGTTTCTTATATCCTAAAAAAGTTTTTTTAATAAATAAATAAATAAATAAACAAATAAATATTTATTTATTTATTTATTTATTTGAGAGAGAGAGCGCACACGCATGCACACAGACAAGTGGGGTAGGGACAGAGGGAGAGGAGAGAGACTCCCTGCTGAGTGTGGAGCCCAGCCTAGGGCTCCATCCCACAACCCTGAGATCATGATCTGAGCCACTTAACCAACTGAGCCACCCAGGCACCCCTAAAAAGTTTTAAAGAGGCTGTTTTATATAATTTGCCCTTAGTTTCTGGAATTTAGTAACAATTTTAATTTACTAAGATCAAATAACTTTGTTATTTTAAAAAGTTGTACCTATAATTTGTATAAAATACTGGATTTATCCTTTATTTAAAAATTAGGTTTCCTCAGTCAATCAGGGTATCTGTTGACCAGGGAATCAGTTATTTGGGAGTGGCTCTTTTAGAGAATAAAAACGCCAGTAGCAATTTAATTTTCAGTACCATTTGATGACATAGGGTAACTTCTGTGTACTTGGTCTAAATAATTATAAACCTTAAATGGGCTCATGTTTCTGATTACTTTCTAAATCCGTCTTGCATCTTTGTTCAACAGATTGAGAAACAGAATGAAGAAGGCTGGTTTGCTCTTTCTACCCACGTGTCATAAGTGAAGTTAGTTGTACAGAATTTTTTTTCAGTAGTATATTCTTGAGCTTCCACTCCCCTTTCCCTGCTCCTGCTTTCAAGTTTTCATGTCCTTTTAGATAAAACCTACAAAGATCTTGTAACTTAGTACTTATGGAACAAAGAATAAAGAAATTATTTGAATCTTGGATCTTTTCAAATAAATTTCCAACAACTAACCAATGTACAACCTCCTGTGAATAAAATTTTGATTATAGGGAAATTGAAGTTTTATATTCTAATAATCCCATCAGTATTGTAAAGTTTTGCTGAGTAACACATTTTTACCTTTATCATCTTTATTCAGGTTTTTTTTTTTTTTTTGGTCTAGTATATCTTAAATGATGTATTTCTTTTATTTTTTTCTGAAGAATTAAGTTGCTTTGCATATAATTTACAATAAAATGGCTCTGGGTGATTAAAGTCTGGCTTTCAGAAAAATTTAATACTCCCTTTGATTTCTTTTTGGGAGGGAAGTTATTGTTGTCCATGGCTTTTTCCACCGAGTGGAATGTATAGCTTTAAAAAGTAGGTGTGGGAACATCTGTTTATATTTGTTTATGCAGATAAGAGTGGTTGTATATATCATAAAATTCTTATATAGGCTTTAAATGTGAAAATGTCATCAATAATGGTAATGTACATCAAATAAATAATGCTCAAAGAGCTCGTGTCTAAATGCAGTAACATTGATTTAGTGTTTGAAACAGAAATGAGTACAAAAGGTTGCTGTCAACTTTCCCGCCCTGAATCTACTACACATTCAGGGTTGTTTTCTTCAAAGCACCTGTTTGGCTCTCAGACACTGGCTTTTATTTTAGACTTGCTTTTTAAATTATCTCTACCCTTTCACTGTGGGATGGAAATTCTCAACCTGGTGTAGTGGGAGTAGGGCAGGGGAAACACATTGAAACTACTTGGGGAACTTTCTCAGACAACACTGTCCCTCCTCCTGGAGTTTTTCGTATTCTACGAAGTGTCATATGCAACTTTCATTTGGGCCTCTTCATTGTGGCGGCAAAAATACAATTTTTCTCTGGTATCACTGATTTTATTTACGTGAAGTCATCTGTATTCATTTGCATTATTGAAGATTCTTCCATCTGTATTGTACTTTTTTGAAGCTTGGTTTTTAATAAATACTATCCCTGTGTGGAATATAAGACCGTTTTGATACCATTAATGTCAAGTTTTCTGCTTGGCTTGTGAATGCATTCTCTTTTTTTAAATTTTTGAAGTTTTTATTTAAATTCCAGTTAGTTAATATGCAATGTAATATTAGTTTCAGGTGTACAATACAGTGATTTGACACTTCCATACATCACCCTGTGCTCATCACAAGTGCCCTCCTCAATCCCCATCACCCATTTCACCCATCCCCCGACCCTCCTTCCTGCTGGTAACCATGTTTGTTCTCTATAGTTAACAGTTTGTTTCTTGGTTTGCCTCTCTCTCTCTCTTTCTTTTTTCCCTTTGCTCATTTGTTTCTTAAATTCCACATATGAGTGAGATCATAAGGTATTTGTCTTTCTCTGACTGACTTCTCTTAGCATACTATTCTCTAGTTCCATCCACGTTGTTGCAAATGGCAAGATTTCATGTGAATGCATTCTTTGGACTTAAATTTTTCTTAATGTTCTTCAACTGGTTGGCTGTTTACTTTTTTCCCTTATATTCCTTTAAACTTCAAAAGCCATGATTCTCAACTTTGAGAGCATTGAAAAAAAGACCAAACGCTACCTTGAGCCCTTGGCATGACTATCTATCTATCTATCTATCTATCTATCTATCTATCTATCTATCTATCTATCTATCTATCTATCATCTATCGGAGAGAGAGAAAGTGCGTGTGAGCACAAGCAGGGGAAGTGGCAGGCAGGGGGACAAGCAGTCTCCCCGCTGAGCAGGGAGCCCCATGCAGGACTCAATCCCAGGACCCTGAGATCATGACCTGAGCTGAAGGCAGATGCTTAACCAACTGAGCCACCCAGGCATCCCTTGTCATGACATTTTAAGAAGCTGCTTAAGGTGATTTAATGTGCAGCCAGAGTTGAGAACCAGTGCTCGCTGGCAACCTGTGGAACTGACATTTAAGTGTCCATCCTGCTAATATTTGTTTTTGTTGATAAACTTCAAAAGTAGGTTTAAAAAACTCCAAGAATAATAGATACAGAGAAAAGAGCTTGCGTTCTTAGGCTTTCTAAAGCAGTGCTTCTCAGCTTTGGCTGCCATTAGAGTCACATAGGGACCTTCTAAAATTCCCAATGGCCAAGTCTCACTCCAGACCAGTTAACTTAGACTCTGGGAGTATGACACAAACAATATTTTAAGAAACTTCCTCAGGTGATTCCAGTGTGTAGCCAAGCTTGGGAAACGTTATGAAGATATTTATCATCCCCATATCATAAATTGGTGCATGTTTGGTTTTAAGTAACACTACTTTGGGCCCTCTTTATCAGCTTTCAGAGCCAGCTGCACCAGTGGGTCTCAAACTATGGCCCTGACCAGCAGTGTCAGGATCACCGAGGTACTTGTTAGAAATGAAAATTCATGGGCCCTACCCTAGACCCATTGATCAGAAAATGTCTGTTTTAATAAGCCCCTCATGTGATTCTGAAGCATACTCCAGTTTGGGAACCATTGATCTTAGCATCACAGAGGGGTGAACTCTGCTATATTTGATGATGTACTACATTTGTATTCACTTTTCTAGTCCAGACTCAGATTACTTATATTTCTTGTGTTAGGACTCAAGTTTTTGGCTAACATATGACTTCTCCAAAATGCCCCAGGGGCGCCTGGGTGGCTCAGTCCATTCTGCCTTTGGCTCAGGTCATGATCCCATGGTCCTGGGATGGAGCCCCGAGTCAGGCTCCCTGCTCAGTGGGGAGTCTGCTTCTCCCTCTCCCTGCCCCTCCCCTGCTTGTGCTCTTTCTCTCTAACAAATAAATAAAATCTTAAAAAAAAAAAATAAATGCCCCAGAAAGCTGCTAATCACTTGCTAAACTTTAATAAAATTTGCAGTTTTCCATATTACAGCTTGGGAGAGAAACTAGATTGATAATCAGATCCATAGTTAATGGTACAATCATTCCTATGCTGTATAGTGAGATCGTTTAAATTAGCAGAATTTAATAGTAATTTACTGTTTACTAAGTGCCAGGCATGGTTTTAGCCACTTTTCATGATTTTAAGACACCTTTATGAGGTAGATACTATTCCTTCTTTTGCAGATGAAGAAACTGAGGTACCAGGAGGTAAGTACCCTCTCAAAGTCACACAACTTAGGTGTGAGGGCCCTGGGATGGCATAGAGGAGGTCTTTGTACAAAGCCTACACTATGCTGCCATCTTACAGTGAATATGGTATGGAAGCACAATAATCATAACAATAATAATAATAATTATAACTATCCTTATTGAACCATAACTGTGGTTATCTCATTAAAATCTCACAGTAAAACTGAGTTAGACATGTTTGAATGCCACCCACCTCCCCTTTACAGATGAGGGAATTGAGCCCTGGAGGTGAAGTAAGTTGCCTAATGTCAGGGTGTATGAGGTAAAGCAGGATTTGAAGCTCTTTTTTTTTAGAAGAGAGAGAGCACAATAGCGGGGGTGGGGGGGCAGAGGGAGAGGAAGAGAGAGAATCTTAATCAGGCTCCATGCTCAGCACAGAGCCCGATGCAGGGTTTCAATCCCATGACCTTGAGATCATGACTTGAGCCAAAATCAAGAGTCAGATGCTTAAATGAGTCACCCAGGCACCCGTCTTTTTAAAAAATAATTATTGGACTCCTCCTAACTTGATCTAGCACAGTGGCTAAAGCTGCAAGTATTGCAATCAGAAAGCTTGGATTCAAATGACATTTCTGCCACTTGGGCTGTGTCCCTGAGTAAATTATCTCATTTTTTCCCATTTGGGTGAGACATGATATATCTTAATAGGGTTGTGAGGAGTAAGAGAGGTGAGTATATGTAAATATGTTAAGAACAGGGCCTGACTCATAATAAGCATTCAGTAATGATGACTGCCAGTTTTTTGGTGCACAAATACACTATTTCCAGATTTTTAAAGATATTATGTGCTGAATTCTTTGTGGTTTTCTCAGATTAACAACTGGACCCAGTGCTTTAAAATTAGAGATATTTGGAGGTTGAAAGAAAACATGTTGAGAATATTATTTGAAAATGTACCTAACAGGCTGTTTAAAAATAAGTTTATCCTATGTTTTTTGACTTTTCAGACACCCTGGATATACCATTTAATAATTAACAGTAAAGATAATGTTTTAAGTCAGGAGACTTTAAATGTCAAGAATACTTGACTAAAGAGAACATTTCAATACTACCAACAAATGCATGGAATGAAGTTTTTGGAAAATTGTGTAACAGAAACCAATAAACACAAAATATAATATGACCTTTTTAAAATCAACTTTATTGAGAAATAATGTATATATAATTAATTGCATCTAAATTTAAAAAGAACAATTAATTGACTTTTGGCAGATGAAACTACTGCCACAAGACACATTTTTGTCATCTCCAAAAGATTCCTGCTGTCCCTTCAGTGCATCCCTCGGTTTACTCTAGCCCTGGGCAACCACTGATGTGCTTTTTGTCATCATAGATTCGTTTACATTCTATCTAAAAGGAATCATACATTGTACTATTTTGTGTCTGGCTCTTTTACTCACCATAACTGAGATTCATTCATGTTATGTGTTTCAGTTTTTTCCTTTTTACTTCTGAGTAGTATTCCATTGTATGGATATTTATCCATTCACCTGTCAATGACCTTTGGGTTTCTTTCCAGTTTTTGGCTATTGTGAGTATAGCTGCTATGAACATTCACAGACAAGGCTTTATATGGATATATGTTTTTGTTTCTCTTGGGTAAATGCTTCAGACATGGAATGGCTTGGTATATGTTTAACTTTTAAAGAAACTGCCAAGCCGTTTTCCAAAGTCATTGTACCATTTTACATTCCTAACAGCAGTCTATGAGAGTTCCAGTTGCTGCATATCTTCCACACTGGGTGCTGGCAGTTTTTAAAGTTTTACCCATTCTGGTGGGTGTGGTGTATGTGCATTGTGGTGTGCATCTCCCAGAGGACTACTGTGTTTACTGGCCACTCATACCTCTGATATGGTGAAGTATTCAAAGTCCTTTGCCTGTTTGAAAAATTAGGTTGTAAGTTTTTTTTTTCTTATTCAGTTGTAAGAATCCTTTATATATTCTGAATGCAAAGTCCTTTGTCACTTATTGCAATAGTGTACCCTTTTTTTTTAAGTTTTTATTTAAATTCCAGTTAGTTAACAGACAGGATAATATTAGTTTCAGGTGTACAAGATAGCCATTTTAAAACAATGTTTGGTAACCAGTGACTTCAGGTACTTAAAATTCAGTACTGACCGCTGGCTGCATCACAGAGCAGCTGAAGAGCAAATTGCTAGGGGTGTCTGGGTGGCTCAGCTGATTGGGCGTCCAACTTCGGCTTGGGTCATGATCCTGGGGTCCTGGGATCAGTCCCTGCGTCGGTCTCCCTGCTCGGTGGGGAGCCTGTTTCTCCTTCCCCCTCTACCTGCAGCTCTGCCTGCTTGTGCTCTGTCAAATAAATAAAAATCTTTGAAAAAAATCTTAAAAAAAAAAAGCAAATTGCTAAACCGAGAAATCTGTCAAGGTAGGCCTATACTTTGTGCGCCCAGCGACATGAGACCAAGGATCCCACAACATAAAATCACTTCCTTGTAAAAGCCAACAGAGATAACAGAGGAAAATAAACAACTCAATAGAAAAGGCTCCCGATGTATCCTTGCGGATGATAGTGTGCAATCTGGGTCCCTTTGGGCCATCGCTTATTAACCGGCAGGTATCTAGGTACTCAAAAGTCATTCTGTTTATCAATATAACATTCTTGGGATAATTATAATAACAAACTGTATATAAAACTAAAAGGGGATAATAACCTGATAGAATGTTGGGCTTTTCTGTTTGGCTCGAACCAGAGTCACGTGCCTGGAAACAGCCGGGACCAAAGGCCGAGTTAAATTAGAGAGTCGGGTCTCAGGGCCCCCGCCGGGGGATTTCCCCCGAAAGCCACCTCCAGGCGGCGCATGCGCCGGGAGGCGGGGCGGCGTTGCCTGGTGACCGCAGTAAACCGAGACCTGGGCCTGAAGCTGCGACTAGGAACCCGCGGCGAGGGCGGTCGGTGCCTTGGGTAAGTTTGGAGCGGGCAGCAGGGCAGTTCCCACAGCCTCCCCCTCAAATCTTTTAGCGAGTCAGGGAGTAGGGAACCCCGCTTGGACTTCTCGTAGGCTGAACCAGTGTTCTCCAGGCTCTCTGAGAAGTCCGTCTTTCCTACGGATCAGTTCAACAAACACTGAAGTGACTAGCATTGGCAGGCATAGAGCTAGACGCTGTGGATACAAAGTGGACACGGTTCCTGCCTGCAAGGAGCTCCTAATCCGGTTAGGGTGGAAGACAGCAGACCCCAGGAGTGCCAGTTAGACGGCTCTAAGCCAGGAGCAGGGAGTCTGGTGGGAAAGTGCCTGGGTTCTGGGGTCAAGCCAGCCAGCTCGCCCCACACTTAGCTGTGTGACACCTGTCAAGTTGACCCCTCTGGACTTCAGCTTCCTAATATCTAAAAAGAAAGATCATAATGCTTACTTCATGGGGTTCTTGTTACAATTAAATAGGATATTGCAGGTAACGTAGGTAACATATTCATGGCACGCAGTACATGCAGAATACTTTTTGCACACAAGTAGATATAGTAGCGTACACGTACTCACTATGTCCAGTCCATCGTGAGTTGTCTCAGGTGGCTACTAAGGCTTTTGAGAAGAAGGGACTAAGGAAGGACTAGGAAGCAGGAAGTGACTGGAGATGAGCTACAGACCCAAAGATGAGGGACCTTTGTGCCATGCCAGGGAAGCTGAATTATTCTGTGGCAATGAGGAGCCATTATCGGTTTCAAACAGGAGTAGCACACTAAAAGCTGTGTTTTGGAACTACAAGAGGCAGGGTAGAAATGGACTAGAGAAGGGAGAGACAAGGTATGAGGCTGTGGTAATGGTACAGGTGAGACCACGTAAGCAGATGAAGGTGGTGACAGTGGGAGTAGGAGGGAGAGGATGAGTTCAAAAGGTTCAATGACTGTTCACTTGGCAACGGGACATAGAAACCACCTGCATGGGTGAGCGAGAGGGAAGGATTCAGAGTAATTGCTCTGCTTTCTCATCTGGAAATTTTGCACCTAATCATAGAGTTGTTTTGAGAAATATGTGAAACAGTATGCGCAGAATCTTTAGAAGTGTGTTTGACACATGGTAAACATTCAGAATACATGGAATATTATTCTTTGCACAGTGGTGTTTCACATTGTTAAGTAAAAACTGAGCATCTGCTTTATACGACAATCTCTGAGTCTTAACATGGCCAGCTCTGGCACACAGTGTCCGAGTTTGTGAGACTGAAGACTGACCCTGGAATCTCGGGAATGAATCTAAGTAATGTCAGTTTAGGGACCACTCCGTCTGGTTTCCAGCCAACCTCCTTCAAGCAACACATGCCTTTGCACCACTGTGTATGATTTTTTTTTTCTTTATACTTCCTCAGGGTTGACTCAAAACTTGATAGTCTACTCAGTGAGTTGGTTAACGGAATTAGCCATAGGCTGGATCAATGAATCTGAATCTAATAAAAGTACATTTAAGATAGTTCTGCAAATAGAATCCAAACCTAGCTAGTTCAGTTGTATGAGATGGGACATGGTTGGGAACACACAAAGTATGGTGTAGTCATTCTGGTTGGTTACAAGCTGATTATGATGAGTCAGTATATGATGAGCCTACCACCCCCCAACCCCGGAAGATAATAGTCTGCAATATTAGTCTGCCTTAAAGGAATATAATGTTCCCAAGAGGTAGAATAACAGTTCATCTCTTTTGGAAAATGCCTAGATCCTTAAAAGAAGATACAAAACTGGGAGGGATATTTAATGCATTGGGAATGAACTTCTTGAGCTATCAGGATGCTGAAAAGAACTGAAACCAAGTTAGTGAGGAGTAATTGAAAGAGTTGGGTTGCTGTAGCTGGAAAAGAGAGGATCTAGGGAGAAAAGTAAAGTAGCTACAATTATTTGAATGGTTATGGTACAAAGGAAAACTTGTTGTATATGTCCCCAGTAGAACAAGGGCCAAATGGATCCAAGTTGCAGGGAGGCAGATTTCAGCTTAGTATAAAATGAATGAAGAACGAGAGCCGAGCATTAACAGTATGTGCTTACTCGCTAACTTGAAATGTTTAAATTGAAGCTGACTGATCGTCTCTTGAAGTGTTCCTTCATTTGTTCATTTACTGAGGAATGAATGAATTTATCCTTTCAACCATTTTACATACTGAGTGCCTATGGTGTCAGGCACTGTTCTTAAAGCTCTACTGTATTAACTCAGTGAGATCTCAGAAAAACCTTATGAAGTAGGTACTGAACTTTACAGATGAGAAAACCAAGGCACAGAGAGGTTCAACACCTGTTTAACACCTCACAGGAGGTGTAAGAGGGAGAGCCAGGCTGTAAGCACAGTCAGGCAGACTCTAGCCACTTCCCAGCCTAACCAGCACACTAGACTGCTTTTCTAACGGTGCTGAGCTTAATGTTGTCGATGTGTGACTTTCACTGGGTGGGAGGTTGGACTAGATAAGAACTCTTTCAACTCTCTGAAGATTTCTGTCACATTTATTGAACCCTGGCTGTATTGCAGAGAATTTGTAGTAATTATGGTAAGAACAACTACCATTTTTGAATATCTACTATGTGCTTTATATAAACCCCTAGTCCTTAACCCCGGTTTCTTATCTTTGGCTTCACAAAAGAATTACCTAGGGAGTGAGAGCCTGAGAATGGTATGCTCTGAAAGTTTTCTGAGTGATTCTAAAGTGCAGCTGGTTTTGAGAACAAGGGGTATAAAAGATCTCATTTAATACTTAACAATGACTCTGCCAGACAACCTTATTTATCATCATGATTTTACAGATAAAAGGACAAAGGGTTAAGGGATGCTAGGGACTTGGCCCTTGGCCAAGCTAACCTTTATCCTTGGTCAAACTAGGAGGTGAACTCAAGCCATTCTAGCTCCAAAACCTCCCCAGGTTACAGTACAACTTCCCAATCCTTTATTCTAAACAACCTAAACCTAACCAACCAACCACACAAATAAAAACCACCTTATTCCATCTCACCAATTATATTGCTAAGCTCCAGAAGATCAGGAGCCCCTCCTACCTTACCTGCTCAATTGCCTTTCACACGTTCTTCAGCCACCCTTTCTGAACCAGAAAAGCTGAGACAAGATCGCAATATTTTTTGTAGAGTATTGCTAGTTCAGAACACTGGGAAAATTCCTTGGGTTCCAGTATTTTCTTCCATAATGCTCACAACCTGATTGTAACTGTGTTTGTGATATTACAATTTATTGCATGGTCATATTAGCCACTTGAGGAATATATTGTTTATCATAGTGTGGGATAAAGAGTATACTTTTGTCTTGACACCAGTTTACCTTTGGTTGTGGTTTAAACCCTTTGTTTACAGAATGGTGTTACCATAATGGTTACCATATTTGCTACCATAATTTTTTACTGTAATTGTTTCTTATTTACTTTATAATAAAGTTATAAGTAAATTTATTAGGTCTTACAAGCTCTTTATTAGAATATATACATCCTGTTAATGTTTAGTTACAATATGTTAAAAATAAATGTATTTGGAAAAGAGAAAACTAAAGGATAGAAAATGATCTCATGAAGCTTTTATTGGTAGGAAGCAGGAAAGAAAACTCTGAGATTGAAATCATTGAGAGGTACTTGACCTACCATTGCTGGCTTTGAAGGGGGCTGTGAGCCACGTGGCCTCTGTAGACTTAGAACAACTCTGGGCCTACAGCCAGCAAGAAAACAGGAACTTTCGTCCTACAACCACATGGAACTGAATTCTCCCAATAATCTAAATAAGTCTAGAAATAGAGTTTTCCCCAGAGCCTGCAGAAATGAAAATAGCTCAGCCAACACTTTGTTTTGACCTTGTGCAACTCAGAGAACCAGCTGAGTGTGCCTGGATTTCTGACCCACAAAAGTGTGAGATAAGAAATGGGTGTTATTTTAAGCTGCGAAATTTGTATGATGGCAATAGAAAACTAAATCAATACTGGTTTGTAGACTGAGGTGTTACTGAAGTTTGCAGGCTAACAGTTTTCTCTCAGTTCTTAACTGATTAGTAACGGCAGAATATCAGTTTACTTTGATTGGCAAACCCAGGGCCTACTCTGGCTCCACTTATTTAGGGCCTGCATCATGGCAACTTAGAGAATAGTGTATTTTCTTTCCAATAGTTTACATGTTGATTTTTATCAAGGAAACCTTTAGCTATAGTTGCTCTTTGGTCAGGACTTTCAGACCATGCTTGTTCTGGTCAGCTTTGGATCTGGATCAGTGGTTTAGAAAAGCTGATTCTGAGACTATATTAAAAGAGAACTGTCAATTTCTTCTTCCTAGATTGTGAAGTATTTAAGATCAAGGACTCTCTATTGCTCATTTTTGTATCCTCTGCAATGCCTGGCATAATACCATTTGATGTAAGTGTGCTCAGTAGTTTTAAGAATTGAATTGGTAAATGGCATTTAGGTATGTTCGTAGCTACCTAAAAAAGTTTACCCACGGTATAGGATAATGTGCAACCAAGGTGCAGTAACTGATATTAGATTGCAATATCGATTTTTAAAAATTATTTCATGATTACAATTATTTAATTATTTTCAAGTCAATGACTTGTATAAATGTAGAAAGTAAGTCTGCATATCCAAACTGGAAGGAAAAAGAAATATGCGGGATAGTATTGGGATTTTTAAATTAAGATTTTTCTATCGTTTGATTCCTACACACTTCCCAATCCCAGTGGGCATGTATTTTACAGTCAGGTGAGAGAAAGGAAGGAAGGAAGGAAAAGAGGGAGGAAGAAAGAAGAAAGGGAGAACAACTAAGGAAACAACAACAACAGCACACTTTTTAAAAGGGAAAACATCATCTTGGTAACCCAGAAAAATGGCCCCAAAGTGCTAAACAAAATGTAATAACCTAAGTGTCATTTTAGGACCTATCTTTCCTGCTAATAGCTTTTAAGAAAAACATTTGGACCCTGCACTGTTGTCCCCCAAATCAAGACCAGGCAGCGTTATGATGTGACTGCAAGAAAGCAGATGGAATGACCCCCAAGGTGGGGGGTGAAAGGAGGTGGTGGTCACACCGCCCTCTCTGCTGACCATATAGTGTGTATCCTATCTGCTCTGGGCAAACTAGCCTTTCTGCAGAGACCAGGAGGGGGTGATAATGCGCTAGTTCAATTAATTCTCACAGCAGCCTTGTAAGTTGTGTTTACTTCACTCCCATTTACAGCTGAGGGATTCATGTAAAGGTTATGCGGCAAAACCGAGATTCCAACCTGAATCGCAGCTCGAATCTGAGTCAGATAGAACTGCTGTCCTCTTCTGCCTGCCCGCCCTGCCATAGGAGGGTGAGGGTATGAGGATATATGTGGTCAGCGTGGAGAAGCAGAGACTTACAAGGCGGACACAGCAGGCGCTTTCAAACACAAAGACCTGCACTAGAGGGAGGACGCGGAAAATCTGCTGCGTCACTTCCCTCCTCAAAACCTTTCAGTGGCTTTCAGTTGCCATAGAAATAAGTTGTAAACTCCTTAGCAATAGCGTAGAGACGGTTCTGTAATCTGCTGCCGGCCTCCTCTTCACCGCCCATTTCCCTCTCACACTCACAACAGACTGCTTTCAGCCCTTCACAGGTACAGCCCTCTCTCTCAAGTTCCCTCTGCCTAATACACTCTGTCTATTCTAGGCCTGGCCAACCTCTACTCATCACGCTTGTCTCAAACACCTCTTCCTGCACCCGAGGACATGGGTTAGTCATCTTGCTAGACCTGCCCACAGGACCCTATTCTTTCCCTTTTGTAGCCCTTATTGTATTTTAATTGGTCATTTAATATCTATCTATCTAAACAAGCTCCACAAAGTTAGGAATCACATCTCTAGTTCAGTACCATAATTTAGCATCTACCATAAGACTTGATACACAGCAGGTGCCCTGAACAAATATTTAAAAATCGAAATTAATTAGTAACACCGAGGAACTAAATGATGGAATGATGGGAAAAGGAAATGGAGGGGATGAACCAAAAGCATGGCTGGGGGTTAACTTCAATGATGGAATGTTTAGAGAAAAGATGGACTGGAATGGCATTTCACTGCGGGCTTCTGGAAAATCAGAGGGCACCACAGTAAGTTGGCCTAGGAAAAGGGACTATCTGACGACATTCTGCCGTTCTGCAGAGGTCTCTGCTGGTGGCTGTACCTCCTGCTGGTGGAGTCATCTTGGACACTGTGCGAACATACCATTAGCAACACACATGGTGTTTGCTGCCTGTGGGATTTCTTAGAGGAAAAATATCTGTAAATGATTTTTATTTCACAGCTGTTCCCTTTCTCGGTCTCAGTTTTATGCTTATAGAGGAAATGAAGGAACCAGGTGACCAGGATACTGAGCGGGGGAGATTAGACAGATCAAAGAGTGATGGGAAGCGGTCTCAGAGCTCCTCGAAGTCTGCATCAAGATGTAAGTAAAGGTTAGAATACACACTTCGGTTTTTATCATTAAATTTAGGTAAAATCGCTGTTAAAGAGTACTTATACAACAGAAATAGTTGTTTAACTCTATTACTAAATTCTAAGTTCTTTAAGAGCAGAGACTGTGTTTTAACCATTTAATCTCCAGTTCCTGGCCCATAGAGGTTACATGCAAAAGAATGAAACTGGACCACTTTCTTACACCATATACAAAAATGAACTCAAAATGGATTAAAGACCTAAATGTGAGACCTGAAACCATAAAACTCCTAGAAGGAAATATAGGCAGTAATTTCTTTGGCAGTGGCCATAGCCACATTTTTCTAGATAGGTCTCCTCAGGCAAGGGAAACAAAAGCAAAAATAAACCATTGGGACTATACCAAAATAGAAAGCTTTTGCACAGCAAAGGACAATGTTAACAAAACCAAAAGGCAATCCATTGAATGGGAGAAGATATTTGCAAATGATATATCCAATAAGGGATTAATATCTGAAATATATAAAGAACTTAGGCAACTCAACACCAAAAAATTGAAACAACCTGATTTAAAAAATGGGCAGAGGACCTGAATACATATTTTTCCAAAGAAGAGATGCAGATGGCCAACAGACACATGAAGAGATGCTCAGCATCACTCATCATCAGGGAAATGCAAATCAAAACCACAATGAGATATCTCCTCACACTTGTCAGAATGGCTAGAATCAAAAAGGCAAGAAACAACAAGTGTTGGTGAGGATGTGGAGAAAAAGGAACCCTTGTGGTCTGTTGGTGGGAATGTAAATTGGTGCAGCCACTGTGGAAAACACTATGGAGGTTCCCTAAAAATTTAAAAATGGAAAATACCATTGATCCAATAATTCCACTACTGGGTATTTACCCAAAGAAAATAAAAACACTAATTTGAAAAGATCTATGCATCCCTATGTTTATTGAAGCATTATTTACAATAGCCAAGATATGGAAATGACCCAAGTGTCCGGTGATAGAGAAGATGTGGTATATATATATATATATAAAATGCATATTATATATATATGTAATTCATATTATATATATATATATAATAGAATAATACTTAGCCATAAAAAGATGATAACTTGCCATTTGCAACAACATGGATGGACCTAGAGGGTATTATGCTAAGTAAAATAAGTTAGAGAAAAACAAATACCATATGATTTCATTTATATGTGAAATCTAAAAAGAAAGTGAATGAATAAATAAAAAGCAGAACCAGCTAATCATGGGATTACTATAGCTACAAGGTATAGCTTTTACTGTCTTATTTAAATTTCATGAATTTGAATGTTTTTAACACTAACTTTTCCCAGTAAAGTCCATTATGAAACAAAAAACTAAATAAATAATTAAAAAGCAGAATCAGACCTATAAATATTGAGAACAAACTGATGATTGCCAGAGGGGAAAGGAGTGGGAGGATGGGCAAAATGGGTGAAAGAGAGTGGGACACAGGCTTCCAGTTAGGAAGGAATAAGTCAAGAAATAAAAGGTACAGCACAGGGAATATGTTGTAATAGGGTTTATGGTGACAGTTGACAAACTTGTAGTGAGCATGGAATAATGTATAGATAAGTTGAATCATTATGTCATACACCTGAAATAAATGTAACATTGTGTGTCAACTATAATCAAAAAAAAAAAGAAAGAAAAAAATAGAAGAAAATTTGAGGAATTGTGTAAAAGGATTTTTAAAAGATAGCTTGCTTTTTCTAATGGGGCATCATGGTGTTAGGTGTCTTAGTGGAGTCTTGACTTTTGTAGTTCTAATCCTAAATATAGTTTGAGATAATTTTGATTATTCACCTAGAGGAGACCTGGGGAAATGAATTCATTTACAAAATTTACATTAAACTATTTCAATGTATCTGAGGCATATCTCTTAAACCCATAATTTCTCCACATCATGTTTTATTTGAGATGTTTATCTCCTCTTGCTTGGACTCTTACAACAAGGATTTCCACTCAAGCCTTCCTGTTCAAGTCTCTCCATACTACCACTAGAATTATCTTTCCAAAAAATATGGTTATATCGCTGTCCTCAAAAATGTTAGTTTGCTTCTCTCTTGATTTTCCATTTCCACTTTTCTCCACTCCCTAATTTCTGACACAGGATTATCTACTTTTTGGTTTCCAGTCCTTTGCTGCATTTTCCTGAATGGATGGATTTAATAATAATGACCCTTTGTCTAGCACTGCCTCAGGATCTCCCCTTCTTATATTAGACCCTTGTAGGGGCAGGCCTGGCCTGGTCCTGTTGCTCAGCTCATAAATTCACACATTGTGGTTCTTAGGCTCCCAAAAGATAATGTCAAGTAATTTGCTGGTATCCTGAAACTTTTTATCTTGGTGCTGTGAGCAGAGGTCTCTCTTCTGCTTTGGCCACGTACCTGGTAGCTCCCCCATCCACTCTCTCTCTTTCTCTCTTTTTTTTTTTGGCCTGGAGACCTGGAAAGATTTTGGTCTCTTCTACTTTCAGAAATGTCTTCTGTAGACTTCATATTATTTCTTCCTTAAATGTTTGGTAAAATTCACCAGTGAAGTATGTTGGCCTGTAATTTTCTCAATGGGAAAATTTTTAATGAATTCAATTTTTTTAATAAACAGAAGGTTGTTTAGTTCTTCTTTTGTAAGTTTTGTAACTTTGTATGTTTCATAGAATTGTACATTTCTTTTAAATTGTAAAATTTGTTGGTATAACTCTAGGGTGTATTTTCATTCCTGATGTTGGAGATTTGTATGGTCTCTCTTTCTTCTTGATTGGTTTAGCTAGGAGTTTCTCCATTTGGTCGATCTTGTCAAAGAGTAAGATTTTGGTTTTGCCAATTTTCTCTGTTGTTTGTTTGCCTTTTATTTAATTGATCCTTGCTTTCACTTTTGTTATTTCTATCATTTCATTTTATTTTCTTTTTGCTTTTTCTAGATTCCTGAGGTAGAGCTTTAGGTCACTGAGTCTTGACTTTTCTTCTTTTCTTACACGTGTCCAAAAACTAGAAATTTCCCTCTAAGCATTGCCTTAGTTGCATCCCACAAATTTTGACATGTTATATTTTAATTACCATTTAGTTTGAAATATTTTTAAATTTCCTTGTTGATTTCTCCTTGACCCATATATTATTTTTAAATGTTCTTTGATTTCCAAATATTTGTAGGTTTTCCAGATATCTTATCATAGTTTATTTTTAAGTTACTTCTCTTGTAATCAGAAAATATTAGTTACTTTAGAAATAAGGAAATGTTTAATTCAAAATGTAGAAATTATTAAAACAAATTACTTTTAATAGCTGCTGCGAGAGAGGATGCCACAGATGAAACATTTATTGAAGGGGGAGAATCATATTTAGAGGATGATGATTATGATATGGAACATTTGGAAGGAAGTTCAAGTTCATTTCAAGATGACTATGTGGATAACATTGGAAGTAAGTATTATTAGTTTCCTATCAGTAATAGTAACTGTTTTAAAGACAAGCCCAAATTGAATAGTTACAAATTCATAGAAATAAAAACTTGCAGGATGTGTCGGGGTGATAAAAGGAAAAGCATGGAACATACTTTAACAGGGTGATTTAGCAGCTCTGTAGCTATGTATTACATTTCTGAGGATCACATACAAAACTCTCAGACTTGGTTTCCTGGGGAGTAGGATGGTCTAAGGAGTGCTCCATCCCAGACTGGTGAATTATAACTCACCCTTGAGACTGATTAGGAGTTGCTCTTTGAGACTGCGGGGACCATGACTAGAGATCTGCCTTCACCCTGCTGCACACAGGCAGGTTGGGTCTCCCTCCCATATGCTCATTGGTGGGTGGCATCCCATGTTCAGGCCACTGCTAGTACTTCCTGCTCGAGTATTGCAGGCGAGGTACATTCCTCCTGTCTTTGTGAAATACAATTTTAGGATTCACCAGATGCTCTTCTTAGTTAAAATATTTTAACTTTTTAGAATCTCAGTATATGGAAGCCCCTGCTCCAGCCTCAGAAGAGGCAGAGGAGAAAGTTAAGAAGAAGATCTCGGAGAACTTCTTCTACAATTATACGGAGCTTGTTTCGATGCCTTTTGTGACTCCGGATTCGAACGTACCACTGGATCTTCTCACACTTGTGTATCCACTCCAGTTATATGTGTGTAATTTTTGGTTTTCAGCTTCTTAGGTCAGGGGTCGGCAAACTAGCCCTACATGGACAAAATCTGGCCTCTTGTCTGTTTTCGTGAATAAAGTTTTATTGGAACACAGCAATTCCTATTCATTTACATTTTGTCTGTGGCTGCCATCACACTACAAGGGCAGAATTAGGTAGTTATAACAGAGGGCACCTGGCCCACAAAGCCTAGAATATTTACCGTCTGGCCCTTTCCAGAAAGTTTGCCGATCCCTGTCTTAGGTGATTCTAAGAAGCTTGGCACTTAGAGAAGTTGAGACAGAAATACATGATTTTAATTTAAACAAGCTTTTGTTGATGCCGAATAACCATAAAGAGAAATGATGCTTTTCTGGCTGTTCTTTCATGAGACATGATGTGAAGGAGACCAGAAGGCCTCTTCTCCTGGTTTCTCACCTCTACCAGCCTGGCATCCCTTTCTCAATGCCTACCAAGTTAAAAATCATTGATTTCTTAAAACATTGATGTCATTGGCAGGCAGTGGTACTTACACATTATTTATCAGATGAATATCAGAGAAGACAACCCTGAGGAAGTAGGGCCTCAAATAACAAGTTTTAAATTGGTCTGGAGAGTAAGAGTCCATGAAAAAATTTAAAGGTGGGGATAATCAACAAGAAGATTTAGGGTCTGCTCTCACTGTACGGTGTTAGGTTTGTCAGGTGGAGTTGGGAGAAGATTTCCATTCATGCCCTTGGCTGGCAATTTAGTACGCTTACCTTCAGAGGGGTGGTGGTGATGACCACATGGCCTAAACCACAGACTGGCCTCTTAGACAAGGTGTGCTTAAAGAGGAGGGCCATGTACTTCCTGACTCCAGTTTTGCTTTTTATGTAAAAATAGAACATGTTATTATAGTTTTCTGTTTCATTCCCAGGTGTACCTAAAACTAATTCCCCCTGAATCTTATAACTTGGAGTCTTCTCTCCTGAGGACTTTTTTGCATATGTGGTCTTTGGACAAGTTGCTGATAAAAGTTATGCTCTTGCCTATTTGTTTTAAATGAGGTGGTTTATCGCCCTGAAGCTTTTCCTGAAATACACATAGTCTGGTACCTTTCCTGGACCTACCGCATCATATCCGTGGGGAGAGGGACTTGGGGACTTGTAGTCTGAAAAAGCTTCTCAGGTACTTTTGATTGTGTTATCTTCTCCCAGCCCCCAATACTGGGGACTTGCTGCTCCAGGATACAGGGATCTCAGTATTGGAGAGATATGCCTAGATTCCAAATAATAAGAGTCAGAGTGACCTTGACTTTTGACTCAAGGTATGAATTGCTTATATTTATGCTGGATGAGTAGCTATATAAGCTATAGACTTTTTGTGAACACTTTCAACACCAGGGAAGTCACAAAGTACCTTATCCCATTTTTGAATAGCTTACATTATTAGCTTTTCCAGACCTTGAATCAAAAGCTGCCTCTTTGGAACATCTCTCACTCCCCCTGCTTGTGTTGCCTCTCTCGCTGTCTCTCTCTCTCTCTCTCTCTCTGTCAAAAAAAAAAAAATCTTTAAAAAATATCATCTAAACCATAGCGTAATTTATATAAGATATAATTAAATGCAATTTTATTTTTTTAAAGATTTTATTTATTTATTTGTCAGAGAGAGACCACAAGCAGGGGGAGCGGCAGGCAGAGGGAGAAGCAGGCTTCCTGCATGAGCAGGGAGCCTGATGCGGGGTTCGATCCCAGGACTCTGGGATCATGACCTGAGCTGAACGCAGTGGTTTAACCAACTGAGCCACCCAGGCGCCCTGCCAGCAGACATTTACTGAATGCCTAAGGCTCAAGACACTGCACTCGGCACTCTGGGAAATAGAGATGACCTACGAGAAGAAGCAGGCTGTGATTTGGAAGGGGAAAGTCTGGGAAGTAACAATCTTACCCATTCTGCATCGGAGAGCAGCAGCAAGTAAAAGGGAGTCGTCCCCCACCCCGAAATTAGAGATGATAATATCAGATAAATGATCACATGTGTGATCCCCAACCGCCACCCAAGTTACTGAAGAGATGGTAGCCTACTTGTACTCTTCCAGCTATAGACCTAGCTTTTAGCCTTCCAAAGTGTTACACTGGCACCTGGGAACAGAGAAAGGAGAGAAGGAAGGAAAGGTGAGAACAGCAGTTTGGGGAAAGGGAAAAGGAGGGTAGGTGAAGCCTCCTGCCCCATACCAGGCTCTGTGAAGATAAAGAGCCTGTGGTTCCCACTCTTTATTTGTAAGGAGGCCTCAGATAGTTTCCTCGAGGCCTGAATAGCTTCAGCAAGATCTTTGGATCCCAAATTTATTTGCGCTTTTATGTAAAATTCAGTTTTAGGTGTTTATATCTTTATTAAATTGATAAAATTCCTTTTTCTTGAACAGATCAAAAGCCCTGAAATGTTCTCTCTCTCTTTCAATTTAACTCTTAGGCAATGAGCTAAGTATAGTTATGTATAGTTGGTTGTAACTTGTATATACTTCACAATTCAAATTGCATTAAAATTTTCTCTTTTTTACAATTGTAGATATTCTTCTTCTTAAAAATCCTACATAGTTTCTCTAAAAATATTCACTTACAAAAAAATAAATAAATAAAAATATTCACTTACAAATAAGGGTAAACCTCTAAAGTCAGAATTTGTTTTTTAAAGAAGGCCCGAGAAATAAAGATTTCTCCAATGATCCTTTAACTTTTGTGTTCAACAGTGAGTTCTTAGAAAATACGAATCCATCTACTTAAGATACACTATGTAATATATTTCTTTTGCAAACTATATTTTTTATAGATTAATCTCATTTACTTATTACATTTATATTTTGGGTTATATTAATTTGAACTTGAATGTAGTAACAATGTACATTTAAAAGATGTTTTATAAAAACTTAGATTATTTTAACCTCTATTTTGAATTAGTTCAGATTTACTCTATAGCATAAATGTGCGCGTGCACACACACACACACACTCATCTACACACCTATACATACTAATGAGCTCAGAAAGGAAATGTTAGCATATTTATTATACATATTTATATACTATATATTATTTATCCCATTTTCATAATTTGTTCATATGAATTAAATTTCAATTACATTTATGTGGATTTATTATATTAGTCAGATTGTCACTGGTTTGTCAGAACTTCAAAACATTGTCAGAATTTTAAACATCTCGCCTTTCAACATCAAGGAAGAGGCCTATATAATACTTTTATAAAATTAATCTGCTTTCAGGATCTCCCTAGGAAAATTAAAATATTGATTAAATCAGAGTATAAGAATTTTCACCTCATTTAAAAACAAAGTTGCATTAGTAATAAATAAAAACTCTGGGTTTCAAAGTAAAATTCCACTACTTCAACACTGAACCTTTGTCTAATGTCACAACTTTTAAAAATGTATTTATTTCATTACGTTTCCTATCTCTAGGATGTTTACTTTGTTTCACTTCTTCCCTTAACAACTTTCCCTCAGTCATTCCTTTGGTTATGACTGCAGAAAGCGGGCCAACCTACAACTTCTGGACAGCAATACTGTGATGTACATAGCTGGGAACCAGCTGATCCTTCTGAATTTGAAAACCAAGGAACAGATGTACCTGCGAAGTAGCAGTGGGAGAGGAATTGGTGTCATTGGGGTATGCTGGTAATGATTTAGGACAAAAAAATCTATCCTTTTGTATTTGTTTCTTCTGTGGACCAGCCAGGCTGTTAGGTGCCAATACCATATGCAGTACTGCAGGATTAAGGCATTTCCAATTCAACGATTACAACCACTCCATTCACTGACATGATCTCTGTGCAGTATTACAACATTATGTTGATGATACTATCATCTCATTTTGCAGATAAGGAAACTGGAGCTGGTAGAGGCTAAGTGGCTTCCCCCAGTCCTGCAGGGTTTTCATATTGAACTCCCATGTTGCCATTCTGCAAAAATACTCAGATGAATAGCACCAATGATAATCCCAATAATAAATAGAGATAAGTGCCAGATAAGATGTAGGTATAGAATCGAACATTAAGAGATCAAGTATAGGTTGTACATTCAGTAATTTTGAGCAGTCGACAAAAGGATTTGCATGTGATTTGGAGGCTGTCTCTTCCTTCCTCCTCAGGTGACTGTCTCCATCAGTCACCTTCTTTCTTGTATCTTTGGCCTCTACTTCCTTAGACTTTTCATCCTCAGCATAAAAGCACACTAAATCAACTTGTTCTCACCTTAAAGGGCCCCTCTCTAACCATGCCTTCTCTTTACCTGCTGACTTTTCCCTTCAAAGCCAAGCTTCTGCTGTTTTTTTCCCTCCCACCTCACTGAAATTGCCCTTACTAAAGTGACCAATGGCTAGCTGATTTGAGTAGCCAAATCCAAAGAATACCTTTCTAACTATATCTTACCTGACCTCTCTATAGCACTTTGCCCCATACCTGAGTTTTTACCTTGACTGTTTTTCTACTCTGTGAACCTTAAAAGCAGGTGTCCCTAGATCTGCTCTCACCAATAACAATCCGGGAAACACCTCTTGGTGTCTTTAGAGTCATGAGAGGGGCCCCTGTTCAGAGTAGGCTGTGTGAGACAGGGAAAGGAGGAGAAATACGCAGGATTTGGGGTACATATAAGCAGCACTTCCATAGCAGATGCTCAAAGGGTTTTTTAGAAGGATCATGATCTAAATAGAAGTCTGCCCTGCTCTTACCCTGCCTGTCAGGTGTGAGTAGCCCAGACCGAACTGGGAGGTGCAAGGCCCACATCACCACACCCTGCAGAGGTGGAGGGCTTCCAACAGAAAGCCTGGTGCAGCTCCAACAGAGAGACTGGGCCAACCTAGTAGGGAGTGGTGGGAAATACTTTTGATTAGATTAGATGGGACCTGGTAGGGTATTTAGATTAGAAATGGAGGTGAGTGGAGAGGTTTTGAGGATTCTTGCTCTGAGAAGTGAAATAGGGACATGAATGGAAATGGAGAAGGTAAGGAAAATCTGAGATCCACAAATAGAACTTGGAGTGGTTGTGGAAACAGGGTATGGTGAGATGGATGAGTGGAGATAGTCTCATGATTATTTCTTTTTTGATCATCTATCTATACATAACATGTGTGCATGGTAAAGTCCCTGTCCTCAACAAGAATTAAATAATTATGATTATTTTTAAAAGATTTTATTTATTTGAGAGAGACAGAGCAGGAACGGGATGGGGTAGGGAAGGGGAGAGGGACAAGCAGACTCTCCACTGAGCGTGGATCTGATGTGGGGCTTGATCCCAGGACCCCAGAATCCTGAGGTCATGACCTGAGCCAGAGTCAGATGCTCAAATGACTGAGCCACCCAGGCTCCCCAACAAGAATTTATTATATTACATTGTGTGTCCAACAGTACTCAGAACATGCAGGGATTTAAATGAAGAAGGGTTCAGGACCTCTATGAATTCAGAGAGTTTAAAATCCATCTAAAGAGGCAAGACTCATATTAAAAAGCAAAAAAACAAAAACCTAGATCCATACAAGTACATGATACTGTGGCACCAGCTGTGTACAAATATTTACAGTCCCAACGTGAGGGTCACGGGTTCTGTGGAGGGAAGTCAGTCAGGGGCCACCCTGAGGTGTCATGAGCCCTGAGGTCCACATCACCTGCAGAGTACTGGGAAACAGGTAGCTATCACTGTTTTTCCTCTCACTTTATGGCCAATAGTAGTTTTGAAATTTCTATTTTGTTGTGCAATAATTTGGTCTGAGGTCAGTAGGTAGAGGTGTACTGTGGTCAAGAAAGCTAATCCAAATCCTCATCCCCCTGGGCTCTGGGCATTTGCATGTCCACAGGGCTTTTCTCCATGCATGCTGGAGCTGTCAGTGCCTGGACAGGGCCTTTCCTCAGCTGTCCTCATCACTTCATTTTTTCCTGAAACAGTTATCCATTTGTGGATGAGAAGTGTTCTTGCAGGGCAATAAGAAACCTGTGAGAAATGGGTTTTGCGGGCATATCAACTATCTTTCAGAAAAGATAGTACGTTGAGTGAAAAGTAAATGACTCATTAATTCCAGGTCTCCACTAAGAATGAAACACCATACTCAACCCCACAGAGCTTCTGATCTGAAAGGGCTGAAACTTTTTCCCTTACTGGAGGCCAAACCTAGAGGGGTAAAAGATTTGCCTGAATTCCTATACAGATTTCTGTGACCGCATATCCCACACAATATTCTTCTGTAAATGGGCATCTAGAAAGATGTAGTCGTAACCTGTTTCCCCCTAAGTCCTTCGTAGCTCCTATTTTCTAGTTCCCCTTTCTTCTTGGCTTCCAACACCTGGCTTGAATCCTACCTCTGACATTTGCAAGGTGTATGACTTTAAGTTACTTAGCCTCTCTGTGCTTATTTCCTGATGAAAAAGATGGGAAGGATAAGGGTATCCGAACTCACAAGGTTGATGTAAAATTTAAGGGAATTAGTTCATATAAAACGTACACAGTGTCTGGGGTACATAATAAGCATGCAATAAGCGTTTTTCTCTCACTGAGTGTCCATCCTATAAAGCCAAGCCTGGTTTCAAGCTGAAGTGATGGGTGTTTACTTGAATGGAAGAGGTGTCAGCAGGAAGACCTTATTATAGGTCTTATGGCCCCATGTGTGGGGAGAAGAAAAAAAGCTACGATGTTATTTTGGGTACCAAAACCTACAGTGCAACCTATATCCTCTGAGGAAAGCTCCTGTTCCACAGGTATAAAATCGGGAGTTGCAACATGGTAACCGAAAATAGAATTTTCTAAAGCACAATATGTGTCTTAGTTTACTTTTGTAATAGCCTATTTTTATTTGTAGGCTATCCATTTACTCTTCCTGCACCTTGGCTTACCAATGAACAAAAATAACAGGAATAAACATATAATTCTATAAGATTTATACTGCTATCATTTGAAATGCTGACCCAAATAGTTTACCCAGGGCATATTTACTATATTTTCCTCTGCATCTGGCTTAGAAATATTTTATCTTTCTCACTTCTAGTAAGTTTATATATATTTGTGGTGAATTTGTCCAAGGTGAATTTTTTTTTTAAATTGAGCTGTAACCTACTCTGGAAACGTGAATTTTTTTGTACAAAAATTTAGGCTGATTTATATATGGAGGGTAAACAATTCATCTAACTTAGTTGTTCTCAAAGAGTGGTCCCTGGGCTAGCAGCATCAACATCACCTGGAACTTGTTAGAGATATAAATGCAAATTTTGGGGGCCCAGCCCTGATGTACTGAATCAGAAACTGGTGGTAGGGCTTGCCCTCTGTGCCTTAATAAGCCCTCCCTGTGGTTCTGATGTGTGCTAACAATTGAGAACCAGTGTTCTAGCTCTTCTGATGGCAACTAAAAAAATTGTAGAGGTAGAGGTGACTCTATTAACAAAAGTAAAACTTAAAATTTTTGAGTATTCCCCTAGGTTTCAGTTTAAATCACATCCATCACCATGTACTTATCAGATGCCCATTTTTTTGTTTTCTATTGGAGTGGATCCTAATAAATTATAAAATCACAGATGCTAAATACTACATTAATAGAACTATTTATAAGAAAATTCTCCTTTTACTATTTAAGTGAGATTTTACTTTTTATAGGTTCATCCTGATAAAACTTACTTCACTGTAGCTGAAAAAGGTGTTTTCCCAAAGATTATCATCTATGAATATCCTTCTTTGAAGCCCTACAGAATCCTTCAAGGTGAGCTCAGTATATCCTCTAAAATATTACATGTTCAAGGTTAACCACATTCAGGGTCTTCCAGAGACACAGAGCTAGGAGGAGGTAGAAAAAAGATTCATTTAAAGGAATTGGCTTATGTACTTGTAGGGGCTGGCAAGTCTGAAGTTTGTAGGGCAGGCCAGTAGGCTGGACATTCTTGGGATGGGGCTGATGCTACATGTTCAGGTAGAATTTCATCTTCCTCAGGGAAACCTCAGTTTTGCCTTTAAGGACTTTCAACTGATTGAACGAGGCCCACCCAGATTAAAATAACCACACATGAACTTAATCACCACAGTTCTCTTATGAATTTTGCTTTCCATATAATTAATTTTAGTAGTTTTGTAAACAGACTACTTTTCAGGGCAGTTTTAGATTTACAATAAAATTGAGAGGAAGGTTCAGAGATTTCCCATAGCCCTCTTCCCCTACACATGCATAACATTCCCTGTTATCAACATCACTCACCAGGTACATTTTTTACTGAGGACCAGTCTCTGTTAGCACATCATAGTCACTCAGAGTCCACAGTGTCCCCTGAGGTTTACTCTTGGTGTTGTATTCTCTGGGTTTAGACAAATGTCTAATGATGTATATCCATCCTTATAATCTCATATGGTGTATTTTCACTGTCCTAAAAGTCCCCTGTGCTCTCCCTATTTATGACTGCCTCCACACCGGCAACCGCTGATCTTTTTATTGTCCCCACAGGCTTGCCTTTTCCCGAATGTCATATAGTTGGACTCATACAGTGTGTAGCCTTCTCAGATTGGCTTCTTTCACTTAGGAATATGAATTTAAGGTTCCTCCCTGTTTTTTCATGGCTTGATAGCCCATTTCTTTTTAGTGCTGAATAATACTCTGTTGTCTGGATGCACCACTGTTTATTCATTTACATATTGAAGGGCATCTTAGTTGTTTCCAAATTTTGGCAATTATGAATAAAGCTGCAATAAACACCTGAATACAGGTTTTTGTGTGAACATAAATTTTCAACTACTTTGGGTATATACCAAAGAGCATAATTACTGGAGCATGGTAAGGGTCTGCTTAGTTTTGTAAGAAACTGCCAAACTGTCTTCCCAAGTGGCCATACCACTTTGCATTCCCACCAGCAGTGAATGAGAACTCTTGCTGCCCCATATCCTCATCAGCATTCAGTGTTGTCAGTGATTTGGATTTTGGCCATTCTAAATAGGTGTGTAGCGGTATCTCAGTCTTTAAATTTGTGTTTCCCATAGGATGTGGAGCGTCTTTTTAAATGTTTATGTGTTAACTTGCATGTTTTTGGTGAGGCTGTCTGTTAAGGTCTTTGGCCCATTTTGTTAATTGAGTTGTTCATTTCTTATTGTTGAGTGTCAAGAGTTCTGTTTGTATATTTTTGGTAACAGTCCTTTATCACATATGCCTTTTGCAATATTTTCTCCGAGTCTGTGCCTTGTTTTGTCATTTTCTTGACATTGCCCTTCTCAGAGGAGTTTTTCATTTTAATGAATCTTGGCTTATCAGTGATTTCTCTCATGGATCCCGTCTGTCTTTGGTGTGGAATCTAAAAAGGCATCACCATACCCGAAGTCGTCTAGGTTTTCTTCTATGTTATGTTCTAGGACTTTTATGTTTTCACATTTTATACTTAGGCCTATGACCCATTTTGAGTTAATTTTTATGAAAGGTATAAGGTCTATGTTTACATTAATTTATTTGTTTGCTTGTTTGCTTATTTGTTGCCTATGGACGTCCTGCTGTTCCAGCACCATTTGTTGAAGAGACTGTCCTTGCTCTGTTATATTGCCTCCATTCCTTTGTCAAAGATCAGCTGAATATATTCCTGTTGGTCTATTTTTGGGCTTTCTATTCTGTTCCATTTATCTCTTTATCTGTTCTTTCCCCAGTGTCACACTGTCTTGATTACTGTAGCTTTACAGGAAGTTTTGAAGTCAGGTATTATCAGTCCAACTTTGTTCTTTTCACTTAGTATTATGTTGACTATTCTGGGGCTTTTGTCTGTATGAACTTTAAAATCAGTTTGTTGATATCCACAAAATAATAATCTAATTGTTTTTGTACATTGTTAGATTCAATTTGCTAATATTTTGTTGGGGATTTTTGCGTCTATGTTCATGAAAGATACTGTTTTGTAGTTTTCTTGAACTATTGTTTGTTACATTAAGAATAAGAAAAACAAGTTTTTTATTTTACTTTCACTTACTCCTTCAGTCCTCTTCATCCCTTTATGTATATCTGAGTTTCTGACCTATGTTATTTGCTTTCTGTTTAGAGAACTTCTTTTTAACATTTCTGGCAAAGCAGGTCTCCTGGCAACAAATTCCTTCAGTGTTTGTCTGAGAAAGTATATATCTGTCACTTTTGAAGGATAATTTCACAAGGAACAGAATTCTAGGTTGGTGGGGTTTTTTTTTTCCTTCCTTTCCTTTAAATATTTCAGTCCATTCTTCTTGCTTATATGGTTTCTGAAGAGAAGTTGGATATAACTCTTCATTCTTCTATAGGTAAGGTTTTTTTCCCTGTTGGGCTTTTTTTTAGGAGTTCTTCCTTTATTTTCATTTTCTGTAGTTTTCTGGGCATTATTCTAGTTGGTGTTCTCTGAGCTTCCTGGATCTGTGGTTTGGTGTCTGATATTAATTTGTGGGAAATTCTCAGTCATTACTGTTTGAAATATTTCTTCTGTTTCTCTTTTTCTTCTCCTTTTGGTATTCCCATTATACATACATTATACTTTTTGTAGTTGTTCTATAGTTCTTAGATATTCTGTTCCATTTTTATCAGTCTTTGTTCTCTTTGCTCTTCAGTTCTCTGAAGATTCTATTGATCTATTCTTTAGTTCAGAGATTATTTCCTCAGCTGTGTCCAGTTTAATAATGAGCCCACCAAAGACATTTTTCATTTCTGTTATAATGTTTATCTCTAGCATTTCCTTTTTGTTCTTTCTTAGGATTTCCATTTCTTTGCTTACATTGCCCATTTGTTCTTGCATATTGTCTATTCATTAGAGCACTTAGCATATTAATCATAGTTGTTTTAAATTCCCAATCTGATAATTCCAACATCTGTGCCATATTGGGTTCTGATGCTTGTTCTGTCTCTTCAAACTGTGTTTCTTGCCTTTTAGTATGCTTTGTAATTTTTTCTTGATAGACAGACATGGTGTAGTGGGGAAAGATAATTGCTGTAAATAGGCCTTTTATAACTTGGTGGTAAGGTGTGTGGGGGAGGGGAATTGTTCTTTAGTTCTCTGATTGAGTCTCAAATTTTTAGTGAGACTGCCTCTGAACTGAACTTCACAAATGTTTCTGAATTGTTTTCTCCCTCTTCTGTGGGACAGGATGATTATGATGAGGGAATAGAAGGTAAGCTGAGGACAAAGCAGAAACTGACACCCCACAAACCGCCTCCCCCATGGGATATATGTGACATTCCTCAGACACTCCTGGCTTCCCTAAAGCTAAGGAAAGGAAAAACAAATCGTTAACTTATAGAGATCACAGTCCTGCAAGACCTGAGTCTCCCTCAGTTTACAAATGTCTTAGCAATCTACAAGAACAAAGCATTTCTATCAATAACCTAGCTTCTGGAAGGAAATGTAGATACAATTAAATGTCCTTATAACCTGCAGCCCATTGACAGATACTTGAAGCGGCAGAGTGTAATGTTCCTCGAGGAAGCTCCCAACTATCTTAACGTTGATGCCTTGCTAGAAGGTAAAACAACCTTAATTTGACAATGGTGAGGCCTCTGGTGTCTTGTAGGTCCTCTTTAGCATATGAAAGTTCTTTTGAAAACCTCCCTTTTTCCTTACCTCCCCCAGCCCCATGGTATATAATCAGCCACCTTTCACAACCCTGGTGCAGCTGCTCTTTCTGCCCACGGGTCCTATCCCTGTGTTTTAATAAAACCATCGTTTTGCACCAGACATCTCAAGAATTCTTTCTTTGTCGTTGGCTCCGGACCCCACCCACCGAACCTCACCTATACTCCAAAACCACATCAGTTAGAGGGGGCTAGAGTTGGGTATTTCTTTCCCCAGGTTAATTAGGCTCTGGTTAATTAGTTTCTCCTGAGGGCAGGCCTTATTAAGAAGAACGGAGTGTTCTGGTGTGTTTCAAAATGGTTCCTTTCCCCCCTCCCCCTGTTGAAAGCCTGAGTTGTTTTTCTAGTATTTACTGTGGGAACCTGGTCAAGCTCCTGGGGATAAATCTCACAATATTGTTGGGGCCCACTTATGACTGGGTGCCCCTGGAGTTTTTAACTCTCCAACTTGTCCACACTGAGCTCCAGCAATTCTTCAGTTATAACTGTTCAGGTTTTATTACCCTGGCCCTGGTTCTCTCTGCTGTTTTAGCTGTTGCTGCTTGTGAGTTCCTGCTGTGGTTAAGTTGCAAATGCACCTCACCCACCGGTCTCTCCAGTCTTGGGAGCAGCCACTTGCCCTGTGTCCTTCCTTCATTTATGAATCCAACAAGAGTTGTTGATTTTTCAGTGTGTTCAGCTTTTTATTTGTTGTTAGGATGGAATGGTGACTTCCAGGCTCCTTACATGCATAACCAGAAGCCTGAAGTCCTCAATTTTTATTTGATGAATATTCCAGTGGCAAATTTCGAATTACAGATTGATACCTTTCTGCCATCTAACAGGATTTTGTACCTCCCTCCCCCACTCCATAAAATGAAATGTGTTCTCAAGGTGTTTTTCTCATGCAAAATCTCATGCAAGATTTCTTCACTCTCACCCCTCATGTCATGTAATTCATTCTAAAGCCAAGGGTGATGCATGATTTTGGATTGTTTCTTTGGGAATTCTTGGCATTCTTTCATCAATAGTTATCACCAAGGGTACTCACTCTCTTTCCCTCTTTTTTTTTTAATAATATACTTTTGAAAATGAAATGTTGCCTTTGTTCATTAGACTCCCATTCATCCTTTCAGATGGGACTGAGCTGGGTTATGCTTATGTGGATTTTAACTACAATGGTACCTTGCTAGCCTCTGTTGGCAGCAACCCTGATTACACACTGACCATCTGGAATTGGAAAGAAGAACAGCCCATACTGAGGACAAAAGCTTTTTCCCAGGAAGTTTTTAAGGTTACTTTCAATCCTGAAGATGATGAGCAGCTTACTACATCGGGATCAGGCCACATCAAGTAGGTTGTATGACTGGTACAGGTGCTGGTAGATTATCATTAAGGATATCGTCTAAGAGGATCAGCCATCTGGAGACATTTGTGCTGATGTTAACATTAGGATAATTTTTAAATGTGTTATCTTCAAAGCTAACTGTAGTGTGCTTTGCTAATTGGATATGGGGCTTTTATTACTGAAACCAGTAGAGATAAAAAGAAGGGCTTTTAAATTTAGCCTGCTGCCTTCTTACAGGCTTTACCACCTAAAAGGGTTTGTATAATGCTTACTAACATGGCATATTGAGTTTTCAGGTCCACTTTTAAATTTGTGGCAGCAATATTGTATGATGGCCAAGTCATTTTGACATCTCTGAACTCAGTCTTCATCTGTAAAACATGAGTTATAACAGAATCATTCCTAACACAGGACCCTCAGTACTAAATTGTAACAGAACCTACTCTTGATCTCAGGTATCTGGCTCAAAATTCCATGTCCTTTTCACTCTTTCATACTCTGCTCTCTTTTTCAGGATGGAATGATTTTGTCTTTTTTGGTCTTCGTTCTACCCTATCTTATGCATTTATTTAACAACCTTCTACCACCTCCTTCGAGCTGCTCATAACTAGATTTCCAGTGTCCTTTTCGAGAAAGACATTTTTGTCCTAAGTATCTCTTATTCCAATTTAAACCTGGCTCTCTTCTTATTTATTCCTTAGAAATACAGATTAATTGAATAGATTTTAAAATGGAAATTTGGGGGAATTCTCAAGTAATCTGCTAGATGTCGGCTAAAAATTTCCAATTCTTTACATTCTCCCATCATTTAGTAAAGTGCATATTTTCTTTGCATTGTATCTTTGGAGAGAGAAATCGAATAATTTCATGTATGAAGTGCTGTAGAAGAAACAGAGTATATGGAAATGTATGATCAGGGGACCTACGAAAGCCTTGGAGAAGGATGTTGGTTATTTAAACTTTTGGCTTCATATTACTGGCTTGTTGATACCATCCATTATCTATTTTATATCTAGTTGGTAGGCCAGATTCTTTTTTCTACATGTTTTTCATCATCTGACTGTTCACTTGCTTAAACTATTAATAATAAATGCTAGTAATAACCAACCTTTATTCATTGATTTTATGTGCAAGGCACTGTTCTAAGAGTTTTTCAACAATTTTATGAGGTGGGTTCTACTAGTATTCTTATTTTATTCATGAGAGATTGAGAGCACAATCACTTTTAAGCTACACAGCAAGTAAATTAGAATTTTTTGAAAACTTTTACATCTTTTTACATGCCAAGATGGAAATGTTCTATGTTGTCCAGTCTAGTAGACACTAGCTGCATGTAGCTATTGAGTATTTGAAACTGGCTGGTCTGACTGAAACAGAGTTTTTAATTTGATTTAGTGTTAATTACATTAAGTCTAAATTAAGATAGTCAAACTTGGCTCGGGCCAACTGCATAGGACAGCATGACTCTAAGATAAAATATCCTGAAAAGCAGGGAATTTATCTTGTCTATTTTGCTCAATTCTGAATTCATATTACCTAGAACTTTGCCTGACAGGTAGTTGATACTTAATACATATTAGTTAGATGAATTAATAAATGAAATAATATATGTGACTCTGAAACATGTAAATGCTTGAGTGATAATAAAAATAAAGCCTCCTTGAGGTACATTCAGTCTCTTTCTTGTTTGCAGGTTCTGGGAAATGGCTCTAACATTCACTGGTCTCAAGCTTCAGGGCTCATTGGGTCGATTTGGCAAAACAGCCACTACTGGTATAGAAGGTTACATGCAGCTCCCGGATGGGAAGGTGAGTACAGCCACTATTCTACAATAATAAAATTATGTTTTCAAAATGAAAATATATGAAAGTATATTACACATTCTAAAAACCATTGCCGATGTTAGTAATAATGGATACTATCATTGTAAATATAATGAACATGTAATTTTGCCTCTTCAGATTATCAATTTTAATTACTATAGTTCTAGGGAGTAGTCATAATCCACATGTAAATACCTTTTTTATGCTAAATATTATACATGCATATATAAAGTATGCAAGCATTTTAATATATTGACATAGTGACATATTGTCACTTATTGTCATGGATTATTATGTTTATCTGTCCCTCCTCTTTTGTCATGATGCTCCAAGAGGACTTACTGGTTCAAAGGTTGTATCAGTCTTGTGGCTTTCTCTTTTATTGTCAGATTATTACTTAGGAAGATTGAGCCACTTCACAGTGGCACCTACAGAGGCACTCAACTTTAATCTGTTAATTTATTCTTTAACGTTAGTTTATTTTCTCTCTTCTTCTTGCAAAATTTGTGGGCATATTGCCTAGAGGATTAGTTCTCTATTAATATTGTATTTGGCTTCCTATTAGGATGAGTTATATAGTATTGTGAACATCTCAGTTATAATTAAATGCCAGCATACAAATATTACTTTAAAGGGTAGTCATCTACCTAGTAGATAGTCTCAATTTGGAATCATGTTGTATGGGAGGAAATCAAAAGCCTTGCATTCTGGTTAAATAAATATATATCCAAAACTATAAAATGATAAATAATTTTGGCTTCAAATTCTGAATAACCTAAGAATTAAACTAAGATAAAGATTGTTAAAAACATGCCACAAGGGGTGCCTGGGTGGCTCAGTCAGTTAAGCGTCTGACTCTTGGTTTCTGCTCATGGCATGATCTCAGGGGCCTGAGATTCAGCCTTGTGCAGGGCTCTGTGCTCAGTGGGGAGTCTGCTGGAGATTATCTCCCTCTCCCTCTGCTCCTGCCCTGCTCTTTCTCTCTCAAATAAATAAATAAAATCTTTAAAAAAAAAAAAACAAAAAAGCAAAACATGCCATAAGATATATCTTTAAAAGGTTCAGTAGGATTTGTGTGTATGTAGGGGAGAAAAGAAGCTATTTTAGATGAGAGACATGAAAGGATATGTTTAGAGTTAGGAATAATGTCCTATATTTGAAGGGCTACTCAAGAAAGAGCTTTCATGTTGGCAAAGAGTGGGAAATTAGGTTGAGAAATATAGTTGGGTCCTATGTATAAGGAGGTTAACAGCCAGGTAGAACTATTAGACATTGGAAGAGTAGAGTTGCAAATGAAGTTCTATATCAGTCTGGCCACAAAATGCCAAACAAATTGGGGGAAGGGAAATCTGGAGTCAAGGGGATGAGCCAAGAAGGAAGATGTCACTTTCATTTCATTTTTCAGGACAAATGGAAAAAGAAAACTAAGCATGCATGACCTTTCAGAAGGGAATACCTGGCAGGCATGGGTGGTTTCTGGTGGTTTTTGTCACCGGACAGAAGAAAGCAAGTCTAAATAAGACTATCAAAAGTGAGCTGAGGTTCAGTAATAGGTCAAACAGGTAGAAGGGATAATATAAGTAGACTGGGGAGGTAGAAAAGACTGAGTGAACTAGTCTAGGTGAGAGGGAACTGGGATGCCCATGAGGAGCGGGCAGGCAAGAACTAGATCCGAGTTTCCCAAGGGTGTTTCATGGAACATTAGTCTGCACAGAAGCTCTGTGAAAACAAGACTTTCTTGGTCAAACTCCTTTGTATCTAGAAATTCCTCTCAGTGATTTCCAGTGAACATTTCTATGTTAAAGTTTCCAAGGGGTCCTAGAGAAAAGAAACTTGTTTGATTTTGTTTATCCAAGCATCTGTCTTTGGAGGCAGTGTTAGGACAGGAACTTTTGAGTGAAGTTTCCTGGTTTAAGATCCTGACTGCTATGGGTATTTGTGCAAACTATTTAACTGTTCAGTTTTCTCCTTTGTAAAATGGGAATAATAATAGTTAGGGCTCCTATTGGCCTGTCTTTTCTGGGAAAATAAAGCACCCAACCTGTATAACTATACATGGTACCCCCAATAAATGTACCTAGTTCATATGGGTTTTTAGGATTAAATAACTTAATGTATATAAAATGCTCAAGCAGCACTTGGCACAAAGTCAATACTTACTTAGTATGACTTATTATCTAATACCTGTTAAACATCCTAAGAACTAGTGTTTGGTGGTACACACTTGGGGAAGTGCTGGATTAAATGGATTAATAGGAGCTGGTTCCAAATGATTATTCTTGTTTGAAATTGGATATTATTATGCTATAATCTGCTGAGTTCAGTAATGGCCTCACAATTTTTGACACATCTTATAACATTTAATATTATCACTCTTAAAAACTAGAATCTACAATGGAATATAACTCAGCCATCAGAAAGGATGAATACCCACCATTTGCAATGACAGGGATGGAACTGGGGGGCATTATGCTAAGTGAAATAAGTCAAGCAGAGAAAGACAATTATCATATGGTTTCACTCATCTGTGGAACATAAAGAATAGTGTGGAGGACCACAGGGGAAGGGAGGGAAAACTGAATGGGAAGAAATCAGAGAGGGAGACAAACCATGAGAGACTCTGGACTCCAGGAACCAAACTGAGGGTTACAGAAGGAAGGAAGGAGGCTGGGGGGATGGGGTTACCGGGTGATGGGTATTGAGGAGGGCACATGTTGTGATGAGCACAGGGTGTTATATGGAACTAATGAATTGTTGAACACTACATCAAAAACTAATGATGTATTATATGTTGGCTAACTGAACATAATAAAAAAAAGGAGAATCTCGTCTATCAAGAGTTTACACACGTCTCTAATTTTTGACCCAGTAATTCCACTCCTGGATTATGTCCTTAAGAGATGTACAAAGAAAGCTATTATAGATATATTTGAAAAATTACCAGCAATGTACAGCGTAATCAATGATGTAAAATTATTCATAATGCTAGGAAGAAATACATACAAATGTGATTAGTGGTTGTTTCCGAAGTGGTGAATTTTCATTTCTATATTTTCTTATTTTTCTATACTTATTTTTTTTACTTTCATAATCAAGAGAGAGAAACTATAAAAATAATTCTCACCTGCTATTTGAGGCATAAATACCCACGTTTGTCTGTTTTAATGCACATTCCTTCCTTTCTGCATACTTGCCAGGTGCTCTCGGGCTCAGAGTGGGGCAACATGCTGTTGTGGGAAGGCGGCCTCATCAAGGTTGAGCTCTGTCGAGCTGGAAGGAAGTCTTGTCATCAGGGTCCCATTAACCAGATAATGCTGGATGAGGGCGAAGTTATCACCGTTGGGGCAGATGGATGTATTAGGGTAAGTTTTCTTGACACTTGGTCAGTAGCACCCACACGAAAGCCTTCCAGGTCACCCTTTTGGTTTGATCAGATTTTTCCTCCTCACAAAGTTCACTTTATGAAAGAGATCAGTGGTCATTGATTCCCAGGGACAATGCATTTGAGATAATGCTTTCCTTATGGTAAATATTTAAATTCTAGTCAAAATTAATTTATGCCATCTTAGGAGTGCATTTTCTGAGGGAACCTTTTGTTATTTTGATTCTGTCATTGAAATAGTAGTTTCAGAAAATGAAAACCTATTTTAGCAGAACGTAAACAGTGGATACAGATGTCCTTTCAAAACACACAGTATGAATGGGCCATTTTCTAGGGACAAAAGTACTAAACATTTCTTATTTTTGACTAAGGTTACCCATTAGAAATACACTGAAAAGTGAGCTGATGAGGTTTGCCTGTGGATGCTCCCCTCCCTTTGCTCCTTACATTGGTGAACTCACTTGTCCTCATCTGCAGACACTATCCAGTCCATAGTGTGGGCTAGCCTGGAACACTGCTCCAGCATCTAAGTGCTCCTGGTTGTTGTCATACCCTGCTGTTGCTGGCAAAGCTGGAGGCTGCTGATTTGCCTTGTGGTCCTCTTGGTACCTATTCCTACTTGCCTTTCAGAAGAAAGTGGTAGTATTCTCTGGGTGTTCCTTAGGAAGTATTATTATGAGAAGTAAGACTATTTTTGAAAATAGTCTGGTCATTCTATGATACCTGTTGTACTTACTATGTCTAATACACTGTTTAAACCATCTCTCTCCCATTCTTGGCATTGGCTTTTTGAACCCAAGTATACATTTTTACATTACCACATTAAATTTAATTTTGTTAGATTTTACTCATTGTTCTGGGAAATTTTTATGTCCTTTTGTTTGTCATATAGTATATTCACTATGCTTCCAAGATATATGTCACCCAAAATGTCAAAATACCAACTGGAAGGAAACCTCAAGAGAAAGGAAATCAAATACTTCACAGAGTGTCCCTTCATGAACACCACTAATTTCTAAAGTGGCTTCTTTTAAAAATTTCATCCTAATCTCTTTAGTCTTTTACACAGTAAACCTCTACATCTAACCCTTTGGGAAAAACCTACCCCAACTCCCAGGAGTTAGTTCTACCCTAGGATTTGGGCCTCTCCCCCATGAGGCTAGCCCTAGGTGACAACATGAATCCTCTTTGAAAGTTACCTTCCCAAAGGCTGAGTTATTGAGTCTAGGTTAACAGGGTGGGGTGTGTCAATAGATCCATTCAGGGTAGGCTTTGGTACTTCACAGAAGAAGTCCTTCTCAATCTGTCTTCCTCCTGAGGTGAAACTGTGCTCCCTCATGCTTTCCATAGCATTCTGCTCTCCTGTCCCAGAACAATAATCCTTAACTGAATGGTATAATCTGAATCAATAATGAGAACCATTTTCTTGTGAAGACATCATCTACATCCATTTTCTCCTCTTATAATGAAGATTGTGCTTGAATCATTAAAAGGCCTATTTCCCCTTTCCAGGGGCCCACTGGTAAATTCAAAACAGGGCTCATTATAATGTTTCACCAAATAACGGGAACATTTACTCCTTAGGGCCACTTTATATGCAGAAAGACCTAACAGATACCTTGACATAAAGTTTACATTGGGCAAATTAGAATTCTTATTCAGGCTGTATTCTCTTACTAATCTCCATATATACAGAGGACATTATGATAATTTATTATGCCCCAGTTGGGAGCAATAACCCAGGGGTCAAATTTTGGCTGGTGTTCTCATTACACCTACTTGCTAATTTGCATGAAGCAAGAAGAAATGACTTTTGGGGAAAAAAATCAGGGCCTTTTCTTTCTTTTTTCTCAATTTTTAAAATTTTTAATTCAATTCAATTAACATCTAATGTATTATTAATTTCAGAGGTAGAGATCAGTGATTCATCAGTCTTATATAATACCCAGTGCTCATTACATCACATCACATTAATGTCCATCATCCAGCTACCCCATCCCATGACCCCTCTCCCCTCCAGCAACCCTCAAGTTGTTTCCTATGATTAAGAGTTTCTTATGATTTATTTCCCTCTCTGGTTTCATCTTGTTTTATTTTCTTTCTCTCTTCCCGTATGATCCTGTTTTGTTTCTTAAATTCCACATATAAGTGAGATCATATGATACATGTCTTTCTCTGATTAACTTATTTCGCTTAGCATAATACTCTCTAGTTCTATCCACATCATTGCAAATGGCAAGATTTCATTTTTTTGATGGCTGAGTAGTATTCCATTGTATATATATATACCACATCTTCTTTATTCATTCATCTGTCAATGGACATCTGGGCTCCTTCCATAGTTTGGACATTGATGTGGACATTGTGGACATTGCTGCTATAAACATTGGGGTGCAGATGCCCCTTCAGATCACTGCATTTGTTATCTTTGGGGTAAATACCCAGTAGTGCAATTGCTAGGTCTATTTTCAACTTTTTGAGGAACCTTCATACTGTTTTCCAGAATGACTGCACCAGCTAGCCTTCCCACCAACAGTGTATGAGGGTTCCCCTTTCCCTGCATCCTCGCCAACATCTTTCATTTCTTGACTTGTTAGTTTTAGCCATTCTGACTGGTGTCAGGTGGTATCTCATTGTGGTTTTGATTTGTATTTCCCTAATGCTGAGTGACGTTGAGCATTTTTTCATGTGTCTTGGCCATTTACAGTATTCTTTGGAGAAATGTCTATTCATGACTTCTGCGCATTTCTTGATTGGATTATTCTTTGTGTTGAGTTTGATAAGTTCTTTATAGATCTCGGATACTAGCCCTTTATCTGATAAGATGTGTTTGTAAATATCTTTTCCCATTCTGTCAGTTGTCTTTTGGTTTTGTTGACTGTTTCTTTTGCTGTGCAAAAGCTTTTTATCTGGATGAAGTGCCAGTAGTTCATTCTTGCCTTTGTTTCCCTTGCCTTTGAAGACATGTCTAACAAGAAGTTGCCGCGGCCAAGGGCAAAGAGGTTTCTGCCTATGTTCTCCTTTAGGATTTTGATGGATTCCTGTCTCACAATTAGGTCTTTCATCCATTTTGAGTCTATTTTTGTATGGTGTAAGGAAATGGTCCAGTTTCGTTCTTCTGCAGGTGGCTGTCCAATTTTTCCAACACCATTTGTTGAAGAGATTGTCTTTTTTCCACTGGATATTTTTTCCTGTTTTATCAAAGATTAGTTGACCATAGAGTTGAGGGTCTGTTTCTGGGTTCTCTATTCTGTTCCATTGATCTATGTGTCTGTTTTTGTGCCAGTACCATACTGTCTTGATGATTACAGCTTTGTAATAGAACTTGAAGTCCGGAATTGTGATACCACCAGCTTTGGTTTTTCCTTTTTTCAACATTCCTTTGGCTATTCAGAGTCTTTTCTGGTTCCATACAAATGTTAGGATTATTTGTTTCAGCTCTGTGAAAAATGTTGATGGTATTTTGATAGGGATTGCATTGAATGTATAGATTGCTCTAGGTAGCACAGACATTTTCACAATATTTGTTCTTCCAATCCATGAGCATGGAACGTTTTTCCATTTCTTTGTGTCTTCCTCAATTTCTTTCATGAGTGTTCTATAGGTTTTTGAGTACAAATCCTTTGCCTCTTTGGTTAGGTTTATTCCTAGGTATCTTATGGTTTTGGGTGCAGTTGTAAATGGAATCGACTCCTTACTTTCTCTTTCTTCTGTCTCATTGTTTGTGTATAGAAATGCAACTGATTTCTGTGCATTGATTTTATATCTTGCCACTTTGCTAAATTCCTGTATGAGTTCTAGCAATTTTGGGGTGGAGTCTTTTGGATTTTCCAAATAGAGTATCATGTCACCTGCAGAGTGAAAATTTGACTACTTTGCTGATTCAGATGCTTTTTATTTCTTTTTGTTGTCTGATTGCTAAGGTTAGGACTTCTAGTACTATGTTGAACAGCAGTAGTGATAGTGGACATCCCTGCCATGTTCCTGACCTTGGGGGAAAAACTCTCAGTTTTTCCTCATTGAGAATGATATTTGCTGTAGGCTTTTTGTAGATAGCTTTTATGATATTGAGGTATGTTCCCTCTACCCCACACTGTGAAGAGTTTTAAGAAAGGAGGCTCTAGGGATGCCTGGGTGGCTCAGTCGGTTAAGTGTCTGTCTTTGGCTCAGGTTGTGACCATAGGGTCCTGGGATCGAGTCCAGCACTGGGCTCCTTGCTCAGTGGGGGAGACTGCTTCTCCCTCTGCCTCCTGCTCTCCCTGCTTATGCTCTTTCTCTCTCTCTGACAAATAAATAAAACCTTTAAAAGAAAAAAGAAACGATGCTGTACTTGGTCAAATGCTTTTTCTGCATCTATTGAGAGGATCATATGGTTCTTGTTCTTTTATTAATGTAGTGTATCACATTGATTTGCAGGTGTTGAACCACTCTTGCAGCCCAGATATAAATCCCACTTGGTTGTGGTGAATAATCCTTTTAATGTACTGTTGGATTCTATTGGCTAGTGCTTTGGTGAGAATTTTGACATCCATGTTCATCAGGGATACTGGTCTGTAATTCTCTTTTGGTGGGGTCTTTGGTTTTGAGATCAAGGTAATGCTGGCCTCATAGAAAGAGTTTGGAAGTTTTCCTTCCATTTCTATTTTTTTGAAACTGCTTCAGAAGAATAGGTATTAATTCTTTTTTTTTTTTAAGATTTTATTTATTTGACAGAGACAGAGATAGCGAGAGCAGGAACACAAGCAGGGGGAGTGGGAGAGGGAGAAGCAGGCTTCCTGCCAAGCAGGGAACCTGATGTGGGACTCGATCCCAGGACCCTGAGATCATGACCTGAGCCGAAGGCAGACGCTTAACAACTGAGCCACCCAGGTGCCCTAGGTATTAATTCTTTAAATATTTTGTGGAATGCCCCTGGGAAGCCATCTGGCCCTGGACTCTTGTTTGTTGGGAGATTTTTGATTACTACTTCAATTTCCTTGCTGGTTGTGGGTCTGTTCAGGTTTTCTGTTTCTTCCTGTTTCAGTTTTGGTAGTTTATATGGCTCTAGGAATGCATCCATTTCTTCCAGATTGCCTAATTTGTTGGCATATGGTTGCTCATAATATGTTCTTATAATTGTTTGTATTTCTTTGGTGTTGGTTGTGATCTCTCCTTTTTCATTCATGATTTTATTTGGTCCTTTCTCTTTTATTTCTGATAAGTCTGGCCAGGGGTTTATAAGTTTTGTTAATTCGAAGAATGAGATCCTAGTTTCATTGATCTGTTCTGTTGTTCTTTTGGTTTATATTTCATTGATTTCTCCTCTAATCTTTATTAATTCTCTTCTCCTTCTGGATTTAGGTTTTATTTGCTGTTCTTTCTCCAGCTCCTTTAGATGTAAAGTTAGGTTTTTTATTTGAGACCTTTCTTATTTCTTGAGAAAGGTTTATATTGCTATATACTTTCCTCTTAGGACTGCCTTTGCTACATCCCAAAGATTTTGAACAATTGTATTTTCATTTTCATTTGTTTCCATGAATTTTTTAAATTCTTTTTTTTTTTTAGATTTTTATTTATTTGGACAGAGAGCGAGAGAGAGTGCACGAGAGCAAGAGCAGGGGAGAGAGTGAGAAGCAGGCTCCTCACTGAGCAGGGAGTCTGATGTGGGGCTTGATCCAGGACCCTGGACCATGACCTAAGCTGAAGGCAGATGCCCAACCGACTGAGACACCCAGGTGTCCCTAAATTCTTCTTTCATTTCCTGGTTGACCCATTCATTTTTTTAGTAGGATGCTCTTTAGCCTCCATGTATTTGAGTTCTTTCCAAATTTCCTCTTGTGATTGAGTTCCAGTTTCAAAGCATTGTGATCCACAAATAGGCAAGGAATGATCCCAGTCTTTTGATACTAGTTGAGACCTGATTTGTGACCCAGTATGTGATCTGTTCTGGAGAATGTTCCATGAGTACTTGAGAAGAATGTGTATTATGTTGCTTTAGGATGGAACGCTCTGAATATACCTGTGAAGTCCATCTGGTCCAGTGTGTCATTCAAAGCCCTTGTTTCCTTGTTGATCTTCTGCTTAGATGATCTGTCCATTGCAGTGAGTGGGGTGTAAAGTCCCTTACTATTATTGTATTATTATTGATGTGTTTCTTTAATTTTTGTTAGTAATTGGCTTATATAATTGGCTGCACTCATGTTAAGGGCATAAATATTTACAGTTGCTGGATATTCTTGTTGGATAGACTCTTTAATTATGTTATAGTGTCCTTCCTCATCTCTTTTTACAGTCTTTGGTTTAAAATCTAATTTGTCTGATATATGGATTGTCATCCCAGCTTTCTTTTGATACCCAATAGCATGATAAATACTTTTCTGCCCCTTCACTTTAAATCTGGAGGTGTCTTTGTGTCTAAAGTGAATCTCTTTAAGACAGCTTATCAATCGCTTGCTTTTTTATCCAATCTGATACCCTATGTCTTTTCATTGGGACAATTAGTGCATTTACATTCAGAGTAACTATTGAAAGCTATGAATTTAGTGCCATTGTATTACCTGTAAAGTCACTGTTTCTGTATGCTGTCTCTGTTCTTTTTAGATCTATGTTACTTTTGGGCTCTCTTCACTTAAAGGATCCCTTTTAATATTTCTTGCATGACTGGTTTAGTGATTACAAATTCTTTTAGTTTCTGTTTGTCCTGGAAGTTTTTTATCTTTCCTCCTATTTTGAATGACATCCTAGCTGGATAAAATATTCTTGGCTGCATATTTTTCTCATTTAGCACCCTGAATATATCATGCCAGTCCTTTCTGGCCTGCCAGGTCTCTGTGGATCGGTCTGCTGCCAGTCTAATATTTCTACCATTGTAGGTTATGGGCTTCTTGTCCCAAGCTCCTTTTAAGATTTTCTCTTTGTCTCTAAGATTTGCAAGTTTTACTATTATATGTTGAGGTGTTGACCTATTTTTATTGATTTTTTTTTTTTTGAGTGGGGTTCTTTGTGCCTCCTGGACTTGAATGCCCGTTTCCTTTCCCAGATTAGGGAAGTTCTCCATTATAATTTGCTCCAATATACCTTCTGCCTTTCTCTCTCTTTCCTCTTCTTCTGGGAACCCAATTATTTTAATATTGTTTTGCTTTATGGTATCACTTATCTCTAGAATTCTCCCCTCATGATCCAGTAGCTCTTTATCTTTTTCTTAGCTTCTTTATTCTCCATCATTTTGTCTTCTATATCACTAATTCTCTCTTCTGCCTCATTTTTTTCCTAGCAGTTGGAGCCTCCATTTTTTATTGCACCTCATTATTAGCTTTTTTGATTTTGACTTGGTTAGATTTTAGTTCTTTTATTTCTCCAGAAAGGGATTCTCTAGTGTCTCCTATGCTTTTTTCAAGCCCAGCTAGTATCTTTATAATCACTCTGAACTCCAGTTCCGACATGTTACTAATGTCCATATTGATTAGATCCCTGGCAATCAGTACTGCCTCTTGTTCTCTTTTTTGAGGTGAGTTTTTCTGTCTTGTCATTTTGTCCAGAGAAGAATAGATGAATGAGAGAACAAAATACTTAAAGGGCAACAATGGCCCCAGATAAATATACACTAAACAAATCAGAAGAGACCTGAAATGGGGGGCGGGGGATATGATCAGGCTGTTGAATAGAACAGAGCCATACACTAGATTTTGGGTGCATATTGGTCTGTTAGAAGAAACTATATCTCAAAATTGTAAAGGAAGAAAAACATATATATACAAAAATAATAAAATTAAATATATTGAAAGTTTGGAATGTAACTGTAAAAATGAAAATAAAAGAAGACTAACAAAAAGAAAAGGATTAATAAAAGAAGAAAAAAAAAAGAACATGATCAGGCAGGTGAAGAGAACAGAGCCATACAATAGATTCTGGGTGTGTTTTGGTCTGTTTGTTAGAAGAAACTGTATCCCAAAATTGTAAAGAAAGAAAAACTTGTGTGTGTGTGTGTATACACACACACACACACACAATTAAATTCAATGAAAGGATAGAATGTTGCTGTAAAAATGAAAGTTAAAAAGGATTTTTAAAAGAGTTGATAAAATAAGAAATTGGTTGAAACGGGAAAGAGGAAAAAAATTAAAATTGAAAGACTAAAGAATTATGGGGAAAAAAAACATGAATTCTATATACTATTTTCCCCTAGCACTGGAATTTTGCAGTTCCCTATGATCAGTAAACTTGGTCTTAACTGGATGTTCTTGCTGATCTTCTGGGGGAGGGGCCTGTTTTGCTGATTCTCGGGTGTCTTTGCCCCAGGCTGAATTGCACCACCCTTGTCAGGGGGCCAGGTTAAGTAAGCAGCTCCTCTGGATTCCTCTGTGTGGCTTTTGTTCCCTGAAGGCTTTCCACGCAGCTTTAGAGGATGAGAATGAACATGGTGGCTTCCCAATCTCCAGCCCCAGAGCTGAGAGCTCAGGCCCCACTCCTCAGTGAGCCCTCAGAGAAAAGCAGTCCATCACTCCTGTCTCCCTGGTCTCCAACCACACTCTGTGGTCACCCAGCCTATGACCGAGCATTTCTATCGCAGGCACGCGACTCCGGTTTGAGTCTCAAAACCCTGCAGACTCCTCTGCCATGCTCCTGTGCTGCTCCTCTGAGGGGAGGAGGGGGGGGGTCTCCCCGGTTCTGCCGCTTGTTGGGCCTCTACTCAGAGAGCAGTGGCCCAACTGTGCCGCAGTTCGTGGTTTATGGCAACCCCAAGCTGAGAGCCCTCTCCTGGGCTCGCTGATAGCATCTGGCTTCCTCCTTCCAATGCCTGGGAACTCTGCTGCACTCCAGCACTGCAGGTCTTCCTTGACCCTGGGGATTCTGGGACCACACTGGCCCACCTAAGACTCTGCCTGCTTTACCACCTGATCACCTTTCAGGCAGGGAGTCCCTCACCGGAGCAGACTTCTAAAAGTTCTGATTTTGTGCTCTACTGCTATATCACTTTCTGCTAGCCAGCTTATGGAGGATCCCTCCTCCCACCCCATGGTCTATCCTCCCATACATCACCTCGGATTCACTTCTCCACACCTCCTACCTTGCAGAAAGTGGTCGCTCTTCTATTTGTAGAGTTGTAGCTATTCTTTTCTTAGATCTGTTGAGTTTACAGATGTTCAGAATGATTTGATAGCTATCTAGCTGAATTCCTGTGACCAGACAAAACTAAGATCTCCTACTCCTCTGCCATCAATCAGGGCCTTTTCTTATAGAAAATATAAATTCAGTAACTGCTGATTGATTAAAGTATTTTCTTATTTTATAAGATCTGGGATTTTGAGACAGTAGACACTGCTGATTCTATTGATGAGACTGGATTGTTAGAGATCGAGCCCATTAATGAACTTCAAGTAGGCAAGAATGTCAAACTCTTCTCTATGATAAAAATGAACGAGATTGGAAGTAACTTTTGGTTGGCTCAGGTAAATTGTGTTCTCTCTTGGCTCTTTAAAGTTACCTAGACATAAAATTAAAATAGTAACATAATTTATTGTCCCTGTAAGTCCATTTTACTATTAAGAGTACTATTGATAGGTCAAGAAAGACTACCTGAATTTTGGTATTTAGTTGACCTGTATTTTATATGCAAAAAACCAGTTAGCTTTCTTATTATATTAAACTGACTCTGTGTATTATGAAAATGTTTCATTTATTGTGTGTTCTAAGATATATAGAAGTTGCTTTTGTTAAATTTCAATCATACTTTAAAACACATGTAAGCTTTTGGTATTACTGTTTGTCCTTTAACTAGATCACAGGAAGAAAGTTCTTTTGATAAAAGTTAAAAATGATAAACTATTATTAGGTATTTAATTTTTTAGGATGCCAGTGGAGCCATATGGAAGCTTGACCTTAGTTTTTCAAATATTGTAAGTTGTCTTTTTCTTTTTTCCTGTAATTTTTATAACAAAAGTCTGTTTTTCTTCTTTAAAAGATACTTTATCTTTCTCCATACTTGATCATTGTTCCCATCAAAAACTTGTCCAACATGTCCTAATCCTGAGAATTTATTCTCTCTCTCTCTGATTTTATAAAAAAAAGGAGATATCTCAGCAAACTTTACCAGAAAAGTGGCAGTGACAGTGCCTAATGTTATCCAGTGCTTTACAGTTATCATAAACCTATGGTATTTTCATTTATATTATCTCCTGCAACCCTCATGGCTACCCTGATAAACAGGTAGACAGTTGTCATCACCTCATTTTACTGGTGAAGAAAAGGAAAGCCTTCAAGTGCAAAGCCAGTACTGTTTCTCCTAATTCCAAAGTCCAGCACTCTTTCTAGCCTTTTATGCTTTTGTGTGTTTTTTTTTTTAAGATCTATTTATTTAGAGATGGGGGGATGGGCAGGGGGGAGAGGTAGAGAGAGACTCTCAAGTAGACTCCCCGCTGAGCACGGAGCCTGACATGGGGCTTGATCTCACCACCCTGAGATCATGATCTGAGCAGAAACTAAGAGTCGGATGCTTAACTGACTGATACACCCAGGCGCCCCAACATATTATACTTTTAAAAATTTCTATTCAGATAAAATCACACATGTGTTATAGGGTTCTATTTATATTTTTTAAAAACATGACCTTAATTTGATGTTAACTTATCTTTAAGATCTAATAGGATTTCTTTTTATTATCAGACTCAAGATCCAGACTGCCTCTTCTCCTTCCATTCTGGAGCTGTCGAAGCCTTGGCAGTCTCTCCCCTCACTTACCTCATGGCCACTACTGCCTTGGATTGTGAGTAGGAACTCTAAATGAAAATACATCTGGTCTTTTTTGTTTTGTTTTCCACACAAAATTTTATATGTGTTTGATGAAAAGCATTTGAGAACTTCTCCAAAAGGTAAGCCTCTTGATACAAGCGAGGTGAGTTTTTGTGGAGGGGAGAGGAACTAAAGTACAGCAACCTTGGTCATCATGAAAGATTAAGGATACGGTCAGTTACAAAAATGCCATTCATTTTGGTATTAGCCACATTCATGTTTTTCCTATTTTATTTTTTCACCTTCTTTCTTCCTTGATACACGGTGAATCTTTTGTGGGCTATGCAAGGTGAAATTAACCCATCAGTCAATCATCAGTTGTTTGCTTTATTATCCGTGCCTACAAATTACCTGGTTGAGGGTATACATGTAAATTTTTGACTAAAGAAAACCTATTAGATTATTAGTTTATTTATGTATGAAATTTCTTGTTATGTTCAACATGTTAAGTGAACCAAGGTTAGTTTAAAAGATGCCATATATATAACTTGTTTCTTTTAAAACTGTCTTTCTGTAGGCTCTGTTCGAATCTATGATTTTGCTAGCAAAACTCCTTTGGCGCAGATGAAATTCAAACAAGGAGGTACTGCCCTTGCTTGGGTACCCCAACTGGTGAGTTAATGATAATGAACTTCTACTGGAATCTATTGGTAAATATGGTCTATCAGTGCTATTTCTTAGAAATATATTTTATGACTCTGGATTTTAGAGAAGAACGAAAGTTTTAACTTATTCACTCAGAATGTGATAGAAATCATATGACCTTGTTTTTGTGGTTTTGGTCCTGTTTTAACAAAAATCTATTTTTTATGCCACTTGCAAGTTAGTAATCATTTCATGTTACAAAATAATTACTCAACTTTGTGTATCTATCCTTTATCTGAATGTGATTTCATTCCTTCTATTTATATTTCCAGCATGCTTGCGATGTGCTGGGTCTTGTTCTAACTTCTGGGAATGTAGTGATGAACAGAAAGACAAAAATACTTGCCCTCATGCATCTTACACTTTAGTGGGAGGGAGGAGGCAGAAATGGACAATAAAGAAAAATAAGTAACATGTGATATGTTAGGTAATGATAAGACCTATGGAAAAAAATTAGGCAGACATAGGGAGTCATCCTAGTTATCCATTGCTATGTAATGAACCACTACAAAGTGTAGTGGCATAAAACAGCAATCATTTTATTTTGCTCATATGCTCTCTGGATTGGGAAATCAGACAGGTGACAACAGCAGTGGATTGTCTCTGCTTCATGTCTGGGGCCTGGAATCATGTAAAGGCTTCTTTATCATCGGTCTGGCATCTGGGTTGAAGGCTGGGCGAAGCTCGGATGTCAATAGGAGTGCCTACCTAATAGCCTCTTCGTGTGGCTTCTGCTTCATAACAGTTCTTCATGGGTGACAACTACACTTTATTTTTCTTTGAGCCTCTAGTGCCTCTACAGTACATTTAGACACATAACAAATATTTATTAAATGAACAACCTTCAACTGGAGTTGGATGGGGTACAGTTTTTTTATTACCAAGACTCTCATAACTGCCTTGCCTTAGCGATGATCACTCTGCTCTAAAGAATATCAGGGCTCTTGCCTTTCTCCTGAATGCCTCCCAAGACAGCAGATTTAGTATATTTGGACACTGCTAGGTTTCTTTCTCCAGCCCAGACTGCTCCTCTGAGCTGCAGACTATGTGTCATCCTCATTTTGAGATCTCCAGGGACCCTCAAACCCAACCTGTCTAAGACTAGATTCGTGACACTCTGCTGGCCTCCAGCCAGTCCACCTCCATAACAATAATAGCAACAACAAACCACACAGACATTCGGCTCCCTTTCACGGTTTCCTATCTCCATAAATGGCTCAGTCATCCTTGACACCTCCCTCTGCCCTTCTCCCCTGTATTCAGTCATCACCAAACAGGGCCATTATCGCTCTCTCTAAACTATGCCCGTATCCCTCCTGTCCATGATACCACCTCAGACTAATTGACCACAATCACTCTCCTGGAGTAAGGCAGCCATGTCTTTATAAGTCTCCCCAGAGGTCTCCCTGCACCCTCTCTAGGCCATCTCAGTTCTGTTTTGCACAATGCAGCTACGATGATTTTCCGAGATAGCAAACCTGATCATGTCACCCTCTCTCTCCACACACACCCACACGTGCGAGCACACACCTATCCACACGCGCGCGCGAGCGCACACACACACACACGCGCAAGAGCGCACACACACACACACAAACCCCCACATGCGCGAGCACACACACACACACACACACACACACAAACCCCCACACGTGGGAGCACACATACCCACGAGCGCGCGCACACACACACACGCGCGTGCGCGCACGAGCACACACGTACACAAACTCCCAACTAAAAACCTTTCAATGGCTTTCCACTGCTCTTGGGATGAAGATTATCTTAATGTGACATGTAAGCCACTTTGTGACCTAGGCCTTGCTTATCTCCCTCTTTAGCTTCTTTTCTGCCACATAACCTTTGCACAAGCTATATCCTCTCCCAGGAGTGCTTCTCCCATCTCCCTGAACTTAATTTCTGGGCATCTTTCTGGTCTCCGCTCCACCATCTCTTCCTTAAGGAAGCCCTCAGTCTAGGTCAACTTTCTTTGTTATATGCCCTCAGAGATTGTTTCTTTCCTTTAGCATTTATTTCGGTTCATAATTTTATATTCATCTGCGTGATTAATGTCTGTCCTCCCCCTAGACCATAAATTCGGTGAAACCAGGGACAAACTGTTTATGCTCACCCTTGAGTTGCTGGTGATAGGTGCCTGGCACATGGTAGACAGACACTACACCAGCATTTGCTTCTCCAGTGTTTGAATTGCCATTGCTTACCTGTTTCATCATCAGTAGTGATAAGGAACTATCCTAGAATAGATGGAGGTTACCAGAAAGTGGTATAAGGAATTACCAATGAGCAGTCAATGTTAAATTACTTGGCTAACTAATGAATCATTGAACACTACATCAAAAACTAGTGATGTACTATACAGTGGCTAACTGAACATAATAAAAAAAATTACTTGGCTAAATAAAATACGGAGTTATATAGTACAACTTTTTTTTTTTAAGATTTTATTTATTTATTCATGAGAGACAGAGAGAGAGAGAGGCAGAGGGAGAAGCAGGCTCCCCACTGAGCAGGGAACCTGATGTGGGACTCGATCCCAGGACTCTGGGATCATGACCTGAGCCGAAGGCAGATGCTTAACCATCTGAGCCACCCAGGCACCCCTGTAGTACAACTTTCTTAACTAATTTCAGATTTGTTGCATTTAATTTTTTTCTAAGGTAAACTACACCGGAGCACAGATTATTGTAGGATTCGAAGATGGGGTCGTTCGAATTCTTGAACTTTATGATCCCAAAGGGCTCACAGTTTTTGCAGGACGGAAGAAAATTTCTGATGCAGATATTAATTTGAAACAGGTTTTCAAACCCCATACTGCTCGTGTCACTGCTTTAGCTTATGAACGTGATGGAGAAATTCTAGCTACAGGGGTAAGTGGTAGATTTCCTTTTGTTTCCTTTTGAGCTTTCATGGTTAAACTTACCTTATTCATTTTCCTACCTGATGATAACTTATTTGCTGATGTACATTTTAGAGAAAAACCCATAGTTTGTTTCTCTATGTTCATATTCTTTCAGTATAGTCTGTGCATGACACTTCAAAATTTTCTTACAAATTGAGTTCTAATGCTTATTTTAAATGAATAGAAATTTTCAACTGGGAGTTATGATCATGTTTTATGTATAACCAATATTTTATCACATAGGTATATTCTTATATAGAATTGCCATAAGTGAAGAGAATAACCTTGTACATTTTTTTAATGCATTACTAAGTGAGTATATGCTTTGTGGAATTTTTTGTGAGTTAACCTATGTACAGGTATGGTGATCATTTCTTTCAGAAACACATCCTGGAACACTTGGTTTGTCAAATGTTCTCATGGGGGAAATGAAGCAAATATTTGAAATAAGAATTTTCCCAGAATAATCTGGGACATATGATTATTGTGGATATAGATATACAGTGGGTGTACTATACCTAGTAAGTGCTACTCTGTACTCTATGGGATAGATGTAAAAAAAACCCCCATATTTGTTGGGTATTTCTCTTTTTCTTAGAGTAAAGATCAAACCGTCTTCTTCTTTGAGGTAGAAAAGGATTATAAGCCAATAGGGTATATTACTACTCCTGGACCTGTTCGCCAGTTAATATGGTCTTCGAACTCCCATGTAAGTAATTATTATTTGTCTTCATGTTTAAATCTCAATTACAGCATAATGAAGTGATCCGGAAGATCGAGAATAGCAGGTGGAATTATTAGCATCCCTCCTGGGTCCTGCAGTGAGGGGCTGGGGAATGCTCTTAGCTTGGCTAATAGAGCATGACTGGGGAGCCCCACATCACACTTGTTATCTCCTCTCTCTTCCATTCTCTAAATCGTTGGTCATGATTCCCTTCCCAAAACATTGGGTTATATCAGGCTTTGCTTTAACCTGGTGACTTTATTGAGATACACTTGTCAGAATGTGTTGACTTGGGTCCATCAGTCCTTTTGACATTCAGAAGTTCAGTTCTATCTAAGGTCTGAATGTCCTTGCCCTCATCTTTATCTCTTTGCTTCTACCCCCGTTCTACCTCCATTTTTCTCTTTGAATCTTCCACTGACTCTTTCCTAACAACAGCTGGTGATTTAGTATTGGTTACTGATCTTATTTAATGCCTCTAATTTCCCTAAGTTTGAGCATAGGATAACTCCATCATCTGAATGTTGATTTAATGTCTAAACCAGATGCTGTCCTGGATTCTAGGGTAATACTGATTGAACTGTATGGAAGTAACATCTATTATCTACTTTAAACTCTTCTAAAGAAAAGTGCTATAACAATATAGTATATAGAAAAACATTTTTAAAAAAATACTCATTGTTTTCATCTTTGCTAGGCACTGATGGATTCAATAAGCAGTACAAAACAATCTCTTTTGAAAGAGAAAAAAAAGTACATATTTTAGAAATTAAATAACTATCACAGAACAATACAAGTTTTCACAAGGGAATTGGTGACTAAAATATCAGTAGGATAGACAATATGTGCTATGAATATAGAGCAGGGAAATATCAAGAAGGGGTTAAGTTAACATAAGTTGTTATTTAGTATTATTTTACCTTAATCTTGAGGAAATGGTAGGATATGTGTAGTTGGGGAGAAGGTAAGTGTAGGTGATTTAGGATAAGGAAATGAAAGCTTCAAAGGGACCTGTATGTTAAAGCATGAACACAACAGGTGATATTATGTGCATCCTTTAATCATGTCTCTAGATTCGAAGTCAAAAACCCAAAAAAGTTAGAAATGGTGGGTGGGAAGGGGGTGGGTGTGACTACAAAGGGGGATCTTGAGGAAGATCCTTATGGTGATGGGATAGTTTTGCATCTTGATTACAGTGAATGGTTCCATGAATCTACACATGTGATAAAATGACAGAATTATACACATGTTCTATATTAATGTCAATTTCCTGGTTTTGATATTGTTGCATAAGAGGTAACCTGTGGGAGAAACTGGGGGAAGGGTACATGATTCCTTCCTATACTATCTTGGCAACTTCTTGTGAATCAATAATTATTTCAAAATAAGCTAAATAGGCATAAGAGACCAAAACCCCCAACATAATTCAAAAGTTATTTCAGGCAGGGCTGCCAATTAGTGCTTGTATTTCTTATAGTTGGGAATTACTAATGTCAAAGTAAATTACCCTCATTTCACAATGTATGCATTATCAAACCATCACATAGTACACTTTAACTTACACAATGTTATATTTCAATAAAGATGGAGAAAAAAGGTAAATTACCATGTGTAACTGATATGCTGCATACTTCAGTTGTCCACCTAGCCATAGCTGTTAACTTCCACCAGTTCTCAATGGTCAGACCTCCTGTCTTCCTGAATGCATTAAACTTCTGTCCTTATAATTTGTGTTTCCACTAAGGGTGTATCACATGTGCATACAGAATCATTCTGCCTGCCACGGTCACTACCATGATCACTTTGGGCAGCAGTGTGAAGTTACAGGGGAGGCAGATGAGAGGCATTGGATCTATTGGGCAGCTATGTTCCAGATATGTGACCAGGGCATGAAAGACTGTGGACAAGAACTATGTAGGAGGTAGAATTAATAGAATTTGGTGATCTTTTGAATTTCTGGGGATAATTTTGAGCTGTTTAAATGAAACACATGAACTTCTCTAAGACATGTTCTTTTGCCTGCATTATTCTGGGACCACTGTTCTCTCTGTTGCTATAACCAGAAAATCTTGAGAATATTCCAGTCTCTTCCCTACTTCTAACTACCCTGCCCTTCATTGGTTCACCAAACTTCTTTCCTTATGCATTTTTTTTAAAGATTTTATTAATTTGCAAGAGAGAGAATGAGAGACAGAGAGATGAGAGGGAAGAGGGTCAGACGGAGAAGCAGACTCCCCGCCGAGCAGGGAGCCTGATGTGGGACTTGATCCCAGGACTCCAGGATCATGACCTGAGCCGAAGGCAGTCGCTTAACCAACTGAGCCACCCAGGCGCCCCTCATTATGCATTCGAAATATCCCTGCTTCCTCTTTGCTATCCTAGATAAAAGCATAATACTATACATAAAAGTAGATAGCATTCAAATAAATGAAAATGAAGTGAAAAAGGGACCATTTGGAGGAAATGAACAAACCTGTTCCCACACAGTTTAGAGTTATGTAAATGCTTTAAGGCAAAGGCCCAGCAGAATGTCAGGCTCACTTTTCTGCATTTCCCTTTTCTCTAGGATCATGTCCCCTCAATACCTAATTATTTTGAAGCTTTGAACTTCAGCTTTTGTCTTCTCCTCTCCTCAGGAATGCCTAAAGCTCTAGGACACAGCCTTCTGTTTGGCTTCTAGGTCTCATGCAAACTGTTGGCAATTTGTCCTTAGGAGGAAAAGTTGCAGAAGAATCCCTCACCTTCCCACTACCCAACATAAAATCCTGTTACCTCTGCATCCACCTGCCTTCTTCCCTTTTTTATAATCGAGAAGGCCCTCTCCCTTCCCATGTGAGGCCAGTTCTGCCTCCTCCTTTGGATTGTACTCTCTTCCACTTTTTTCAAGATTTCATACAACTTATTTTCTTTTTTTCTGTCATAAATTTAACCTCACCTGTTTCCTGGGTCATTTCCATTGGTATTTAAAGATGTTCAAGTATCTCCTATGAACAAAAAATAAATTCCTCGACCTTCTGTTCTCCTCTAGTTACTGCCCCATCTTTCTCCTCCTGACTTTTCCAAGAGGATTGATTATTCCTCTGGGCTCTTAACTAGTTTCTAGTCTCATCATTCTACCAAGTCAGCTCCTGTAAAGAAACCAGTGATGTCCCCTTAACGTTTTCGGTTCTTATCTTTCTTGACTTCTTACGTCCTTTGATCCTGTTGACCCTTACTTTCTCTTTGAAATACCATCTCCCTTTGACTTTTGTGATGTTATGCTCTCCTGGTTCCCTCTTCTACATCTTGCCATTCCTTTTCAGCCTTCCTCACCCAGTTACTGAATATTGTTTCTCTAAGACTCTGTCCCAATCTGTCTTCTTGCTCTGTTCTCTTGACCTCGGTGTTACCATCCAAGCCCATAACTTCCCTGTAAGCCCAAACATGCCACAGGATATTTGCACATGCTATTTGCTTTGTATAGCATACTCCCTCAAACCTTCCCCTAACTGTTGTGTAATTATCTTCTGCTCCCCCTTCACCTTAAAGCTTAGACACCACCTTCTCAGGAAACTTGCACAGCCTCCTTTGCTCTTGTAGCACCTCTGCAACACTTGTCACAGTTATAATTTACATTCATTTATATGATTTGTTAAATGACAGGCTCTCTTGTTGGAGGTAAGCTCTATAGTGCCAGGCGCTGTATTTTTCTTTTACAGTTTTACCCCTACCATGCCACAAAATGCCAAATACATAGTAGATACATAATAAATAATTACAGAATGAAATGACTGAGTGAAGAAACATTTTGAATAATGTGTCTATAGAATATCAAGATGGAGACTTTCCAGACATGGTTAAATATGTGATTTTTGGAGATCAAGAGAGTGGTCTGGCCTAGAGAGATGAATCAATTTGGAATCTAACTGTGCATGAGTGGTAATGAAGCCTTAGGTTGGCTATAATATTTCCCAGGGAATGTTTATGTGGAGCGAGAGAAGAGGGAAGAGGGCAAAAACCTGAGGAACATCCACATTTAATGAACTCGGGCAGATAGAGAATGATCCACCAAAGGCTGCTGACACTGGATATGCCATCCACACACTGCAGGTTTTCCTTGGCAGTCCTAATTTTAATATTCTGCTTTTTGGGCTATATATTTCAGGCCTGCATTTTTTGGCTCAGAAACTGTGTTATGGCATCTATAAGGTAAACCAATCTAAATCTAATTTTAACACTTAGCTTATTAATGATATAATAGGTAATAATTGTGTATAGTGATTAATGACTTATTACTACAGTGAGGAACTAAGGATTTCAAAAATGGTTAGTACACATAACAATTATATTTTTCCTGATTTATGATGTTTTTGAACTATGCTTGTATAAATTTGCCTAAATGTGAATGATATGTTAATCTCTCTTTTTCAGCCTGACAGTACTTTACTGATTATTTGTGAGAATGGCTATGTTCTTGAAACTCCATTTCCAACCATGAAGGAGGAAGAGGAAAATCGTGATGTAGTTTCCTATGAAATCAAAGACATGTGCATAAAATATTTTCATTTCTCAAGTGTCAAATCTAAGATTCTGGTATGAGATATCCTTGAAGCATTATCTTCTAATATGTTTTTTCTTAGAATATAAAATATCTTTTTTTTCAAGTTTTTATTTAAATTCCAGTTAACATGCAGTGTAATATTCTTTTCAGGTGTACAATATAGTGATTCAACACTTTCATACATCACCTGGCGCTCATCACAAGTGCTCTCCTTAATCCCCATCACCTATCTAACCCATCCCCCATCTCCTCCCCTCTGGTAAACATCAGTTTGGTCTCTATAGTTAAGAGTCTGTTTCTTGGGGGTGCCCAGGTGGCTCAGTCAGTTAGGCATCCGACTCTTAATTTCAGCTCAGGTCATGATCTCAGGGTTGTGAGATGGAGCCCTGCACCAGGCTCCATGCTCAGTGTGGCGCTTGTTTAAGATTCTCTCTCTCCCTCTCCTTCTGCCCTGCACACCCCCTCTGGAAAAAAAAAAAAAGAGTCTGTATCTTTGTTTGCCTCTCTCTTCTTTCCCCCTATGATCATGTGTTTTGTTTCTTAAGCCCTATATATGAATGAAATCATATGGTATTTGTCTTTCTCTGACTTCACTTAGTGTAATACACTCTAGCTCCATCCACATCATTTCAAATGGTAAAGATGTCATTCTTTTTATGGCTGAGTAATATTCCATTGTATAAAAGTGCTGATGAAATACAAAGAAGAATAAGACATTTACCCTGACTCTAGTGAGCTTATAAACTGGTAGGAAACAGCTGACTGTATTAGAAGGCAGTAGTGAACAGATATTAAAATCACAGTGCAAAGAAAATAATTTTAGGGGTGTGGAGTGAAACAAATATGAGTTTGATAGAAGGCTAAAAGGGGATCAAAGATGATCAGATAGAGGGGACTTTTAGTACTTAAAAAATCAGAAGGATTTTGAGAGGGTGAAAAAGGAGAGGAAGGTAACAAGAGCTGGAATAACATCCTGAGGGAAGGCAGAACTGTAGGAATTTCTGGTGTTTTCAGAAAATGAAGAGTGGAATGTTGAGACAGAGGGAAGCAGTATATGGGAGAGATGAGGCAGAAATCTGTGACCAACCTTGGGCTCCTTAAATGCCAGCCAAGATGTTTCAATTTAATTCTAGACCATTGAGATCCATTGTGAGTTCTTTTTCCCTATTCTGTTTTTTTCCACCTTTTTTTTGAAGAAATTTTTATTATTTCAGTATAGCTGACACACAATGTTACATCAGTTTCTGGTGCACAACACAGTGATTCAACAAGTCTATATGTTATGTTCACCACGAGTGTAGCTACCACCTGTCACCTTACAACACTATTACAGTACCATTGCCTATATTCCCCATGCTGTACCTTTTATATTTTGTGTATATGTTATCATATTTTGCATCTTTTAATTCATAATTTTCTTGTAATTATGGCCTTTTTTTCTACTTAAAGAAATCCCTTTCACTTTTTTGTAAGGTTAATTTAGTGATGATAAACTCGTTTAATTTTTCTTTGGGAAACTCTCCTTTTATTCTGAATGATAACTTTGGCACGTAGAGTATTCTTGGTTGTAGGTTTTTTTCCTTTCAACACTTTGAATATATAATGCCACTCTCTTCTGGCTTGCAAAGTTTCTGCTGAAAAACTGTCTGATAGCCTTATGGGGTTTCCCTTGTACGTGCCTTTTTGCTTCTTTCTTGCTAGTTTTACAATTCTCTCTTTATCTTTAATCTTTGACATTTTAATAATTATGTGTCATGGATTCATCTTGTTTTGAACTCTCTGTGCTTCCTAAACCTGGAGATCTGTTTCTTTTCTCAGATTAGTGAAGTTTTTAAGCTAGTATGTCTTCAAATGAGTTTTCTGCCCCTTTCTCTCTCTTCTCTTTCTGGAACCCCTATAATGTGAATGTTTGTTTGCTTGATGTTGTCTAAGAGATCTCTTAACTTATCCTGATTTTTTTTTTCTGCTGTTCAGTTTGGGTGCCTTCCATTACCCTATATTCCAGATCACTGATCCATTCTTCTGCATCCTCTAATCTGTTGATTTCCTCTAGTGTTTTTTTTCCCCTCACTTCAGTTATTGTATTCTTCATCTCTTTTTCTTTTTTTAAAATATATTTTCTATCTCTTTGTTTAAGGCCTATTGAGTTCTTTTACTCTTTTCTCCAGCAAAGTGAGCATCTTTATGATCATTGCTTTAAACTCTTTATTAAGCATATTGCTTATCTCCTTTTCATTTAGTTGTTTTTTGGAGGTTTTGTCTTGTTCTTTCTTTTGGAATGTATTCCTGTCTCCCCATTTTTCCTAACTTTCATGTTTGTTTCTATGAATGTGGTGGAACAGCTACTTCTCCTAAATTTGAAGAAATTATCTTGTGTATACTTGGCAACTTCTTCTGGCTGGCTGGAGCTGCAGCTGCTGTAGATTGGGGGTTGTAGGGCATTCTATGCTGTGGCTGACCTGGTGAGATGGCTGGAGCTGAAGTGGGTACAAGTGGGGGAGTCCCAGGGCTCTTTGTGCAGTGAACATCCTGGTAGGACAGCTAAAATTGAACTGGGTGCAGATTTGGAGGCTCCTGGGGCTCTATGTGCAGAGGGTGCCCTGGCAGGACAGCTGAAGCTGAAGTCAGTGCAAGCTGGAGTGTCCTGGGGTGTTCATTGCAGAGAGTGGCCTGATGGGGCAACAACCCCAAGCTAGAACAGGCCGGGGTGTCCCAGCACATACAATGCAAGTGGGTCTAAGCTGGGGGGTCCCTGGGCTTTCCATGTAGAAGACATCCTAGCAGGACAGCTGAAGTGGAAATGGGTACAAGCCAGGGTATTTAAGAGCATTCCACACTGAGGGTGCCCTGGCAGGACAACTGAAGGTGGAGTGGGTACAAGCTGGGGGTCCCTGGGTATACTGCACATGGGCTGCCGTTGTGGGATAATGGGACAGGGTTGAGGGAGGCCTGTGCTCTGTACAGGGGGCATCCTGGTGGGATAGCTGGGGCCAAAACAGGCAACAGCCAGGAGGTCCCAGAACACTCTGTATTGGGGGTGCCCTAGCAAGCTGTCTGAGGCAAAAGTGGTATGGACCTGGAGTGTTCAGGGATGCTTCACACCTGTGTCACCTTGGTGCAACATCCAGAGCTGTGGTGAGTGCAATCCAGGGGTGTCCTGGTGTATACCTCCCTGGATCCTCCTTGGTGAGATTGCTGGGGCTAGTGGGGGCTAGGTGCCTTGGGCTCACTGATGTGGTAGACTGGTTAAGGTGCCCAGACGCTGCTCCCCCTACCTCACACTGCCATGGTGGAGAGGGAGCATGAACTATGGTTCTCACCAGCCCTTCTGACCTGCAGAGATTTCCAGCAGCTCCCTGCAGTTTGGCAGGGTCCTAAGGTTTGTTCTTTTATATACTACTATATACTATATTTTTTTATTTAAATACAGTTAAAAATTAACATATAATATTTGTTTCAGGGGTACAACTCTGTGATTCATCAGTCTTATATAATACCCAGTGCTCATTACAACACATACCCTCCCCAATGTCCATCACCCAGTTACCCCCTCCCCCCACACTCCTCCCTTTCAGTAACTCTCAGTTTGTTTCCTATGACTAAGAGGCTCTTATGGTTTGTCTCCCTCTCTGGTTTCATCTTGTTTCATTTTTTTCCTCTCTTCCCCTATGATCCTCTGTTTCTTAAATTCCACATATGAGTGAGATCATATGATAATTGTTTTTCTCTGATTGACTTATTGCTTAGCATAATACCCTCTAGTTCCAACCACATCTTTGCAAATGGCAAGATTTCATTTTTTGATGGCGGCATAGCATTCCATTGTATGTATGTATGTGTGTGTGTGTATACACATACCATGTCTGTGTGTGTGTGTGTGTGTGTGTGTGTGTGTGTGTGTGTGTGTATACACACCATGTCTTTTTTTATCCATTTGTCTGTCGATGAAAATCTGGGCCCTTTCCATAGTTTGGCTATTGTGGACATTGCTGCTATAAACACTGGGGTGCAGATGCCCCTTCAGATCACTGCATTTGTATCTTTGGGGTAAATATCCAGTAGTGCAATTGCTATGTCTATTTTCAACTTTTTGAGGAAACTTCATACTGTTTTTCCAGAATGGCTGCACTAGCTTGCATTCCCACCAACAGTGTAAGAGGGTTCCCCTTTTCTCCGCATCCTCACCAAAATCTGTCATTTCTTGACTTGTTAATTTTAGCCATCCTGACTATTGTGAGTGGTATCTCATTGTGGTTTTGATTTGTATTTCCCTGATGCCAAGTGATGTTGAGCATTTTTTCATGTGTCTGTTGGCCATTTGGGTGTCTCCTTTAGAGAAATGTCTGTTCGTGCCTTCTGCCCATTTCTTGATTGGATTATTTGTTCTTTGGGTGTTGAGTTTGATAAGTTCTTTATAGATTTTGGATATATTCTGGTTTCTCCTCAGATTGTATAAATCTTTTGCCTTTTACTAGTTGCTCTTTTAAACCTTGGCTTTTTTTTTTTCTGTGTCCTAGGGCAGACAAATCTGCTCCTGCTTTCTCGATACTCTCCATTCCCACTGCAGTTCAGAGCCTTTGGGGATGGAGATTCCCCTCATTACTGTGTCTCCATCTCTCTTTTGTTGTGCAGAAGCTGTTCAGTCACCGCTTCCACTGTGAGATTTTGAGGAGGGGATTGATGTGATGAGATCATATAATTTAGGAGGATAATTCTGAGGGATAAAAAAGAAAGAGGTTAAAGATGGGAGGTAGGGATGCCAGTGTTAGGTGGCTTTTGAAATCACCATCTGAAAGACACAGAGGGTCTAACAGTTATTACTAAAAATAGGAACAACTTTCCTCAGGGGTTATTTTGATCTACCTAATTCATGGTGATAGACTGGAAGAAACTGTGTTTACCTTCTCTATTAGGAAACAAGTGAGAAAATGATTTCTATAAAACTAGGATTGAAGGGAGTAATGCAGAAATGATTTGAAAATGTTAATGATAATATATATCCCCCAATTGATAATTATTTTTAAATGACATTATTTTACATCAGAGCTGTGAGTTTTTCTAGAACCCGATCTTCCTTCCATTTTGTCATCCCCTTCCTGTAAATGAATGAATGATTTACAGTTGTTTTTATATCTTAATGTCTCTTGTAAAAGCGATTCATAGAAATAGAAAAGAGAAAGACACTAAAGGAGTTGAAGGAAAAGGAAAAAAGGAGGAAGCAGCTAGCAGCAGAGACGGGACAAGATGGAGAAAAGGAATTCCAGGCAGAGGAGGAGGAAAAGGAAGAAGAGGGGCCATTACCTGAAATCTTTATTCCATCAACTCCCTGTCGCATCCTCTGTGGATTTTACTCTGAGCCAGGGAAGTTCTGGGTTTCTTTGGTGAGTAATAATGTAATACATAATTTTTTATCTTGGCCCTAATCAAATATAGTTTATGATCATGATTTTCCAGCACATTCTCACTTTCTAACTCTTATGGTAAGGCCATTTATTAACTACTGTTGAAGGGGTGAAATTTAGTTTTTATATCATCTTAATATCTCTTTTATGTCTTTTTATTACATCTGTTATCACTTATAACAATCATACATGTTCCAGAAGGTCAAAGGGGAGAATAATTAAAGATAGAAGGGCAAGGGGCTAAAGGTTCTTCCAGTCGACTTGTGTGTGTGTGTTTTTTTTAAATTTTGAAACTAATCAACATTTTGAAAATAATGGCCACACTATTCTGTAAGCTTTTGCTTGCATTTTGTTATTTGCAGCTATGCTATTTGGCCATGTAGAAGTCTGGGAGGATGGCTGTTTTTAGGTGGTCACCTTGCCACTCTGAACAGAATTGGGATTTGGCTAATAAGGAAGAAGAGAAAAATGGATATTAGGGAAACAGACACCAAGGACTGTCACAATGTTGTGACAACTGTATCTTCTAATTATATATTTTCTACTCCTATCATAAGACATCGATCAATTGCAAGGCAGGATTTCCTTCATTATAAATTTGTCACAAATTTCAGCTCCATTAACCAAAAAAATAATAATTGACATGAAAGTATACAGGCATACCCTATTTTATTTCACTTCACAGATACTGTGATTGTCACAAATTGGTTTGTGGCAATCCTGTGTCAAGCAAGCTTATTGGCATCATTTTTCCAACAACATTGGCTCACTTCATGTTTCTGTGTCACATTTTGGTAATTCTTGCAGTATTTCAAACTCTCTCACTATTATTTGTTGTTATGATCTGTGGTCATTGATCTTTGTTACTATTGTAATTGTTTTGGGGAGCCATGAACTGCACCCATATAAGACCACAAACTTAATGATAAATATGGTGTGTGTTTTGGCTATTCTACAACCAGCCATTCCCTTGCCTCTCTCCCTCTCTTTGGGCCTTCCTATTCCCTGAGTTACAACAATATTTAAATTAGGCCAATTAATAACCTTATAATGGCTTCTAATAGTTCAAGTGAAAGCAAGAGTCACATGCTTCTCACTAAATCAAAGGCTAGAAATGATTAAGTTCAGTGAGGAAGGCATGTCAAAAGCCAAGATAGGCCCAAAACTAGGCCTCTTGTGCCAAACAGTTGGCCACCTTGTGAATGCAAAGAAAAAGTTCTTGAAGGAAATTAAAAGTGCTAGTCCAGTGAACACATGAATACTAAGAAAGAAAAACAGGCTTATTGCTGATATGGAGAAGTTCTCAGTGGTCTGGATAGATCAAACCAGCCACAACATTCCCTTAAGCCAGAGCTTAATCCAGAGCAAGCCCCTAATTCTCTTCAATTCTATGAAGGCTGAGAGAGGTGAGGAAGCTGCAGAAGAAAAGTTGGAAATTAGCAGAGATTGGTTCATGAGGTTCAAGAAAAGACGGAAAGAAGCCGTCTCCATAATACAGAAGCAACAGGTGCTGATGTAGAAGCTGCAGCAAGTTATCCAGAAGATCTAGCTCAGATAATTCATGAAAGTGACTACACTGAACAAGAGATATTTTAAAAAAAAGATTTTATTTACTTGAGAGAGAGAGTGAGAGAATGAGCAGGGAGAGCAGCAGAGGCAGAGGGAGAAGCAGACTCCCCACTGAGCAGGGAGCCGGATGTGGGGCTTGATCCTGGGATGCTGGGATCATGACCTGAGCCGAAGGCAGACACTTAGCTGACTGAGCCACCCAGGTGCCCCTGAACAAGAGATTTTCACTGTAGATGAAACAGTCTTATTGTGGAAGAAAATGCCATCTAGGACTTTCAGAGAGGAAAAGTAAATGCTTGGCTTCAAAGAATATGTTGACTCTCTTGTAAGGGGCTAATGGAGCTGGTGACTTAAGTTGAAGCCAATGCTCATTTACCGTTCTGAAAATCCTGGCCCTTAGGAATTATATTAAATTTATGCTGCCGGTGCTCTATAAATGGAACAACAAAGCTGAATGACAGCCCATCAGTTTACAACATGGTTTACTGAATATTCCCACCGTTGAGACCTACTCCATAGAAAAAAGATTCTTTCAAAATATTACTGCTCATTGACAATGCATCCAAGAGCTCTGATGGAGACATACAATAAGATTAATGTTGTTTTCAGGCCTGCTAGCACAACATCCATTTTGCAGCCTGTGGATCAAGGAGTCATTTAAACTTTCAAGTCTTATTATCTAAGAAATACACTTTGTAAGGTTATGGCTGCCATAGATTGTGATTCCTCTAATGGATCTGGGCAAAGTCAATTGAAAAACTTCTGGAAAGGATTCACCATTCTAGATTCATGGGAAGAGGTCACAATATCAACATTAACAGGATTTCTTGGAAGAAGTTGATTCCAACACTCATGGATGACTTTGAGGGGTTGAAGACTCGAGTGGAGGAAGTAACTGCAGATGTGTTAGAAATAACAAGAGAACTAGAATTACAAATGGAGGGGTGAATTATACCTGAAGGTGAGACTGAATTGCTGCAATCTCATGATATAACTTTAACAGATGAGGAGTTGCCTCTTATTGATGAGTAAAAAAAGTGGCTTCTTGAGATGGGATTTACTCCTGACAAAAATGCTGTGAAGATTGTTGAAATGGCAACAAAGGATTTAGAATATTATATAAACTTAGTTGATAAGCAGCAGCAGGGTTTGAGAGGATTGACTCCAATTTTGAAAAGTTCTGTGAGTAAAATGTTAGCTAACAGCATTGCATGCAACAGAGAAATTCATGAAAGGAAAAGTCAACTCCTGCAGCAAACTTCATTATTGTCTTATTTCAAGAAATTGCTGTGGCCACTCTAGCCTTCAGCAACCACCACCCTGATCAGTCAGCGGCCATCAACATTGAGGTGAGACCCTCCACCAGCAAAAAGATTAAGACTTGCCAAAAACTCAAAATATGGTGAGAAATTTGGGGCAATAAAGTATTTTTAAATTAAGGTATGTACGTTGTTTTCTTAGACATAATGCTATTACATACTTAATAGACTGGTATAGTGTAAACGTAACTTTTATATGCACTGGGAAACCAAAAAATTCATTTGATTCACTTTATTGCAATAGTAGCTTTATTGAGGTGGTCTGGAATTGAACTCACATTATCTCTGAGGTATGCTTGTAAGTGAAAGATTATCATTAATTCATAACCAATCCCAGATGTTTGGCTAGGCCAGAACACTGACTAGCCAAGGATTGTTACTACAAGGAGTGATGAGCGTTAACTTCTTCCCTGTTCAATTTTTCCTAGAAATACATCTTTGTTAGCAACTTCCAAGGAGGCTAGCAGCAAGGATAGAAAGTAGTGATGCTTTGTCTGTCTTTGTTTTATGAAACAATTGTTGATGGCTGCTGTGGTGTGGGGTTCAAGGGTGAAGGGATAAATAAGACATGGCTCCTGCCCTCAGGAAATTTCTTATCACGAGGGAGAGAGGCACAGAAACAACTATAATAAAATGTAATAGAGTTCTAGTGTCCTTGAAACATGTGCAAAAATTATTATATAACACATTCAGTGCTTATTCTTAGGGTTCCCTGATAAATATTATGTGAGACATAATTACCCTAGGTATATTTGTTATCTGAAATTCATATTTAACTGGGCATCTCGTACTTTTATTTGCTAAATATGGAAACCTGTTTATTCTGTACTGGGCACCCTTCTAAATGATTTACAACCACCCTATATAATTTGCATGTTACATAAGAAGAAACCAAGGCATGGAGAGGTTATGTAACTTATCCAGGGTCATATAACTAATGATAGGTGGAACCAGGATCTGGACTCAGGCAGTTTGGTCCTAGAGTCCATGCTTTTAACCATCAAGCTCCACTAGCACACAAGATTAAGGTACAGTTGACCGAGGTAGTGACCCTGACTCTGCTTGATGCAATTATTTGTCAGCTCTGCGCCTACAACCAAGTAGACCGTGTGGAAGACCAGTCTCTCTGTGAAGACCTGACCACAGTTCTCAAGTCTGTGTTCATGCTGCAGGCCCATTCTACCGCCCAGTCCTGTTCACTCTGCCACTTGCTGAATTACTGATGTAATTCTTCCTCCCCTCAAACGTGCTACACCCTCCCTCACCTTCTAATGATAACCTCCTCTCACATTTCACTGAGAAAATGAAATTTTCCTTGTCTTGTCTTAAACAGATCTAACACCCTATGGTGATCCATACAAGTTTTGTCTGCTTTGCCTATTGTTCCAGTTGATGAGGGGTCTCCTGCAACTGGCCAAGGACACTTTTCCCAAAGGTGTCTTGATCCCACCCCTCTCACTTCCTCCAATATTTTATTCCTGCAGTAAACCACCTAGTCTCCTGTATCATCCACTTCCCTCTGGTCACTGAATTCTTATCAGCACATAAACATGCTCTAGTACTTAAAAATTTTTCCTTAACCTCTCTTTCCTTCCCCTCACTCCTCCTTTTAGAGGTGATCCTAAAGATCATCATATGCACCTTTTCCTTCATATGATTTGATATAAATTTATTCTTTTAATTTCAGAGAAAAAAGATCTTTGAGTACTTTACTGCTATGTATCCTCCCCTCTCCATTGTCCTATATTCTCTTTATGTATATATTTGTATCCCCAAAAGGTATTTTACTATTGTATTGTTGATATCATTTTGGTTTATCCTTTTTCTTGCTGTTAATTCCTTTCTATATCTTTGAGTTGCATCTTCTGCCTTAAATATATAATATATATATTTAGTGTAGATCTAGTGACAAATTCTCTGTTTTGGGGACTCTTAGGGGATCTTAAAGTGTCCTCATTTTGCCTTTTTAAAAAATTATATTTTTGCTGGAAATTTTCTTTTCAAACTTTGATATCTTCCATTCTATCAGCTGTCTTCCATTCTATCAGCTGCATCTTTTTATTGTTTCTTTGAAACCTAGTATGTCTTTTTCTCTGGTTGCTTTTAAAATTTTGTGTTAAAGGGTGTAGTTTCTTCATATTTATCTGGCTTATGTTCATAGCATTTCTTGAATCCCAACATAGTTTTATTCAGTTTTGGAAAATTCATAGCCATTATCTACCACAATATTTCTCTGGCCCATCTTTTTACTTGTTTCTTCTGGGATTTCAGTTTTATGTACTTTAATCCTTACCACTATGTCCCATATGTACTTTACACACACACCAGCCTTTTTGGGGGGTATTTTCCATCCTTCTTTTCTTTCTCCTGCTTTGGTCTGACTACTTTATCTGATCTCTGTTCCAGCTTCATAACTCTAGCTGTGTCTAGTTGCTTTCAAACTCATCTATTGGCCCCATCAAAATACCATCCACTTTTTTCAAAGAAATGGAACAAATAATCCTAAAATTTGTATGGAACCAGAAGAGACCCCGAATAGCCAGAGGAATATTGAAAAAGAAAGCAAAGCTGGCGGCATCAAATTCCGGACTTCCAGCTCTATTACAAAGCTGTCATCATCAAGACAGTATGGTACTGGCACAAAAACAGACACATAGATCAATGGAACAGAATAGAGAGCCCAGAAATGGACCCTCAACTCTATGGTCAACTAATCTTTGACAAAGCAGGAAAGAATGTCCAATGGCAAAAAGACAGTCTCTTCAACAAATGGTGTTGGGAAAATTGGACAGCCACATGCAGAAGAATGAAACTGGACCATTTCCTTACACCACACACAAAAATAGACTCTAAATGGTTGAAAGACCTAGATGTGAGACAGGAGTCCATCAAAATCCTAAAGGAGAACATAGGCAGCAACCTCTTCGACCTCAGCCGCAGCAACTTCTTCCTAGAAACATCACCAAAGGCAAGGGAAGCAAGGGCAAAAATGAACTATTGGGATTTCATCAAGATAAAAAGCTTTTGCAGAGCAAAAGAAACAGTCCACAAAACCAAAAGACAAGCGACAGAATGGGAGAAAATATTTGCAAATGACATATCAGATAAAGGGCTAGTATCCAAAATCTATAAAGAACTTGTCAAACTTAACACCCAAAGAACAACTAATCCAATCAAGAAATGGGCAGAAGAGATGAACAGACATTTTTCCAAAGAAGACATCCAAATGGCCAACAGACACATGAAAAAGTGCTCAACATCGCTCGGCATCAGGGAAATCCAAATCAAAACCTCAATGAGATACCACCTCACACCAGTCAGAAGGGCTAAAATTAACAAGTCAGGAAACGACAGATGTTGGCAGGGATGTGGAGAAAGGGGAACCCTCCTACACTGTTGGTGGGAATGCAAGCTGGTGCAGCCACTCTGGAAAACAGTATGGAGGTTCCTCAAAAAGTTGAAAATAGAGCTACCATACGATCCAGCAATTGCACTACTGGGTATTTACCACAAAGATGCAAATGTAGGGATCCAAAGGGGTACATGCACCCCAATGTTTATAGCAGCAATGTCCACAATAGCCAAACTGTGGAAAAAGCCAAGATGTCCATCGACAGATGAATGGATAAAGAAGATGTGGTATATACATAATGGAATATTATGCATTCATAAAAAGGAATGAAATCTTGCCATTTGCAATGACGTGGAGGGAACTGGAGGGTGTTATGCTGAGTGAAATAAGTCAATCAGGGAAAGACATGTATCATATGACCTCACTGATATGAGGAATTCTTAATCTCAGGAAATAAACTGAGTGTTGCTGGAGTGGTGGGGGGTGGGAGGGATAGGGTGGCTGGGTGATAGACATTGGGTAGGGTATGTGCTATGGTGAGCGCTGTGAATTGTGCAAGACTGTTGAATTACAGATCTGTACTTCTGAAACAAATAATGCAACATATGTTAAGAAAAAAGAAAAAGAAGAAGATAGCAGGAGGGGAAGAATGAAGGGGAGTAAGTCGGAGGGGGAGATGAACCATGAGAGATGATGGACTCTGAAAAACAAACTGAGGGTTCTGGGGGGTTTGGGGGGTGGGTTAGCCTGGTGATGGGTATTAAAGAGGGCACATTCTGCGTGGAGCACTGGGTGTTATGCACAAACAATGAATCATGGAACACTACATCAAAAACTAATGATGTAATGTATGGTGATTAACATAACAATAAAAAATAAAAAAACTCATCTATTGAATTTGTAATTTGTCATTTTGTCAGTTTTAGAATTTTATTTTTTTATTTTATTTTTTTTAGATTCCAGATGACTACTTAAATTTTCCATTTGGCTTCAAATTCCTTATATATATTCATCTTGGTTATTTGAAATCCATTTTGTAAATATATTAATATCTCATGATTTTTTCTTTGATCTGCTTGCCTTTTTAAAAAATTTATTTAAGTTCAATTTGGTTGACATATAGTGTATTATTAGTTACAGGGGTAGAATTTAGTGATTTATCAGTTGCATATAATGCCCAGTGCTCATTACATCAATTGCCCTCCTTAATGCCCATCACCCAGTTATACCATCGCCCCACTAACCTCCCCTCCAGCAACCCTCAATTTGTTTTCTATAGTCAAGAGTCTCTTATGATTTTGCCTCCCTCTCTGTTTTCATCTTATTTTACTTTTCCTTCCCTTCCCCTATGTTCATCTGTTTTGTTTCTTAAATTCTACATACAAGTGAAATCATATGGTATTTGTCTTTCTCTGACTGACTCATTTCACTTAGCATAATACCCTCTAGTTCCATCCACATCATTGCAAATGGCAAGATTTAATTTTTTAATGGCTGAGTAATATTCCATTGTATATATATGCCACATCTTATTGGATGGATAATTCATCTGTCAGTGGTCGTCTGGGCTCTTTCCATATTTTAGCTATTGTGGACATTGTTGCATGTGCAACACTGTGGTGCTTGTGCCCCTTTGAATCACTATGTTTGTATCCTTTGGATAAATACCTAGTAGTGCAATTGCTGGGTTGTAGCATAGCTCTAGTTTTAACTTTTTGAGGAAACTCCGTACTGGCTTCAGGGTGTCTGTACCAGTTGCATTCCCACCATAATCTTGTCTTTTGATTTTCAATCAAGTCTTAACTAGTATGCCTAGTTTTTTTTTTTTTTTAAGTTGAATAATTGACCTTGTATGTGAAAAACTGTAGCATTATCTTGAGAATCTGTATGTAGCCATTGTCTCTTGGAAATTTATTTTTGGTTCTGAAAAGCAGCTAGAAATCCTAGATCACTTTCATCTAGTCAGTGATTGAGACTCATACATGTAGTGTGTAGTGTTCCAGGGTTGCAATGGAAAGCCCACTGGAAGGTGTGTTTACAGTGGCTCCTTCTCCTTGGAGGACCCTGCAATTTGTCTCCCTCTTCCTAAGCCCATGAGGCAACAGATTGCTCTGCTGAGCTTCTAAGCCTCTCAGCTGCCACTTCCAGAACTGCCATTTGCCTCAGGGAGAAGAGCAGTGCCCTAGACTCAAAACTGCTCTGAACACCATGACCTACAAAACCCTATTACTGAATACTAAATGCAGAATAATACCTGAAATACAATGGAATTCAGTAGGTAGTCAGAAGTGATATCTCTCTTGTACTGACTTTTTTAAGTGGAAAGCAAATTATTGTAAGGTGTTTTATTATTGTATAATCGTATAGTTGCATATAAATAGATAATGGAGATACTTTATAAAACCTTATCTATAATCATAGAAATCATATCAAAATAGATGTTTTAAGACATCTATTTTAGGTTTTAAAGTTTGAGATAATATAAAAATCTTCATGTGGTCATATGTATCTGATGCTCAAATACTACCTTCTATGCTATTTTCTCTTTTCCAGGGTGGCTATGATGCTGGTTTTCTGTATCACTGTGAGTTCCCCCCATATGACAAAAGTAGTGCTATCACAAAAAAGCCAGATGAACCTTTTGATTTTCGTCTTCTTGAAGATATGGAGGATAATCCCATCCAGACTATCACTTTCAGGTGAACTGAATTTCAGAAAGCCCTAAAAAAAACCCCCATATCCCATTTATGTCTATGTTATTGTCCATCATGAATATTGTTCATTTTAAAAGATCTGTCCAAATGGAGGGGTACTTAAACATTTTCTAGTTAAATAAATTGAATGAATAAATAGAATCAAAGCTAATTCTGAAACTGTATTTCAAGTCCCTTTATCAAATATTCTGTCAGAATTTCTGTTTTTCACACAATTGGTTTGTAGGAATTTACTCAGGAGGATGCTACTGCATGGTCAGATAATGAAGGTTCAGTGTTGCAATGATTCTGGAGAAATCACAAATTGAATCAATAGTTCTTTAATAATTGAGAAGCATATATGCCATTCTTTTGAAGATCACATATAATAGCTGCAAATTTCAAATTGGCTTTTCTTCTCCTTCTACCCTTTTGTACGAGTTTGCTAGGGCTGCCATAGTTATTTAGCTTTAAAATATGAATGGGGGGGCACAATGTTGTAGTCTATAACATCTTCATTATTAAAATTTAGCCATTTGTCAGTTAATTTAAAATTAAACATTTTCAGATTAATATGAAGAACAATTTATGTTTCATAGCATTCACCAAGATATGATGTTTTGTGGATTGCAAAATGGAGCAATTCGAGTCTATATCCTAAGTCAGGGTAATCCTTCATTGATGAATATAGAGGACTACTGGCACTTCAATATCCATGACAATGATTATGGATGTATTAAAGGCATCTCTACTAGTTTTGATGACCGTTTCTTGGTGACTACTGGAGCAGATAGTAATATCTTTGTTTTCAACATTTTTTCTGAATTTGAGCTGAAGAAAGACATCAGAGCCAAAGTGCCATCTCCCAGGGTATGTAACTAAATAATAACCATTTTAAATAAATATTTTAAAGTAGTGATGTCAAAATTACTCATTCTTTAAAAACTGAAAACTCTTTAGACACATCTTATAGTCTATTCTTGCTATTAGTATTATAATTTTGATTTTTCTGGTGCCTCTATTATTAAATATTAAAGTCCTTGAATTCCCCTATAACACTAAAGGTATAGAATTCACCAAATTAAAAAGACTGAGTCATTTTTTTCAAGATCAATCACTTTCTTGATTAAAATTTCTTTGTTTTCAAAATGTACAACTTTTTCAGATACATATTTTGCTTTTTATTTATTCACTTATTGAAGGCGCATGGGGGAAGTACACCAAAATTTGTGTGTTTGATAGGGGTTGTAAAAGTATTAGTCTTTAGTATTAGAATATGACAACATGGAGCATGACCAAAGATTTAGTTAAATTATTCTATTCTTAGGCATAATATATCATTGGATTTGTAATGAAGATTGAGGGTTCAGATCCCCAAAATATATCCATTTGCCCTACCACATGACCTGAATTTTCTATTATCAAAGTAGTTCCTTTGGGGGAAAAAATCACTAATAACCATTAGAATTGCTCCTCAAGAAGAAGGAATTGTATTAAAAAGACCATAGTTAAAATTCCTGTGAACACATTAGCATCCAACTTTAAAGAAGATACAAAAAAAGTAGGGCAGATTTGAGCAGGTAAATTTTCATTTCTATTAATAGAAGGAAAGTTAGGAGAATGGAGTGTTGTCTAAAGAGCTCCAGCCCAGGAAGAATTACATAAGAAAGTATATGAACAAGAAAATCTTTTTCTTTCTACCTAGTGCCAGCTCTCTCTATGGAAATCTGTATTGGACAGAAGAAATCCATTTCACATTTGTATAATAGGATCCTTTTATTTATGAATTCAATCAGTATTTCTTATGTCACTGATGTGGACTCTGCTTTTAGGAATGCAAAATCAGAAAGAACTGAATAGAGTACTAAGCTCTGCACAGGTCTAAGGTTCTTTAGAATCCGCTGGGGAGCACTTAAAAGTACAGATGCCTGAGCCCCAGCCAGGAGCAATTAAGTCAGAATATCTGAAAGTGAGGCCCAGGTATCAGTATTTTATAAAATATCTTGCTCTCCTCTTCCCTGGTCTCAGCCCCCATGATTCTAAGGTGCAGCCAGGATTGAGAACAATTGGCCTATATTTTGGCACAGTTGGTAGCAACTCTGTTTAACTCAAATTAATTGTAAACAGCTGAGGCCAAGAGCTAGATGGCTGAGTATCCTGGGGATCACACTGCTAATGGAAAACCAAGGGGCTTGGCTCTGGACATTAAAAGAATAAAAAAATAAAATTCAATCAAGTTATGTCCTAAGTGATTAACAGTAATTACAGTGTATTAGCCATCAATGTCTCTTATACTGGTCATGTCTTATGACTTCACTTTTACTAAAGTTCTAAACTTTGGTGTACCTGGCTGGTTGAGTCAGTAGAGCATGTGACTCTTGATCCCCGGATTGTGAGTTTGAGCCCCATGTTGGGTGTAGAGATTACTTAAAAATAAAATCTTAAAAAAAAGTTCTAAACCTTATCTTACACAAAAATATGTAGATTTACATTTCATATGTATAAAGACTAGTACTGTAATAATACAACTTGGTCGAAAGAGAGTCCTTATTTCTTCACAATGAATGAGAATAAACCAGAGAACTATCTGTTATGAAAAAGAATAGAGAATAAACAAGTTCAATTTTACTTAGGAACTGATTAGCTAACAACCTCAGACTTTGGTTCACTGGATTATAATTCTCCTTCCTTAAATTTTATAGCATAGCACCCGAATAAAGTACTTTTAAGTGACTTACTTCATAGTTCCCTTAATTTCCTTTCTAAAAGGAGATTCCTATTTCTGATTTCATCTTTCTTTATTAAGGGGGGGAACTATATTATTCTGTGCATTTCTCACTGTATGTCTTTTTTTTTTAATAAAGTCAAGTGAAATGCTTAGAGTTTAAAAAATATTCTATGTCAACTATACTCAAAAAATTTTAATTTGAAAAATATATATATTTTAAAATCTTCCTGTATACATGTAGGGTATTTGGGGGAGAATTATGCATATATGAAAGGGGATAAGCTAAAAAACAATGTTAAAACAAATGACCTAGAAAATTTGTGTGTATTCTTTTGTGTGTGTATTCTTTTTAAATAACACGTGATATTAGCAATTCACATTTTGGAGACATATTATAGTGATATTAACATTTTGCATACACATTAGTTTTCAAGACTTTTTCTACCTACCTCTTTAAATAAAGCAGAAACAAATAAGTTTAATCAATTACAATTTTCCCCCTAGTTTTCCCTAATTTATTTCTTATGAAAATACTTTGTAGGCTTGTAATTATTAGAAATTGGCAGAGGGGAAAAAACTCAGTTTACCTCATATTAGGTATTTTAAGAGAAGTATACAATTTAAAAGATTAACCATTTCTCCCCTTTCTATAGTTTGGGATTGAAACAGAGCCAATTCCAGAAGATATTGAAGATCCCAAAGCCTACAGGTATGGGAATTTTTGATAAATACTCGCTAGCCCTGAACTGTTGCAAAATGGCATTTAATAGAAGTTAACCAAACCAAAAGATTTCCAAATTATTGAGTTCTTGTTTCCTCTTTATGCTGTTTCTGTATCTCATTATCCTTTTCAATTTCTGTTTTCAGTATTGAGAATGCTAGAAGAAAAAGAGAACATGACAAGTTAATGAAAGAAGTGGAAGAAATAAAGGCTGGGAAGAGAGAAAAACTCAAAGCTTTGAGGAATGAATTTCGGAAACTTCTAGAAATGAATCAAGGATTACCAAAGCATATGCAGTTTAAGCGAACAGTAAGCCTAAAATAAATTTGACTTTAATTTTTAACATACACTGTTTTTTGGATCAAGACTATTTTGCTGATAGAGTAGGAACACTTAAAATCATCTTTCAGCTTCCCCTTATCTGGCCAGTGTGTTTGCAGCAGCTAAAATACTGTAGAATTTGACACACAACTTGGTTTAGATACAGAAGAGCCTTCTTACATAACATAAAGTTTACTTCCGGATTTAGTTACCTCACTTTTTTGGGGGGGGGCTAACAAGTTAAGATATAAATACAGGTTTGAATCTAGTTATCAGCCCTTACTACACCTAGCCAAGATATCCAACCATTGTATAGGTACACATATATTTTGATTCTCTGTGATTGTATTTCTATAACTCACCAGATCTATCGAAAAGATAGTAACTGATAGGTCTACAAAGTTTTTAAAAGATGACTTAGTATAGTTGTAGCTATGGGGACAATCAACAAATTGTTCAAGCTAATTTTGAATTTTTTTTCTTTTCCGACTAATTACAAAGCCCCATCTACCTGCTAGTGATTTTCTTTTCATTGTGTACTTCTTTCTAAGTGGAATTGCTGTCAAGAATCTAATCAAATAAAAAGCCAGAATTTATCATCCTGACTATACCTATAATTTTAGAGGCACCTAGCCAATTCCATATGAAAAATGCTCTGGTGAAATAATAATGGATAATTCATATTGGTTAAAAAGACCAACCTGCAATGGTTAAAAGATATTTATGCTATTTTACTAAGAAAAAGGTTGACATTTATGGAATATGGGTAACATAATTCAAAATAAAGAACACCTGAGGTGAGTTCTGTGGCTAAACATTTTATATGTATATCATTACTTAGAAACACCCCTGGAAAGATTAATTACTTCTTACAATTTAGTCTGAATGTGGGCTCTGATATTTTTCCAAGAATGAAGGTAAAAAACATTACGCACCTAAATATCCTTATGGGAGAAATGGCCCTGTTGGTGAAGGACATCCAGCTTGAACTTGGTAACCTCAAAAAGACACCAAAGACTCAGCTGTCTTTCCTGGATGGGGTCACATGGGAAGGCGTGCCATGAATGTCTATCCTGTGCCTAGCTGGTTATGTGCCAGGAGTTGTTCTGGGGTGGTGGAAGTATTTTTTTTTTTTTTAACTGTGCACTCTCCAAACATTCTGTTATTCATTGTTTTTATTGTGAGGAAATCTTTTCATATATAACCCTATTTTCAGTATTGTTAATTATTTCTGAGAACTTTTCTCCATATTTTGTGGAAATAAAATGATAAGTATGTTACTTTTTTCTAGAACAGAGAGAGTTTGTGATATTTGGAAGAGAATTATAATGCAACATGAAATTGAGTACAAAACTTAATCTGTATCTGTGTATGAAATAAGTTTGATAATGTACATTGATAAAAGTACCCAATTTGGTGAACAAATCTACTTATTTGCAGGATTTTGATATAGATTCCAAAATACGTGCTGAGATTGCCAGGAAAACCGCTTTTAAAATTCAACAAGTGGAAAAAGAATTAGCTTGGGAAAAAGAGAAACATCAACTTGGCCTCATGAAGCTACAGAATAGGTAGGATCCATATTTCCTGCAAGTTAAGATGTTTGAGAACATATATTTGAATGAAGTTGTTTATCGTGGCTTAATCGAAGTGGTCAGGTGAGAGGTGTCCTACAGTACCTACTCTTTTTTTTTTTTTTAAAGATTTTATTTATTTATTTGAGAGAGAGAGAGAGCATGAGAGGGGGTTGGGTCAGAGGGAGAAGCAGACTCCCTGCCGAGCAGGGAGCCCAATGTGGGACTCGATCCCGGGACTCCAGGATCATGACCTGAGCTGAAGGCAGGTGCTTAACCAACTGAGCCACCCAGGCACCCCAAGCACCTACTAACTCTTGAAATCTCAAGGAATCCTCTTGTCACTGCTACTGATATCTTCTTGAGCTTTCTGAGAAATTTAAATCTGGGAAATTTATCAATTAGATTTTTTAGAGAGCTGGGGTGGCTCTTGATTTTGGTTCAGGTCATGATCTCAGGGTCATGAGATTGAGCCCTGTGTCAGGCTCCATGCTGGGCATGGAACCTGCTTGAGATTCTCTCTTTCTCTCTCTGCTCCTCCCACCCCCCTGCTCTCTCTCTCTCTCTCTCTCTCTGTCTCTCTAAAAAAAAATTGGATTTTTCAACTCAACACCCAAAAAATGATTTAAAAATGGGCAGGAAACATGAACAGACATTTCTCCAAAGAAGACATCCAGATGGCCAACATCTCTCATCATCAGGGAAATTCAAATCAAAACCACAATGGGATATCACCTCATACCTGTAAGAATGGCTAAAATCAAAACCACAAGAAACAGCAAGTGTTGGTAATGATGTGAAGGAAAAGGAACCTTCGTGCACTGTTGGGAATGCAAACTGGTGCAGCCACTGTGGAAAGCAGTATGGAGGTTCTCAGAAAGTTAAAGATAGAACTACCTCATGATCCAGTAATCACACTACTGGGTATTTACCCAAAAAGTACAAAAGCACTAATTCAGAGGGATACATGCACCCCTATGTTTATAGCAGCATTTTTTACAGTAGCCAAATTATGGGAGTAGCCCAAGTGTCCATGGATAGATGAATGGATAAAGAAGATGTGGTATATGTATACAATGGAATATTCAGCCATAAATAGGAATGAAATCTTGCCATTTGAAATGACATGGATGGACTAGAGAGTAATGCTAAGCGAAGCAAGCAGTCAGAGGAAGATAAATACCGTGATTTCGCTTGTGGAATCTAAGAAACAAAACAGATGAGCAAAGGGAAAAAACAGACAAAACAGGTAATAGACTCAACTATAGCGAATGAACTGATGGTTACCAGAGAGGAGGTGGATGGAGGGATGGGTGAGAGGGGTGATGGGGATTAAGGAGGGCACTTGTTGTGATGAGCACCGGGTGATATATGGAAGTGTTGAAATCACTTATATTGTACACCTGAAACTAATATAACACTGTATTAACTATATTGGCATTAAAATTTAAAAATAATAGTACAAAAATTTTTTTAAATTAAAAATTAGATTTTTTATAAACCAAATGATGTAATAAACATTTGTTTTCTGTTTTTGGCAAGTTATTTTATATCTAGTTACCACATGAGCAGATACATCTTTAAAAAATAAAAAATAAGCTAGAATGAAAAGACTTATAATGAAAGACAACTTTCTGTCCAATCTCTCTCATGTACCAATAGGGCTCCCCATGAGGAAATTGCTTTTTTTTTTTTTTTGGCCTTTTTGAGATGTAATTTACATTCAGTAAAATGTGTAAATTTTAACTGAACAGCTTAATAAATTTTTACAGTTATATATCACATATATCCACTACCCAGATTAAGAACATTTATAGCACTCCAAAAAGTTCCCTTGTGGCCCCCTCCCAGTAAATATCAGCTCTCCAGAGATGAATGTTTATCACATTAGTTTTGTCCATGAACTTCATCACACAAATTGAATGTTGCGGCATGAATTCTTTTATATTTGGCTTCTTTTACTTAGCATCATGCCTAAGATTATCTATGTTGTTGCAGGTAGAAGTAGTTTATTCTTTTTCATTGTTTTGTAGTAATCTTCTATGCTTATACCATATTTTATTTATTCATTCTACTGTTGATGGATACTTGAGTTGTTTCTATTTTTTGGCTATGATGAATAATGCTGCTATGACCATTCTTGTGCATGTTTTTTGGTGGACATAAGAACTTATTTGTTTGCTTTATAACCAGGAGTGAAACTGCTGGGTCATAGATTATATGCATGTTTGGCTTTACTAGACACTGCCAAACAGTTTTCCAAAAATGGTTCAACGAATTTATACCATGACCATCAGTGTATGAGAATTCCAATTGATCCCCATTGTATTAGCTTCCTAGGGCTTCCATAACAAAGTACAACAGACTGGTTGCTTAAAAGAACAGACAAAAGTTCTGGAGGCTGAAGTTCAAAATCAAAGTATTGGTTGAGTTGGGTGTGGGGTTTTTGCTTTTGTTTTTGTCTTTGAGGAGAGATAGGTTTTTATTTATTTATATTGAAGTATAATTGACATATATTAGTTTCAGGTGTACAACCTATTGATTCAACAATTCTATGCATTACTTAGTACTCACCACAATAAGTGTAGTCACCATATATTATTACAGTGTTATTGACTATATTCCTTGTGCTGTACTTTTTATCTCCAGGACTTATTTTGTAATTGAAATTTGTTAATCTCCTCTTTTTTTTCTTTTTTAAGTAATCTCTATACCCAATGTGGGGCTTGAACTCACAACCCCAAGATCAAGAGTCACATGCTCCACCAACTGAGCAAGCCAGGCACCCCTATTAATCTCCTTTTAATTCCCTTTGTCTGTTTCACCCATCCACCCACCCACCTCCTTTCCAGTTTGTTCTCTGCATTTAAGAGTCTTTTTGTTTGTTCACTTGCTCTGTTTTTTAAATCCCACACATAAGTTAAATCTATGGTATTTGTCTCTCTCTGTCTGACTTATTTCACTTTGCATAAAACCCTCTAGGTCCAGCCATGTTGTTGGAAATGGCAAAATCTCATTCTTTTTTTTTATGGCTAATAGTCCATTGTATGTATGTATGTATACATGTATACACACATATACATATGTGTATACATACACACATATATGTACATATATGTGTATATATACATACATATATACACACATATACATACATACATACCACCTCTTTATCCATTCATCTATCAGTGGACACTTGGGTTGCTTCCATATCTTGGCCATTATATATAATTCTGCAATAAACATAGGGGTGCATATATCTTTTCAAACTAGTGTTTTTGTTTTCTTTGGGTAAATAGCCAGTACTGGAATTACTGGGTTGTATGATATTTCTATTTTTCACTTTTTGATGAACCTCCATACTGTTTTCCACAGTGGTTGCACCAATTTACATTCCCACCAACAGTGTATGAAGGTTCCTGTTTTTTTTCCCCACATCCTCACCAACACTTGTTATTTCTTTTTGATGCTAGCCATTCTGACAGGTGTGAGGTGATATTTCATTGTAGTTTTGATTTGTATTTCCCTGGTGATTAGTGATGTTGAACATCTTTTCATATGTCTATTGGCCATCTGTATGTCTTTGAGAAAATATCTGTTCAGGTCCTCTCCCCATTTTTTTTTTTTTTTAAGTAAGCTCTATGCCCAACTTGGGTCTTGAACTCATGACCCTGAGATCAAGAGTCACATCCACCAATTGAGTCAGCCAGGTCCCCTATCCTTTGCCCATTTAAAAATTGCATTGTTTGGGGTTTTTTGGTGTTGTATAAGTTCCTTATATATTTTGGATGTTAATTCCTTGTTGGGTATATCATGTGCAGATGTCTTCTCTCATTCACTGGGTTGCCTTTATGTTTTGTTGATTGTTTCCTTTGCTGTGCAAAAGCTTTTTCTTTTGGTGTAGTCCCAACAGTATTTTTTTTGGTTTTGTTTTGTTTTTTTTTTCCCTTGCCTGAAAAGATATATCCATAAAATGTTGCTAAGGGTGATATCCAAGAGATTACTGCCTATGTTTTCTTTTAGGAGTTTTATGGTTTTAGGTCTCATATTTAGGTCTGTAATCCATTTCGAGTTTATTTTTGTGTATGGTGTTAAAAAATGGTTCAATTTCATTCTTTTACATGTAGCTGTCCAGTTTTCCCAACACCATTTGTTGAACAGACTGTCTTTTCCCCATGTGTATTCTTGTCTCCTTTGTTGTAGATTAATTGACCATATAAGCATGGGTTTATTTCTGGGCTTTCCATTCTGTTCTGTTGATCTATGTGTCTATTTTTGTGCCAGTACCATATTGTTTTAATTACTACAGCTTTGTAGCATATCACAAAATCTGGGATTGTTCTACCTCCAGCTCTGTTGTTTTTTCTCAACAAAGGTCTTTGTGGTTCCATATAAATTTTAGGATTACTTGTTCTAGTTCCATGAAAAATGCTATTTATTAGTTTCGTCGGAGACCTGGGAGGGAGAATCTGCTCCATGCCTCTCTGAGCTTCTGGTGTTTTGTCAGCAATCTTTGGTGTTCCTTCCTGTAGATGCATTACTCCAAATCTGCCTACAAGTGGTGTTCTGTGTTTTTTCACATAATCTCTCTGTGCATGTCCAAGTTCCCACTTTTTATAAGCACACCAGTAACTTTGGGTTAGGGCCACTCTAATCTCATTATAACTTGATTACCTCTGTCAAGACCCTATTTCCAGATAAAGTCACACTCCGAGATACTGGGAGATTTCAAAGTATTTTTCTGGGTGGATACCATTCAACCTGTTATGGTACCTGGACTGGATCACCTGATGGAAGAACCAAGTGGCACCTGGAGATCTTGGAGGATAGGAGGTTTATTTAATGCCGGCAGGCTCAGAGGAGAGTGATCTCTAAAGGTCTGAGCCCCGAGCACAAACAAAGGGGGCAATTTATACACTTCTACTTCCGTATACTTGGCACTTTTGGTGCATGCACAAAGTGGGGCAGGGAGAAGAACCCGGATTGGTGCATGTGGGAAGCAAAGCAGGGAGAAGAACCCAGAAGAGCCCCGGGGCAAGGACTGGGATTCTCTCGTTGGCTAGGTTGGCTATCTTAGGACACAGATTTTCCTTGTCAAACCCGTAACACTCATGCTTGTCATCACTTGATATTGTCATTTGTTTAGGTTTCAGCCATTCTATAGTAATATCTCAATGTGATTTAAATTGGCATTTCCCTGAGGAGTAGTGATTTTAGCCCCTTATATTTATTGGTTATTTGTATATTCTCTTTTCTTAGGTGTTCAAGTTCTTTATTCATTTTTAAAATTGGGCTGTAAGAGTTATTCATATCTTCTCGATAGGAATCTTTTGTAGATATAAGACACATGTATTTCTGATACATATATATATATATGATGCGTGTGTGTGTGGGCATGCATGTAAAATATCTTGCTGTAATCTGTGGCTTGCCTTTTCATTCTCTTAATGGTGTCTTTTTTTGAGCAGAAGTTTTTAACTTTAATAAAGTTCATTTTATCAGTATTTTTCTTTTATGGTTCATGCTTTTATGTTGTAGTTAAGGAATCTGTGCCTATTCCCAATTTATGAAATAATTCTCCTGTGATTTATTCTAGAAGCTCAATTTTTTTAAAAGATTTTATTTCTTTATTTGACAGAGAGAGAGTGAGAGAGCACAAACAGGGGGAGCAGCAGAGGGAGAAGGGAGAAGCAGACTTCCCACTGAGCAGGGAGCCTGACTCAGGGATTGATCCCAGGACGCTGAGATCATGACCTGAGCCAAAGTCAGACACTTAACCCACTGAGCCACCTAGGTGTCCCTAGAAGCGCTATTGTTTTACCATTATCTATATTGGTTTTTTTTGAGGTGGTATAAGATGGAGGTCATGTGTCATTTTTTTTTCCGAAATTTTATTTTGTTAGTCACCATACAATAATATTATTTTTATATTATTAGTTTTTGATGTAATGATCCACGATTCATTGTTTTCGTATAACACCCAGTGCTCCATGCAATATGTGCCCTCCTTAATACTCATCACCAGGCTAACCCATCCTCCCAACCCCCTCCCCTCTAAAACCCTCAGTTTGTTTCTCAGAGTCCATAGTCTCTCATGGTTCATCTCCCCCTCCGATTTCTCCCCCTTCATTTTTCCCTTCCTTCTAATGTCCTCCATGCTATTCCTTAGGTTCCACAAATAAGGGAAAACCATGTAATAATTGACTTTCTCTGCTTGACTTATTTCACTTAGCATCATCTCCTCCAGTCCCATCCATGTGGATGTAAAAGTTGGGTATTCATCCTTTCTGATGGCTGAGTAATATTCCATTGTATATATGGACTACATCTTCTTTATCCATTCATCTGTTGAAGGGCATCGCTGCTCTTTCCACAGTTTGGCTATTGTGGACATTGCTGCTATGAACATTGGGGTGCATATGGCCCTTCTTTTCACTACTGGGGTAAATACCCAGGAGTGCAATTGCTGGGTCATAGGGTAGCTCTATTTTTAATTTTTTGAGGCACCTCCACACTGTTTTCCAAAGTGGCTGTACCAACTTGCATTCCCACCAACAGTGTAAGATGGTTCCCCTTTCTCCACAACCTCTCCAACATTTGTTTCTTGCCTTGTCAATTTTTGCTATTGTAATTGGTGTAAGGTGGTATTTCAATGTGGTTTTGATTTGAATTTCCCTGATGGCTAATGACGATGGACATTTTTCCATGTGTCTGTTAGCCATTTGTATGTCTTCTTTGGAGAAGTGTCTATTCATGTCTTCTGCCCATTTTTTGACTTGATTATTTGTTTTTTGGGGGTTGAGTTTGAGAAATTCTTTATAGATTTTGGAAATCAGTGCTTTGTCTGTAGTGTCATTTGCAAATATCTTCTCCCATTCTGTGGGTTGCGTCTTTGTTTTGTTGACTGTTTCCTTTGTTGTGCAGAAGCTTTTTATCTTGATGAAGTCCCAAAAGTTCATTTTTGTTTTTGTTTCACTAGGCTTTGGAGATGTATCTTGAAAGAAGTTGCTGTGGCCAATGTCAAAGAGGTTACTGCCTATGTTCTCTAGGATTCTGATGGATTCCTGTCTAACATTGAGATCTTTCATCCATTTTGAGTTTATCTTTGTGTATGGTGTTAGAAAATGGTTGAGTTTCATTCTTCTGTATATAGCTGTCCAATTTTCCCAGCACCATTTATTGAAGAGACTTTTTTCCATTGCATATTTTTTCCTGCTTTGCCAAAGATTATTTGACCGTAGAGTTGAGGGCCCATATCTAGGTTCTCTATTCTGCTCCATTGGTTCTCTATTCTGTTCCCTCTGTGCCAGTACCATGCTGTCTTGGTGATCACAGCTTTGTAATATAGCTTGAAATTGGGCAGTGTGATGCCCCCAGCTTTGTTTTTCTTTTTCAACACTTCCTTGGCGATTCGGGGTCTCTTCTGATTCCATACAAATTTTAGGATTGTTTGTTTCTGCACTTTGAAAAATGTCATTGGGATTTTGATCCGGATGGTGTTGAAGGTATAGATTGGTCTGGGTAGCATAGACATTTTAACAATGTTTATTCTTCCAATCCATGAGCATAGAATGTTTTTCCATCTTTTTGTGTCTTCTTTAATTTCTTTCATGAGCGTTCTGTAGTTCCTAGAGTGTAGATCCTTTACCTCTTTGGTTAGGTTTATTCTGAGGTATCTTATGGTTTTTGGTGCTATTATAAATGGAATCGTTTCTCTAATTTCTCTTTCTACAGTTGCATTGTTAGTGTATAAGAAAGCAACAGATTTCTGTGCATTGATTTTGTATCCTGCCACATTACTGAATTGCTGTATGAGTTCTAGTAATTTGGAGGTGAAGTCTTTTGGATTTTCCACATAAAGTATCATGTCATCTGCGAAGAGAGAGAGTTTAACTTCTTCTTTGCCAATCTGAATATCTTTTATTTCTTGTTGTTGTCTGATTGCTGTTGCTAGGACTTCTAGTACTATGTTGAACAGTAGTGGTGAGAGTGGGAATCCTTGTCGTGTTCCTGATCTTAAGGGAAAGGCTCTCAGCTTTTCCCCATTGAGAATGATACTCGCTGTGGGTTTTTCATAGATGGATTTTATGAACTTGAGGAATGTTCCCTCTATCCCTATACTCTGAAGAGTTTTAATCAGGAAAGGATGCTGTATTTTGTCAAATGCTTTTTCTGCATCAATTGAGAGGACCATATGGTTCTTCTCTCTCCTCTTATTAATATGTTCTATCACATTGATTGATTTGCGAATGTTGAACCCTTCTTGCATCCCAGGGATAAATCCCACTTAGTCGTGGTAGATGATCCTTTTAATGTATTGTTGGATCCTATTAACTAGAATTTTGTTGAGAATTGTGGAATCCATATTCATCAGGGATATTGGTCTGAAATTCTCCTTTTTGATGGGGTCTTTGCCTGCTTTGGGGATTAAGATAATGCTGGCCTCATAGAATGAATCTGGAAGCTTTCCTTCTGTTTCTATTTTTTGAAACAGCTTCAGGAGGTTAGGTATTATTTCTTCTTTGAATGTTTGGTAGAATACCCCAGGGAATCCATCAGCCCTGGACTCTTGTTTTTTGGGAGGTTTTTTGACCACTGCTTCAATCTTGTTACTGGTTATTGGCCTATTCAGGTTGTCAATTTCTTCCTGTTTCAGTCTTGGGCATTTATACATTCTAGGAAGGCATCCATTTCTTCCAGGATGCTCAGTTTATTGGCACATAGTTGTTGAAAATAATTGCTAATAATTGTTTCTATTTCCTTGGTGTTAGTTGTGATCTCTCCCCTTTCATCCATAATTTTATTAATTTGGGTCCTTTCTCTTTTCTTTTGGATAAGTCTGGTCAGTGATTTATCGATCTTATTAATTCTTTCAAAGAACAAGCTTCTAGTTTCGTTGATCTGATCTACTGTGTTTCTGGTTTCTAATTCATTGATGTCTGCTCTAATCTTAATTATTTCTCTTCTAAAGCATGGCTTCGGCATCATTTGTTGCTTTTTCTCTAATTCTTTAAGGTGTGAAGTTAATTGGTGAATTCGGGATTTTTCTCTTTTTTTGAATGAGGCTTGGATGGCTATGTGTTTCTCCCTTAGGACCGCCTTTGCAGTATCCTGTAGGTTTTGAACTGATGTGTTTTAGTTCTCATTGGTTTCCATGAATTGTTTAAGTTCTTCTTTGATTTCCTGGTTGACCCAAACATTCTTGAGGAGAGTGGTCTTTAGCTTTCTAGTGTTTGAATTTCTTCCAAATTTTTTCTATGATTGAGTTCCAATTTTAAGGCATTATGGTCTGAGAATATGCAGGGAATAATCTCAGTCTTTTGGTATCGGTTGAGACCTGATTTGTGACCCATTATGTGGTCTCTTCTGGAGAAAGTTCCATGTGTGCTCGAGAAAAATGAGTATTCTGTTGTTTTAGGGTGGAATGTTCTGTATATATCTATGAGGTCCATCTGGTCCAGTGTGTCATTCAAAGCTCTTGTTTCTTTGTTGATTTTCTGCTTAGATGATCTGTCCATTGCTGAGAGTGGAGTATTGAGGTCTCCTACAATTAACGTTTTGTTATCAATATAACTCTTTATTTTGGTTAACAGTTGGCTTATGTAGATGGCTGCTCCCATCTTGGGGGCATAGATATTTACAATTGTTAGATCTTCTTGTTGGATAGCCCCTTTAAGAATGATATAGTGTCCTTCTGTGTCTCTAACTACTATCTTTAGTCTTTAGCACAAAATCTAATTTGTCTGATATAAGAATTGCTACTCCAGCTTTCTTTTGAGGTCCGTTGGCATGGAAGATGGATCTCCATCCCTTCACCTTCAGTCTGGATGTACTTTGCGTTCAAAATGAGATCAAATGCTGTCTTGTAGACAGCATATGGATGGGTCCTGTCTTTTTATCCAATCTGCAACCCTGTGCCATTTTATGGGAGCATTTAGGCCATTCACACTGAGAGTGATTATTGAAAGATATGAATTCATAATGTTGCCAGTGAAGACCTTGTTTTTGTAGATTGTCTCTGTAAATTTCTGCTGTATCACTCTTGGGGTCTTTCTCCTCTTATAGGACCCCCCCCCCCTTAATATTTCTTGCAGGGCTGGCTTAGTAGTCACATATTCTTTCAGTTTCTGCCAGTCTTGGAAGCTCTGCATCTCTCCATCCATTCTAAATGACAGCCTTGCCAGATAAAGTATTCTTGGCTGCATGTTCTTCTCGTTTAGTACCCTGAATATGTCTCGCCAGCCCTTTCTGGCTTGCCAGGTCTCTGTGGATAGGTCTGATATTATTCTGATGTTCCTCCCTCTGTATGTAAGGAATCTCTTCCCCCTAACTGCCCTTAAGATGGTTTCCTTGGTTCTAAGATTTGTGAGTTTTACTATTACATGCCAGGGTGTTGGCCTGTTTTCCTTGATCTTGGGAGGGGTCCTCTCTGCCTCTAGGACACGAATGTTTGTTTCATTCCCCAGATTAGGGAAGTTCTCAGCTACCATTTGCTCAAATATATCTTCTGGTCTTCTCTCTCTCTCTCCACCCCCTCAGGGATCCCAATAATTCTGACATTGGTACGTTTCATGGTGTCACTTATTTCTCTGATTCTATTTTCATGGATTTTGAGTTGTTTTTCCCTGGCTTCCTCTTTTTCCCTCTTGTTTATTAATTGGTCTTCTAGATCACTAATTCGTTCTTCTGCCTTGCTTACCCTAGCTGTTAGATTATCTAGATTAGATTGGATCTTATTGATAGTATTTTTAAGTTCTGCCAGTTCAGCTTTCATTTCTGCCCTTAGAGACTCTATGTTGCCATTAATCGATTTCTCCATTCTAGCTATCATTTTTACAATTGCTACCCTGAATTCCATCTCCAACATCTTGGATATATCTGTATCCATTTGTAAATCTGTGGCAAAAGTCATAGTCTCTGAGTCTTTCCTATTTTGGGGGTTCCTCCTCCTAGTCATTCTGTTGAAGGGTGCTTGAGGGAATGTATAGAGTCCAAATTATTGACCACAACCCAAGCAAGAGGCACTTGTTTTATAGGGACTTTAGGGTTGCTGGCCTCTTGTTTTCCCAGCCTGTCTTCTGGGGGAGGGGCCTGCCACTGTTACTCAGGCAACCCTATTTGGGCAGAGTTGTCCTGCCCCCTGTGGCAGGGGATGAGCTCAGTGAAAACCATTTTTGGGGGGCGCTTTTATTCTCTGGCAGCTCTCCCTGGTGGCTTTCAAAATCTCTTCCGAGAGTCAGAGCAGAAGAGATTGTTTCCAACCCTCTGCCTCAGAGCAGAGAGATCACAGTCTGTTCTTCAGTGAGCTCTCCAGGCCACACTATCTCTGTTTCTGTCTATGCTGCTATAAACTGCAGCGTCCTGGGTTGTGTGCCCCTCAGCAGGGCTCCCAGTCCTTGCCTCCTGGTCAAGCACGTCTCTGCCCTTTGTGCTTCTAAAACCGCCAGCTGCTCCCAGTTCCAGGCACGGCCCTCCCCGCTCTGGGTTTCAGTCGGGGCTGCCCTAAAGTCCTTTCCCCATAATTACCAGTCTGCGAGTCTTTGCCTGTTCCCCAGCACCAGAGGCTATCGCTCACTGGTGGTGCAGGATCCCCATGGCTCCCTCCCCTTTCCATTTATCTTCCGATACGTGCCCATGGAATCACAGCTCCCTGCTTCATACCTCGAAACCAACTGCTTGCAATATTCTGTTTGTAGGAATCCAGATCTATCTTCTGACATCTCAGGCTGATTTTGTGGGCATTCAGAGTGGTCTGGTAGATATCCAGCTCAATTCCATGGACCGGTTGGAATAGGATCCCCTACTCCTCTGCCATCTTTTCCTCCCATGTGTCGTTTGTTTCTAAATGGATGTTCAATTGACTTAGTATCATTTGTTGAAAAGACCATCCTTTCCTCATTAGACTGTAGTGATAGTTTTGTCATAAATCAAGTAACTATATATATATATTTACATATATATGTGTATGTATATATGTATGTGTGTGTATATGTATATATATTCATTATATACACAATATATGTATATGTATATACACATATATATACACTATATATACTATATATTTATATACATATATATATATTCATTTCTGAACTCTTCATACTATTCCATTGGCCTGTCTGTGTTTGTGCTAGTATAACACTGTTTTAATTATTCTTAATATCTGATATTATAAGCCCTCTGGCTTTGTTCTTCATCTTCAGTATTGCATAGGTCATTTGCATCTTGTCAATTTTCCTCAAAAAACCTGCTAAGATTTTGACTGGAATTACACTGAATCTATAGAAGAACTTTGACATAATAGATTTTAAAATAAATATTGAGTATTTTAATCCATAAATATGATAGATCTGAAAGAGAATCCACTTTTAATATCTCTTCTAGTGGTTATAACCATACATCTAAATAGTGTATTTATATGAATTTATTAATCATTATTTATTGATTTCCTAGTATCATAGGTAAGGATTTTGTTCACTTTAATGTGCTCATGCTTTTCTCTATTTCCTGAACATATAAAATATAATAATTGCTTTAATGTGCTTGTCTGCTAGTTATATCATCTGTGTGTTTTTTGGGTCTATTCTATTAGTGGAAATTTTTTTCTTATTTTGGGTTATATTCTGCTGCTTTGCCTGCCTGAAAAATTTTGATTAGATGCCAGACATTATGAATTTCACCACATTTCACATGACTGCCGGGTATTTTTTGTTACTTTTAAATATTCTCAAGTCTTATTTTGGGATTCAGTTAAGTTACTTGGAAATAGTCTGAGTTTTTGAGCCTTGCTTTTAATCTGTGTTAGGCAAATTAAGTCTAGGCAGCCTTTCGTCTAGAGCTGATTTTTCCTCACTGCTATGATAAAATCCTTCTGAGTACTCTATCCTATGTCCTATGTATTATGGGGCTTGTGGGAACACAAGCTCTTCCAACCTATGTGAGGCCTGGGGATTATTCTGCCTGCTCTCTTCTGGTGATTCTTTCCCCAGCTTCAGGTGGACTCATCACATGCATGTAGTGATCAATAATTGCCTGAAGCCTGGAAGAGAGATCTTCAGAGATCTCTCCCTATGCAACAGTTTCCTCTCTGGTACTCTGCTCTGTGATTCATGGTACTTGTTACCTGATATTAATACCTGAATATTTGAATCTTGGAATTATATCTAGATGACTACCTGCCAAGAGATGAAAGTAGCTAAGAAGTTCTCAGGAAGAAACTTCAATATAATATATGCTATGTTTGGCTTTAATAAATATTCATACTGTATTTGTGAATGTATACATATGGTGAGTATGACTCTTAAACTAGTGAGGCTCATTGTCTCAGCCTGCCTGCTTCTTTTTATTTGTTTGAGTCTATGGTTTTTGTACTCTTTTGGAGCAGGTAGCTTTTGATGAGGCCAGGAGCCTCTGTTCCCAGGATTGAATACACATGCAGTCCTTATCTTTGGGAACTTGTATCTCCCCAGAAGCTGCCAGAAGCAGGGAATATGTACCCACAGCTCTAGGACATAATTTGCCTATCATCCCCACTTGTCATGTGGAACCTCTTCCCCAATCTTCTTGCCTTCAACTACTTGCTTCCTTAATTCCTTGCTTTCTCTCCCTGTCCAGGCTGCACCCTCCTCAGCTTTGTGTCTTCACTAATTATATGGAAGGAAATAAGTTACCTTGCTATCTGATTGGAATGGGGGAGAGAATAAAGTTGTACCACTGGGTAACACTGGGTACTACCAGTGTTTTCATCTCCACCAATCTAATAGACCAAATGTGATAACTCTTGCTTGAATAATTTGCTTTTTTCTGATTACTGGTGAAGTTAAGCATTTCTTTTCTTATGTTTGTAGTTCATTGATATTCTTCTGAGCATTTCTTTTCATACATTTATAGTTCATTTATATTTAATCTTCTGAGAAAGATTCCTTGTTCATTTTCCTTTGAATTCTATTTCTCCCCTTAGTTTTATTCACTATTTCTGTAAGTATTTTTTTTTATTATACATATTGGAAACACTTTTACTCTGCCATTTGCCTTAAACTTTGTTCACATTTTTCTAACTATGCAGAAGTTTTAAATTTTGATGGGACCAAAACCATCCATATCATGTTTTCTGTGTTTTATGGAAAGACTAAAATTTAAAGTAAAACTCCAGCAGTCAAGAAGATGAAGAGAATAAGTTTTATCGTGATGAGAAAAATACTATGCTATAAGAGAAAAGGGAAAATTAGAAATAGTAAGCCATTTAAAAGAAGAAATAGAGTTCAAAGGATTGGATTAAAAAATAGTAAGAAAGGCAGATAAACTAAGGATAATTGCTACATACATAAATAAGTAAAATTCTAAAGTTAAGAGATTTGGGGAATAATTATGAACCAGTGCCAAAAAATAGCAACAATTCACCATTAATTGATAGAGAACAAATTCCTGTGAGCTATAAAAGAAAAGTGAACTAGATGGTAATAATCCTGAGTTTAATATTTTTTTAGAGGCAAAAAGGGTAATATATATGAGCCATACACACACACACACACACACACACACACACACACACACACACATGTGCGTGTATATATATGAGATACCTCATATGAGATGGTAGGTGGATTTTGTCAGAATTTGATATGATCCACTTACCATTAAATTACAGTCTGAAAGTTTTTCATTTTTCTACATATTAGCAAAACAAAGGCATTATACTGATTAATAATGTTTTGTTAAATGTTTTCATTAGAAAGAAAATTCTACTTGCTCTTTAACTGAGTCTTATGCAACTTCCGTCACATCACATTGGTTAATATACATTGTCAAATTTTGGATCTAGCACAATATAATATCATTTGTAAGCATAGTGTGTTGTCGTCTTATTTTATTAATCATGCAGAATTGTTAAAATGGTATAATTGATTAAAACGCTGACTATTGCAAATACTTGTTCTATTTTTTTTTTTCAGATTTCGTGAGTCATTGGAAAGTGATACTATCGTGGTTCATGCCATACAAAGTGATCACAAGATATCCTCCTATAGGCTTGTGAAGCCCTCTAAGTATTCCAAGTCCAAACGAACAAGTCTATCAGACAGAAGAACAAGCAAATTGGAGAGGTTAGAAAAAGAGGGAGCTGGAAGAAAGGACAGCCGGAAAGATACAGGTAGCCTAAATAACAAGAAGGCTTTTAAATCCTTACTTATTAAGGTTTCAAAACTGAATTTTCTTTTTGTAGGCAGAACCTTTGAACACTTTTTGTTGGCTTGAGCTCCATCTCTTGTCTCCCTTTATTTATTCCTTTGGAATAAAAATCAAGGGAGATGGGATGTGTGGTATGGCTGAGAATGGGAAGCCATGTTCCTCCAGCAAATGCTCCACACCAGCTCTTTAATGCAGGCTGCTAAAGAAAACCCACCCTGGTTATGTGACTGAGTGGGTTAGAGTACTTGATGCTGCTAATTTTTCACTTCCAACATCTAACTATTCTTAAATTTAGGCTTTCTTGGTTGCTCATTTCTAGGCAGTGTTTCCTTGCAGATTCTTGGGCCCTACCCCAGAGTGTGGGGATAGAACATGACATTTCAAACTATTTTCCAAGAGCATATGCTTTAAACAGAATGATGAGCTGAGAATTCAGGTTTGAAAAGAGTACCTCTTAATCTCTGCAACCTGCCTCTTGTAACTGCCCACAGGGTGACTGCAGATGAGTAGGAGGAAGGCAAGAATTCTGGGAATGACTTGGAGAGCCCAATCAAAAATAAATAAAGGACAGCACAGTTGGTGCCCATGATATAGTACTGACATTAATGCTGCTTTATCCTCTTCATTGAGAAAACTTTCATGGCTCCTTTCAGATAAATTCTGAAATCGTTTTCGTGGTATTTAATCATTCCACAGTATATCCCTAGTCTGTTTCCTATTAATGGTGCATTTCCATTCTGTTCTACTGGTATTTTTAGCTTATTGTCTTGCTCACTGCTCCCTAATTATGCCTGATTCTTTTTTACCCAGGTTCCTACTGGAGTGACCAATTCATTCCCCTCCTCTCTGAATTCTAACAGTTCTTAGAGATTCCAGATTGAATTACACTTTTGTTATAAAATATGACCACCCAAGCCAACTTAAACTCCTGCTTTTCCATATTCCCATATATTTGAAATATGAAAGGTGAAATTATGAGTTATAACTATATGACCATCCCATATTATTATTTAACTTTTTTTCCAAAGTATATCTCTCTGTAGCTTGAACATAAAGTAAGAAATTGCCTCAGCAGATATGTAATTCTTAAATCACAGGTTTGTTTGCGTGTTTCTGACCAGTTTTTCAATTGGCCACAGACCACTGCAGTCGGTATATGTCATCTCAAATATACATGCCAAATAGGACTTGCTTGCTTTCCCCCCATCTCACAAATATTCCTACCCAACTTCTCAGTTTGTCTGTCAGTGGCCCCTCATTATTTATCTTGTTTTCTAATTATTTTATATATGTCTTGCCAACTTTTCAATAAGGTCCTTTAGAGCAAATCCTATGACTTAGATCTCTTTATTTTGATATTCTAAGATACTTATTATGGGGTTAAATTCATTTTAGTTGTTTAACAAATACTGTGATTTACAGATTCATTATATTCTGTTTTTAAAATGTGACAGGTTTAAAAAAATATTTGAGAATTTCATTTTGATGTTTCAAGAAGATTGAAAAAAAAATGTTGACTCTCTATACAGGTGGGAGCATTGGTGTGCAGGAAGAATCAATTATAGAGAAAGGGAAGAAATTTCGGCCTAAAACCCTAAGCGAAATTATGGTGGAAAATCAAATTGAGAAAACAAAGAAACTTATATTAAAAGCTGAAAGGGCCCAACTTAAGATTCAGCAGCGAAAAAAAGAATGGGATGAACTGTAAGTGAGTGTGTTTTTGTTCTTTCTTTCTTTCTTTCTTTCTTTCTTTCTTTCTTTCTTTCTTTCTCTCTTTTCTCTCTTTTCTCTCTTTTCTCTCTTCTTTCTTCTTTCTTTCTTTCTTCTTTCTTTTTCTTTCCCTAAACTTTTTCATTTTAATATGTTTCAAAATATCTTTGAAATAGAAACAGAGATGGAGTATTGAAGACAGATCAGCTGGATCTTTTAGAGTAGTGATACCTTGGTGGAACTTCTATGATCCTTAGGGTTTTGGGCCCAGGAATTCCATTTTGTGAATACACTCAGTGATTTTTAAGGATTAAGAAATTCCTATCTATTCTAACATAAAGTTATTTTTCTTTATGTTCTAATATCTTACAGTTTTGACTTTTACCTTTAGGTCTCTCATCATTTAAAGTTGACTTTTAAAAACGCTGGTATGAGGTACTTTTATTTAACAAGTACTTTTTTTATTTGTTTTATTTGCCACCTATAGATATGTTTGGTGAAATGTCTCTTCATGTCTTTTGCTCATGTTCAAATAAGGTTGTTTTCTATTTTGCTGTTAAGTTCTGAGAGTTCTTTATATGTTCTAGATACCAGTCCTATGTTGGTTGTGTAGTTTTCAAATATTTTCTCCCAGTCAGTAGCTTGTCTTTCCATTACTTTAATAGGGTCTTTTGCAGAGTAAAAGTTTTTAATTGTGTTAAACCCAATTTGTCAATTTTTCCTTCAATCAATCTTGTTTTTGGTGTCGAGTCTAAGAACTCTGCCTAGCCCTAGTCCCCAGTGATTTTCTCCTATTTTTTTTTCTAAAAGTTTTATAGTTTTACATTTTACATTTAAGTCTATGATCTATTTGGTGTTCATTTTTGTATAAGGTGTGAGATTTAGGCATTTTTTCTGTTTTTGTTTTTGCCTGTGGATTGCAACTGATCTAGCGCCATTTGTTAAAAAGGCTCTCTTTCCTCCACTGAATTGGTTTTGCAATTTTCACCTTTGTCAGAAATCATCTGGGCATATTTGTGTGTGTCTATTTCTGAGTTCATGTTCTGTTCCATTGATCTATGTGTCTGTCACTTTGCTGAAAACACACTGCCTTGATTACTGTAGCGATGTAATAGATATTGAAATTGGTCCTCTCACTGTATTCTTTTTTCCCCCAAATTGTTTAACCATTCTAGTTACCTTGCCTTTCTATATAAACTTTAGAATCTTTTGTCTGTATTTACAAATAAAATCTTGCTGGAATCCTGATAGAAATTGTGTTAAAGCTGTGTATCAGTTTGGGGAGGGGGAATTGACATTTATTATGTTGAATCTTCTGATTCATGGACATAGTATGATTCTCCATTTATTTAGATCTTCTTTGATTTCTTTCATCAGTGTTTTGTTTTCAATGTAAAAGTCCTACACATATTTTGTTCGAATTAGACATAAATATTTCACTTTTTTGGCAATGTAAATGATATGGTGCTTTTAATTTTGGTATCTTATGTGTTCATGTTCATTGTTAGTATAGAAATACAACTGATTTTTTTGTATGTTTAGCTGGTATCCTGTGGCCTTGCTGAACTGTTATTTTCTGAGGGTTTTTTAGTAGGTTTCTTAGGATTTTCTGTGTAGACAATCTTGTCATCTGTAAATAGGGACAGTTTTATTTTGTATACAATTTATTTGTCTCTTATTTCCCTTATTTTCTTGTTGGACTGGCTAGAATTTCTAATATAGTGTTGAAATGGAATGGGACATCTACAACTTATTCCTGATCTTAAGGAGAAAGAATTCAGTATTTGAATGGTATATTGGTTTTCATTCTTTTACTTCAACCTGCCTATATTATTGTTTGAAGTTGGTGTTTTATTGACAGTATACAGTGGGGTTATGTTTTTTATTCCACTCTGTTAATCTCAGTTCTTCAGTTGGTAGATTTAGACCATATCACTTATATAATTTACACATGGATTTACTTATATATTTACACATGTAATTATTGATATTTCAGGCTTATATCTGCTATTTTATATTTTTCCTGTTCTCTGTATTTCTTATTAGTTTCAGAGGTAGAATTTAGTGATTCATCAGTTGCATATAATACCCAGTGCACATTACATCATGTGCCCTCCTTAATGCCCTTCACCCAATTATCCCTTCCCCCCACCAACCTCCCCTCCAGCAACCCTCAGTTTGTTTCCTGGAGTTGAGTGTCTCTTATGGTTTTCTTCCCTCTCAATTTCCATCTTATTTTATTTTTCCTTCCCTTCCCCTATGTTCATCTGTTTTGTTTTTTTAAATTCCACATCAGTGAAATCATATGGTATTTATCATATGGTATTTATCTTTCTCCAACTGACTTATTTTGCTTAGTGTAATACCCTCTAGTTCCATCTACATCATTGCAAAATACGGAAAGAGCCCAGATGTCCATAGACAGATGAATGGATAAAGAAGATGTGGTGTGTGTGTGTGTGTGTGTGTGTGTGTGTGTGTGTGTGTGTGTGTATATATATATATATATATATACATATACACACACATATATATAAAATATATATATTATATATAATATATATAGTTATATATAATATATATATATATAAATAATGGAATATTACTCAGCCATCAAAAAGAATGTTCTCTCTGGTTTTTTTGTTTTTGTTTTATTTTTTCATGATTTCCTGTGGCTTACTTGAATATTTTAGAGTTCCAATATGATTATAGTGTTTTTGAGAGTATCCCTTTGTACAGTATTTTTAGCGTTTTCTCTAGGTATTACATTATGTATACACAACTTATACAGTCTATTGGTGTTGACGTTTTATCAGCTTGAATGAAATGTAAAAACCTTACCTGCCTTCAAGTCCCTTTACACCCCTCACTACCTCTCATTTCCCTTGTTTATATTATAATTGTATAATTTCTCTACACACATTTCAGACACTGTTATGGTTTTTTAAATCATCAAACATAACTTAGACAATAGTAAAAGTAAAATGTATTTGCCAATATTTTTACTATTAAACATTTTAATCTCTTCCTTCTTGATGTTCCAAAGTTCCTTCTTCTATAATTTTATTTCTGCTTAGAAAACTTCCTTTAGCCATTGTTTTAGGGTTGGTATGTGGTGATAAATTCTTAGCTTTCCCTCACCTAAGAATGGCTTGATCTCTCCTTCATTCTGGGAGGATAGACATATCCTTCGTAGACATAAAATTCTGTGTTGACATTTCTCTTTTTCAACACGTGGAAAATGTTGTGCTTCTTTCTGCTGGCCTCCATGGTTTCTTATGATCAGTCTTCTGCCATTCAAATTGCTTCCTCCCTATATGTAAGGTGTTATTTTTGTCTTGCTGCTTTCAAGATTTTTTTTTTGTCCTTAGTTTTCAGAAGTTTGACTATAATGTGTCTTGGTAAATCTTTGAATTTATTCTTTTTGGGATTCATTAAACTTCTTGAATCTGTATGCTTGTATCTCTGGCCAAATTTGGGAAGCTTTCAGCTGTTATTTCTTTCCTTCCTTCCTTCCTTCCTTCCTTCCTTCCTTCCTTCTTCCTTCCTTCCTTCCTTCCTTCCTTCC
>NW_027397063.1:50145068-50266385 GCF_003265705.2 Callorhinus ursinus | reverse complement strand
CTTCCTTCCTTCCTTCCTTCCTTCCTTCCTTCCTTCCTCCCTTCCTCCCTTCCTCCCTTCCTCCCTTCCTCCCTTCCTCCCTTCCTCCCTTCCTCCTTCCTTTTTTAAGCCCTGTCCTCTTTTTCCTTTCCTTCTTGAATTCCAATGACACAAATGTCAGATCTCTGAGACTCTGTGTGGGGATTTAAAAAAAATTTTTTATTATTTGTTTGTAGTGTATTTTTTTTGTTACTCAGATTGGATAATTTCTATTGTTCTATCTTCAATTTAATGATTCTTTGTCTCCTCCATTCTGGTGTTGACTCCATCCATTAAGTTTTACTCTGATTACTGTAGTTTTCAGCTCTAAAATTTCCATTTGGTTCTTCTTTGTATCTTCCATTTCTTTCTGAGACTCTATTTTTCCATTTGTTTCAAGCACCTTTCTAATTGTTTATTGAAGCACTTTATAATGGCTGCTTTAAAATTGTCAGATTATTCTAACATCTCTATCAACTTGGGGTTGGCAACTGGTAATCTTTTCTTATTCAAGTTGAGGTCATCCTGATTCTTGGTATGACAAATGATTTTTTTATTGAAATCTGGACATTTGGGGCATTATGAGACTCTGAATCTTATATATACATTCAGTTTTAGCTGGCTTTCTCTGATTTGAGCAAGATAAGGAGGAATGCCACCTCATGGGTATAGAAGTGCAGGTTACCCATTTTTTCCCCAGTTGACACCTGAGGAAGGAAGGGGCACTTGCTGGTCAGCAGTTGGAGTTCTGGATCCCTAGTAGGCTGCTCTGATACCACTTTGCTCTCTAGTTGTCTTCCATTGATGTTGTGGAGGATGGTCAAGGTCTTCACTTTCCACTAAGCTTCCTCAAACACTACCCCAGCAAGGAGGGGTGGATCACCTTGTTACTATTGGGCAAGGCTTAGAAGTCCAGGCTCCCTATGGACTCTCCGCTGTAACTGTGGTAGGGAGGCTTGTTACCACACACTGGGGATGAAGCCCTGGTCCCCAGGGTTCACCTCCTTTAACACCATCCCTGTAGGGGTTGTGTTGCCTTGTTAAAGTCTGCTGGTGGTAAAAGTATAGACTCCCCACTTGACCTTTGCAGGCTGGGTGAAGGTTGGGCCACATGTGTGTGTGTGTGTGTGTGTGTGTGTGTACACATGCGTGCGTGCTGCATGGCTAGAGTAGAGCGTTTATTATCTAAAAAGTTTTCTGTATTACTAGTCTCTTTTCTTGATCCTTTAGCTAGAAAGAGCAAGACTTTGTTGGGCTTTTATTGTCTAAACCCTTTGGTATTTCTAGTTGCCATTTTCTGTAACTCCATGCCCGAGATATATGAGGTAATAAGAAAATCTAGAGATTTTACCATCATATACTTCCTCGGGTCCCAAGGTTCTTTGTGGTCTCTCTTCTTCTTTTCACCTTTCATTATATATACAACATGAAGGGTTGTATATATAATGTTTAGGGGTTTTATTTGTACTTGCCAGGAAGATTTGAATATGTAAGTTTATTCCCTTTTCTCAGAAGTGGAAACTCTTTCCACTGATTTTATTATATTTATCTTTAATCTGGTGATTTTTTAAAAAGATTTTATTTATTTGAGAGAGAGAGAGAAGAGAGGGTGTGAGCAGGGAGAAGGAGCAGAGGCAGAGGGAGAAGCAGGCTCCCCACCGAGCAGGGAGTCTGATGTGGGACTCAAGCCCAGGACCCTGGGATCATGACCTGACCTGAAGGCAGATGCTTAACTGATGGAGCCACCCAGGCACCTGGTCCTCTCTATTTTCTTGATGAGTTTAGCTAAAAGTTTATCAATTTTGTTTTTATCTTAAAAAAAAAATGCCCAGCTCTTACTTTCATTGATCTTTCCTATTATCTTTTAAATCTCTATTTCATTTATTTCTGCTTTGATTTTTGTTATTTCCTTCCTTCCACTAACTTTGTGTTTGTGCTTTTTTTTTTTCTAGTTCCTTGAGGTATAAGGTTAAGTTAGTTGTTCAAGGTTTTTCTTGTTTCCTGATGTAGGCATTTATCACTATAAACTTCCCTGTTAGAACTGCTCTTCTTGCATCCTATATGTTTTAGGTATGTTGTATTTCTATTTTCATTTGTTACAAGATATTTTTGATTTCTCTTTTGATTTTTTACTGGTTATTCAAAGTATGTTGTTTAATCTCCAGATATTTATGAATTTTACAGTTTCCTTCTTGTAATTGATTTCTAGTTTTATACCTTTGAGGTTAGAAAAGATACTGGTTGTGATTTCAAACTTTTTAAATTAATTAACACTAGTTTTGTGACCTAACATGGTTTATCCTGGAGAATGTTTCATGTGAATTTAAGAAGATGTGGTATATATACAATGGAATATTATGCAGCCATCAAAAAAACCACAAAAACTTGCCATTTGCAACGACGTGGATGGAACTAGAGGGTATTATGCTAAGCGAAATAAGTCAATCAGAGAAAGACATGTATCATATGATCTCACTGATATGAGGAATTCTTAATCTCAGGAAACAAACTGAGGGTTGCTGGAGTGGTGGGGGGTGGGAGGGATGGGGTGGCTGTGTGATAGACATTGGGGAGGGTATGGTGCTATGGTGGGCACTGTGAATTGTGTAAGACTGATGAATCACAGACCTGTACTTCTGAAACAAATAATATATGTTAAAAAAGAAAAAAAGATAGTAGGAAGGGAAAAATGAAGGGGGGGAAATCGGAGGGGGAGATGAACCATGAGAAACTGTGGACTCTGAGAAACAAACTGAGTGTTCTAGAGGGGAGGAGGGTGGGTGGATGGGTTAGCCTGGTGATGGGTATTAAAGAGGGCATGTATTGAATGGAGCACTGGGTGTTATACACAAACAATGAATCATGGAACACTACATCAAAAACTAATGATGTAATGTATGGTGATTAACATAATATAATAAAATTAAATTAAAAAATAAATAAATAGAAGGCAGTCATTTAAAAAATGTATATTCTGCTACTATTGAATGGAATGTTTGTAAATATTTAAGTCCATCTGTTCTAACTTGTTATTTAAGTCCAATGTTTCCTTATTTTATTTATTATTGGGTCTGGATAAACTAGTTTTGTTGTATGTTTGGATTCTTTCTCTATGGTTTTTGTATCTATTATAGGTTTTTGCTTTGTGGTTACTGTGAGACTCACATAAAACATATCAGTCTATTTTAACCTGATAATAACTTAATTCTGAACACATGCTAAAGCTGTATTTTTAACTTTCCCAACACTTTGTTTTTGATGTCACAGTTTACATCTTTTTACCTTATATATCCATTAACAAATCATTGTAGTTATAGTTGTTTTTAATACTTTTGCCTTTTAACCTTTATGCTAAATTTAAAAATGATTTACCCACCACCATTAATATTAGAGTATTCTTAATTTAGCTATATATTTGTCTTTATTGACAAAATTTATACTTATATATGTTTTCCTATTACTAGTTAATGTCCTTTCACTTCAGCCTGAAGAATTGACTTTAACATTTCTTGAAAGCCTGGGGTAATGGTAATGAGCTCCTTCAGCTTTTGTTTGTCTGGAAAACTCTTTATTTCCCCAGTGCTGAAGGATGGTTTTGTTGGGTAGGTTATTTTTGGTTGACAGTCTTTTTCTTTTAGCACTTTGAATTTATTATGCCACTCTGCTTGCCTGCAAAGTTTCTGCTAAAAAAAATCTGCTGATAATCTTATTTTTCTTATATGTGTATATATATAACAAGTTGTATTTCTCTTGCTGTTTTAAAGATCTTCTCCTTGTCTTTAATGTTTGACAATTTGTTATACTGTGTCTTAGTGTGGGACTTTTGGATTTATTTGTTTTAAACTTTCTAGGCATCCTGGATCTGGATGTCTATTTATTTCCCCAGGTTAAAGAATTTTTCAGCCATTATTTCTTTGAATAAGACTTATGACCACCTTTCTCCATTTGGGACCCCTGTAATGTGAATATTAATTTGCTTGTTGATGTCTTTTAAGTCCCTTAAGCTATGTTCACTCTTTTTAATTCTTTTTTCTTTTGCTCCTCTGATTGGATGCATTCCACTGCCCTGTTTTTTCAGTTTATCAATCCTTTCTTCTGCCTGGTGTTGAACCCCATTTTTAAACATTTCAGTTCAATTATTATCTTCTTCACTTCTGTGTTTTCTATTTGGTGCTATCTTATATTTTCTATCTCTGATGAAATATTCACTTTGTTCATACATTGTTTTCCTGACCTTGGTAAGCATCTCTGTGAATATTATATTAAACTCTCTGTCAGGTAAATCACTTTATCTCCATTTCATTAAGGTCTGTTTCTGGAGTTTTATCTTGCTCTTTAGTTTGGAACATGTTTTTCTGCTTCTTCATTTCCTTTGACTCTATGTGTTGGTTTCTGCACATTAGAGAAAATAGTCACCTTTCCCAGTTTTTATGGAGTGTTCTCATGTAGAAGATGTTCACTCTGGCCTGGACTCAGTCTCTCTCTCTCTCTCTTTTGTTTTATGTTGAGGTGGGTTTATTGACAAGGAAAGATGTTTACAATATATTATTAATGAAAAAGCACATAGGACAACAGTATAATTTGGGAGAGTATCAATAAAATGTATCAGTGGTTGTCTCTAGGTGATAGGATTATGGACCTTAGAGGATTTTTTCTTTCTTTTTTATCTATCTTTCCTAATTTTTTGTAACAACTTTATGGAGATATAATTTGCATATCATACAATTCACTCATTTAATGTCCAGTTCAATGTGGGTTTTTTTGTATATTCTGAGGTTTGCCATCATTACTACTATTTTCTAATATTATCCCCCCCCCCACAAAAAAACCCCTACTCATTAGCAGTCCCTCTTCATTTCCCCAAACTCCCATTCTTAGCCCTAAGCAACCACTTTTTTTTTTTTAAGAGAGAGCATGAGTGGGGTTGTGGGGGAGGGGGGCAGAAGGAGAGGGGAGGGAGAGAGAATCTTAAGCAGGCTCCACACCCAGTGTGGAACCCAATGTGGGGCTTGATCTCATGACACTGAGACCATAACCTGAGTCAAAATCAAGAGTTGGACCCTTAAATGCCTGAGCTACCCAGGTGCCCCTTAACCCTAAGCAACCACTTTTTGTCTCTATAGATTTGCCTATTTTGGACACCTTATATACATGGATTCTGTGTTCTTTGTGGCTGGCTTTTTTTGCTTCATATGACTTTAAATTTCATCCATGTTATAGCATGTATCAGTACTTCATTCTTTTCTATGACCAAACAATCCATATCATATTTATCAGTTCATCAGTTGAAACACATTTAGGTTATATCCATTTTTTCACCGTTCTGAATAATGCTGCTGTTAACATTTGTGTAATTTTTGTGTGGACATATGTTTTCAATTCTCTTGGGTACATACCTAGGAGTGGAATTCCTGTATGCTAACTGTTCAACTTTTATTTTTTAATTGAAGTGTGGCTGACACACAATGTTACATTAATTTCAGGTGTACAACATAGTAATTTGACAACTCTATACGTTATGCAATGCTCATAAGTGTAGCTACCATGTGTCCCCATACAATGTTCTTATGATACCATCAACTATATCCCTATGCTGTACCTTTCACCCCTGTAGCTTATACATTCCATAACTGGAAACCTGTACCTGCCAATCCCCTCACCCATTTTGCCCATTCCCCAACCCCTCTCTGCTCTGGTAACCATAGTTTGTTTTCTGTGCCTATGGGTCTAATTTTGCTTTTGTTTGTTTGTACATTTGTTTTTTAGATTCCACATAGAAGTGAAATAATAATGTATTTGTCTTTCTCTATTTCATTTAGCATAATACCCTCTATCTAGGTCCATCCATGTTGTTGGAAATGGCAAGATCTCATTCTTTCTTATGGCTAAGTAACATTCCATTATATATATGCCACATCTTCTTAATCCATCATCTCTGGATGGACACTTAGGTTGCTGCCATATTTTATTTTTTGTAAAGACATTAGATAAAAACAAAACTATCTGGGACACCTGGGTGGCTCAGTCGGTTAAATGTCTGCCTTTGGCTCAAGTCATGACCATACGGTCCTGGGATCAAGTCCCACACTGGGCTCCTTGCTCAGTGGGGGAGTCTGCTTCTCCCTCTGCCTGCCACTCCCCCTGCTTGTGCTCTCTCTTTCTCTCTGACAAATAAATAAAATCTTTCAAAAAAAACTGTACAGTATTTGTCTTTCTCTGACTTACTTCACTTAGCATAATACTCTCTAGCTCCATCCATGTCATTGCAAATGGCAAGATTTCATTCTTTTTGATGGCTAAATAATATTCCATTGTATAGATAGATAGATAGATAGATAATCACTTCTTCTTCTTCTTTTTTCTTTTTAAAGATTTTATTTATTTATTTGAGAGAGAGAATGAGATAGAGAGAACGCACGAGAGGGGAGAGGGTCAGAGGGAGAAGCAGACTCCCCGCCGAGCAGGGAGCCCGATGTGGGACTTGATCCCAGGACTCCGGGATCATGACCTGAGCCGAAGGCAGTCGCCTAACCGACTGAGCCACCCAGGCGCCCATATAATCACTTCTTCTTTATCCATTCATCAGTCAATGGACATTTGGGCTCTTTCTCCATAATTTGGCTATTGTTGATAGTGCTGCTATAAACATTGGAGTGCATCAGCATTTTTGTATCCTTTGGATAAATACATAGTAGTGCAGTTGCTTGGTCATAGGTAGTTCTATTTTTAACTTTTGAGAAACCTCCATACTGTTTTCCAGAGTGGCTGCACCAGTTTGCATTCCTACCAACAATGTAAGAAGGTTCCCCTTTCTCTGCATCCTCACCAACATCTATTGTTATGTTGTTGATTTTAGCCATTCCGATGGGTGTAAGGTGGTATCTCATTGTAGTTTTGATTTGTATTTCCCTGATGATGAGTGACATAGAGCATCTTTTCATGTGTCTGTTAGACATCTGTATGTCTCCTTTGGAGAAATGTATCTTCATGTCTTCTGCCCATTTTTAAATTGGATTATTTATATTTTGGGTGTTGAGTTGTATAAGTTCTTTATATATTTTGGATACTAACCCTTTATCAGATATGTCATTTGCAAATATCTTCTCCCATTCCATTAGTTGCCTTTTAGTTTTGTTGATTGTTTCCTTCACTGTGCAGAACTCTTGGGTGAAGTCCCAATGGTTTATTTTTGCTTTTGTTCCCCTTGTCTCAGGAGACCCATCTAGTAAGAAATTGCTACAGCTGATGTGAAAGAGATTATTGCCTGTGTTCTTCTCTAGCATTTTAATGGTTTCCTGTCTTACATTTAGGTCTTTCATCCATTTTGAATTTATTTTTGTGTATGGTGTAAGAAAGTGGTCATGTTTCATTCTTTTGCATGTTGCTGTCCAGTTTTCTCAACACCGTTTGTCAAAGAGACTCTTTCCATTGGATATTCTTTCCTGCTTTGTTGAAGATTAATTGACCATATAGTTGTGGGTTCATTTATGGGTTTTCCACTCTGTTCCATTTATCTATGTGTCTGTTTTTGTGCCAATACTATATTGTCTTGATCACTGAAGCTTTGTAATATAACTTGAAGTCTGGAATTGTGATGCCTCCAGCTTTGCTTTTTTGTTTTCAAGATTGCTTTGGCTATTTGGGGTCTTTTTAAAAAAAATAAATTAAATTAAATTTTATTTTTTTTGATTTTTTAAAATTTAAATTCAATTAATTAACATATATATTATTTCAGGGGTATGGGATCTGTGATTCACCAGTCTTATATAATACCCGGTGCTCATTACAACACATACCCTCCCCAATGTCCATCACCCAGTTACCCCATCTCCCCACAACCCTCCCCTCCAGCAACCCTCAGTTTGTTTCCTATGATTAAGAGTCTCTCATGATTTGTCTCCCTCTCTGGTTTTGTCTTGTTTCATTTTTTTCCTCTCTTCCCCTATGATCCTCTGCCTTGTTTCTTAAATTCCACATATGAGTGAGATCATATGATAATTGTCTTTCTCTGATTGACTTATTTTGTTTAGCATAATACCCTCTAGTTCCATCCACATTGTTGCAAATGGCAAGATTTTATTTTTTTGATGGCTGCATAATATTCCATCATATATATGAATATATATGAATATGTCATATATATATTCATATGTATGAATATATAAAACATGTATATACCACATCTTTATCCATTCATCTGTCGATGGACAGCTGGGTTCTTTCCAGAGTTTGGCTATGGTGGACATTGCTGCTATAAAGATTGGGGTACAGATGCCCCTTCAGATCACTGCATTTGTATCTTTGGGGTAAATACCCAGTAGTGCAATTGCTGGGTTGTAGGGTAGCTCCTTTAGGTGTAAGGTTAGGTTGTGTATTTGAGACTTTTCTTCTTGAGGAAGGCCTGTATTGCTATATACTTCCCTCTCATGACCACCTTTGCTGCATCCCAAAGGTTTTGGACTGTTGTGTTTTCATTTTCATTTGCTTCCATGTATTTTTAAAAATTTCTTCTTTAATATCCTAGTTAACCCATTCATTCTTTAGTAGGATGTTGTTTAATTTCCATGTATTTGTGGTCTTTCCAATTTTTTTCTTGTGATTGACTTTATTTTCATAGTGTTGTAGTCTGAAAATATGCATGGTATGATCTCAGTTGTTTTGTACTAATTGAAGCCTGATTTGTGGCCTAGTATGTGATCTCTTCTGGAGAATGTTCCATGTGCACTTGAAAAGAATGTATATTCTGCTTTAGGATGAAATGTTCTGAATATATCTTTTAAGTCCATCTGGTTCAGTGTGTCATTCAAAGCCATCGTTTCCTTGTTGATCTTCTGTTTAGATGATTTTTCCATTGTTGCGAGTGGGGTGTTAAAGTCCCCTACTATTATTGTGTTATTATTAATGAGTTTCTTTAAGTTTGTTATTAATTGATTTATGTATTTGGCTGCTCCCAAGTTGGGGACATAAATATTTACAATTTTTAGATCTTGTTTATTATGAGATGGTGACCTTGGTCATCTCTTATTACAGTCTTTGGTTTAAAATCTAGTTTATCTGATATAAATATGGCTACTCCAGCTTTCTTTTGATGTCTACTAGCATGATAAATGGTTCTCCACCCCCTCACTTTCAATCTGGAGGTGTCTTGGGTCTAAAATGAGTCTCTTGTAAGTCTTGTAAGCAGGATATCAATGGGTTTTTTTTTTTAATCCATTCTGATACCATATGTGTTTTGATTAGAGCATTTAGTCCATTTACATTCAGAGTAAATATTGATAGATATAAATGTAGTGCCATTATATTACCTGTAAAGTCACTGTTCCTGTAGACTGTCTCTGTTCCTTTCTAGTCTTTGCTGCTTTTGGTCTCTTTCACACTCAAAGGGTCCGCTTTAACATTTCTTGCAGAGCTGATTTAGTGTTCATGAACTCCTTTAGTTTTTACTTGTCTTGGAAACTCTTTATCTCTCCTATTCTGAACGACAGCTTTACTGGATAAAGTATTCCTGGCTGCACATTTTTTTCCATTTAGCATGTTGAATATATCATGCCAGTACTTTCTGGCCTTCCAGGTTTCTGTAGACAGATCTGCTGCTAACTTTGTGCATCTACCCTTGTAGGTTGAGGACCTTTTCTCCCTAGCTGCTTTCAGAATTCTCTTTATCTTTGTATTTTGCAAGTTTCACTATGATATGTCTAGATGTTAATCTGTTTTTGTTGGTTGTGAGGGGAGTTCTCTGTGCCTCTTGGATTTGAATGCCTGTTTCCTTCCCCCAGATTAGGGAAGTTCTCAGCTATAATTTGTTCAAATAAACCTTCTGCCCCTTTTTCCTACTCTTCTTCTGGAATTCCTATGATCTGGGTATTATTGCACTTTATGGAATCATTGAGTTCCCTAAATCTACCTTTGTGATCTAATAGTTTTCTTTCCCTCTTATTTTCAGCTTCATTATTTTCCATAATTTTATCTTCTGTATCACATATCCATTCCTCTGCTTCTTCCATCCTCGCTGTGATTACATCCAGTTGGTTTTCTATCTCAGTTATAGCATTTTTATTTTGGCCTGACTAGTGTTTAGGTCTTTTATCTCAGCAGGAAGGGTTTCTCTGGTGTCTTCTATGCTTCTTTCAAGCCCAGCTGTATTCTTATGACTGCTGTTCTAAATTCTTGTTCAGATATATTGCTTATATTTGTTTTGAGAAAATCCCTGGCTCTGATTTCTTCTTCATCTTTTTTTTGGGGAGAATTCTTCTGTCTTGTCATTTTGTATGTTTCCTGTTCCTGAGAGTAATGGTATATTAAGAAGGGGTCATACACTGCCCAGGGCCTGGTACTTCAGTAAGTGTTTCTGGTATATGCTGTGTGCACTCTGCTGTTGTGTTTTGGCTGCTCCTTCCCACAGGTCAGTCCTATGCAGAGTTCCTCCTTGCTTACAGTGGGGAGTGTTTGGACCTTTAACTAGGTGTGCTTTGATTTGTCTCTTAAAATAAGCCTGGTAAAGAAAAAAAAAACCCTGATCTGAAAAAAAGAGAGAAAAAGAAAAGGAACAGAGGTAACAACAACAACAAAAACAAAACACCCAAACTGACAAACAAGAAACTATAAACCTGATTCCAAAGAAAAAGAAAGGTGGGGGCGGGGTGGGGGGGAGACACCTGATCCAAAAAAAAAAAAAAAGAGAGAAAAGGAAATGAAAAAACAAGAAACAAACAAAAAACTATAAGCCTGATTTCAAAGAGGAAAAAAGGGAAAAAAGAAGGCTGGTCCTATTTCCACCAGAACTTAAGCTGACACTTTGGAACACTCCATGATCAGTAGACTTGGTGCATGTGGGGTACCTATGTTGGTCTTCTGGGGGAGTGTCTGCTGCTCTGCCTCACAGTCAGAACTGCCTAGTAACTATGCACTTGCAGGGCACAGGGGGATAGGATTTGTTATAAGTGGCTCCCACCCCCACTGGGAATGCTGTGTTTCTCACTGAAGTCTGACTGTATTGGTGGCAAGGGAGAAAATGGTGCCACCCCACTCTCTCCTCCCAGGACAGGGGATCTTGCACCTGTTGCTGTTCAAGAAGTCCTCACAAAAGAGTAAACAGTCTCCCCTTTTGTGTCCCAGGCTTTTGTCAGATCCCTGCCCTCACCTCATCTGTGCTTGGGGCTCTTGGTATGCCTGGCACCATGGCTTTCCTGCCTTTTATCTCTGGAGTGCAGCTGAGATTCAAAACTCCAAATCTTAAATGACCTGGCATGGTGTGGATCTGCTCCCCTCCTCCAGGAGAGAGCCTCGCCATGTCTAGTGCTGTTTCATCACAGGAAAACAGTCACACACCTGCACAGGTGCCCAGAGTCTATGGTGAAGCACAGTGAAAAGCTGTGATCAGGTTATCTGTCTTTTGTGTGCACCTCTGTCCCCTGCAGATGAAAAGCTGCTTGATGGCACCTGCAGGGTCTTTTGTCCTTGGGAAGGCAATATACCCTCTTCCAAATGTACTCCACTAAGGGGATCATTTTCTCCCAGTGTTACCCACAGGATCCCTCTACCATGCTTTCCACTCCCAGACCTGAGCTGTCCTTTTTCTTAGAAGCACCCACCATGGCTTGACTCCAGTGAAAGTCACTCACTTTCAAAACCTCAGAATTTGGGCTACACACACTGCTTGCAGAAATTTGCAATGCTCAGTTCCTTTCAACTCCCCAGTCAGTGGTTTTGGGGAGGTGTTTTCTTGTGCAAACCTAATGTGGTACTCTCCCTCTCTTTCTCCCTCTAGTCTCTCTGCAGAAAGGGCTCCCTCCCCACTGCAGCACCATGGCTTTTCTCTCCCCAATTCAAGTCTATGTGCCTCATACTTGCCACGTTCTCTCCCTCTGACCATGCAGATCATTCTCCCAATCCTCAGATTGATTTTCTAGGTGTTCCAAATGATTTGATGTTAATCTAGCTGTGTTTGAGGGTTGAGGTGATCCCAGGGTGCTCCTACTACTCCTCCATCTTAACTCATCTCTCCAGATGCCCTTTTAAACTGCAGCTTTCAACTAATCTGCTTATGGTCCCTCAGTCCTATACTTCCTACTGTAGTTTCACAGCATCAGAGTGGTGGTTCCCTTTGTTACCGTGTCTTCATCTCTCTTGCTGTTCTCTGTGTGGTCTATCTTTTGAAGCTGTTAAGTCAGCCCTCAGTTATTCTTTGGAAGAAATTGCTTTATAAATAGGTGTAGATTTAGTGTGTCTGTGGAAGAGAGGAGTTCAAGGTCTTCCTATGTTGCCATCTTAAACTATATCATCTTGGCCTGAACTCAGTTGTCTTTCAGACCTTTGTGATTGTGCAAGCCATCAAAAATCACATGATCATCTCAAGAAATGCAAGAAAATCATTTGATAAAATTCAACATCTACTCATGACAAAAATTCTCACCAAAGTGGATATAGTAGGAACATACCTCAACATAATAAAGGCCACATATGACAAGTTGACAGCTAACATCATTCTCAATGATGAAAAAATGAAAGCTTTCCCTCTGAAATCAGGAACAAGGATGTTCACTCTTGCTACTTGTCAACATAGTAGTAGAAGTCTTAGCTAGAACAGTTAGGCAAGGAAAAAAAAGAATCCAGATTGGGAAGGAAGTACATCTGTCTATTTGCAGATGACATATTATATATAGAAAATCCTAAAGACTGTCAAAATACCATTAGAACTAATAAATGAATTCAGTAAAGGGCAAGATACAATAAATATACAAAAATCAGTTGTTTTTATATATTAACAATAAACTATCAGAGAAATTAGGAAAACCAATCCCATTATAATTGCATCAAAAGGAATAAAATACTTCAGAATAAATTTAACCAAGGATATGAAATATCTGTACAGTGGAAACAATAAGACATTAATGAAGGAAATTGAAGACAAAAATAAATAGACATTTCATGCATGGGTTAGAAAAAATATTGTCAAAATGTCTGTACTATCCAAAGGAATCTATAGACTCAATGCAGTCCCTATCAAAATCCCACAGAAATAGTAAAAGCAATCCTAAAAATTGCATGGAACCATAAAAGATCCTGAATAGCCAAAGCCATCTTGAGAAGGAAAAATAAATAAAAATAAATATAAAAATATACTCCCTGACTTCAAACTATGTTACAAAGCTGTAGCAATGAAAACAATATGGCACTGGCATTAAAAACAGAGACCCAATTAATGAAATAGAATAGATCAGAAATAAATGGTCCATGCATATATGGTCAATTTATGACAAAGGAGCCAAGACTATATATTGGGGAAAGGACAGTCTCTCCAATAAATGGTGTTGGGAAAACTAAACTGCCACATGCAAAGGAATGACACTGGACCAGTATCTCACACCATATATGAAAATTAATGCAAAATTAATTAAAGACTTGAATGTAAGACTTGAACCCATAAAACTCCTAGAAGAAAACATAGGTGGTAAGTCCCTCAACATTGGTCTTGGCAATGATTTTTTACACACATTTTTGACACCAAAAGCAAAGGCAACAAAAACAAAAATAAACAAGTGGGACTATAGCAAACTAAAAAGCTTATGTACAGTAAAGACAACTATCAAAAAAATGAAAGGGCAACTTAGGGAATGTATTCACAGTCATATATCTGATAAGGGGTTAATATCCAAAATATATAAAGAACTTTTACAACTTAACAAAAAACCAAACAGATTTAAAAGTGGATGGAGGATGTATATAGACATTTTTCAAAGGAGACCTACAAAAGGCCATTAAGTACATGAAAACAGTGCTGAACGTCACTAATCAGGGAAGTGCAAATCAAAACTACAATGAGATCAGCTCACACCTGTTAGAATACCTGTCATCAAAAGGACAAGAGGGACGCCTAGGTGGTTCCGTCGGTTAAGTGGCTGCCTTCGGCCTGGGTCATGATCCCAGGGTCCTGGGATCTAGTCCCACATTAGGCTCCTTGCTCAGCAGGGAGCCTGCTTCTCCCTCTCTCTCCCTCTGCTTGTGCTCTCTCTGTCAAATAAATAAAAATCTTTAAAAAAAAAAAAGACAAGAGATAACAACTATTGGCAAAATGTGGGGAAAAAGGAAACTTTCTGCACTATTGATGGGAACATAAACTGGTGCAGCCACTATGGAAAACAGTATGGAGGTTCCTCAAAAATTTAAAAATAAGATTACCATATGGTCCAGCAATCCCACTTCTGGGTATATAGACAGAGAAAACTAAAATGGTCTTTGAAGAGATGTCTGCACTCCCGTGTTTATTGCAGGACTAATAACAATCGTTGAGACATGGAAACAACCTAAGTCTCCATTAACGGTCGAATGGATAAAGAAGTTATGATACATTCATACACTGGAATATTTTTCAGCCTTAAAAAAGAGAAATTCTGCCATTTGCAACAATACCAGTGGACTTTGAGGGCATTATACTAAGTAAAATAAGTCAGAGAAGAACAAATACTATATGATTTTTCCTTATATGTGGAATCTAAAAACTCTGAACTCATTGAAACAGAACATACTGATGATTGCTAGAGGTGGGGAGTTGGGAGGAGGGTGGACAAATGGTACCAACTTCTATTTATAAGATAAATAAGTTCTAGAGAGGTAATATACAATATGACTAGTGTGTATTTGAAAGTTGCTAAGAGGGTAGCTCTTAAAAATTCTCATCACAAGAAAAAAAATTACAACTATGTGGATGGATGTTAACTAAACTTATTGTGGCAAACATTTTGCAATAGATACATGTATGAAATCATTCTGTTGTACACCCTAAACTGATACAATATTACATGCAATCATAACTCAATAAACTGGAAAAATAGGCTTTTGGTATTTTCCAAAAATATATATTGCTGGATTTGATTTGCTGGCATTTTGTTATGGATTTTTGTGTCTTTTTAAATAAAGACTATTGGTCTCTAGTTTTATTGTTATGTAATATCTTTTCTGGTTTGTTATCAGGGTAAGACTAGTTGCATAAAATGAGATAAGTTTTCCTTTCTCTTCTATTTTCTGAAAGATTGTGGAGGCTTCATATTATTTATTTCTTAAATATTTGATAGAATTTATCAATGAGCCAAATGGACATGGAATATTGAGAGGTTATAAATACAAATTCCAATTTTTCATAGTTATAGTGTTATTCAGATTCTATATTTCCTCTTGGATCAGTTTTGGTAATTTATATCTTTCAAGGAATTTGTGCATTTTATCTGGTTATCAAATTTATTGGCATAAAATAGTTCATACTATTGCCTTATTACTTAAATTTCTGTGGTATCTGTTGCATTGTCCCTTGTTTTATTTTTGATATCATTAATTTGTATCTTTTCTATTTTTCTCGATCATTCCAGCAAAAGACTTACCAATTTTATTGATCTTTTCAAGGAACTAACTTTTGGTCATAGATTTTTAGAAATATTGCTTGTCAGCTTTCTATATCATTGATATTTCTGTTCTCTATCATTTCCTTTATTCTTATTAATTTGGGTTTAGTTAATTCTTTTTTTGCTGTTTGTTTTAAGTTTAAGCTGTAAGCTTTGATTTTATACTTCTTTTTTAATTATAAGCATTTAAAGTATAAACTGAAGTATAAAGTGTAAATGAAACACTGAGCTTCTTTTCACAAGTTCTGATATATTTTCAGCATCATTTTGTCCAAAATAGATTTTTTAAAGATTTTTTTTATTTTAGAGAGAAAGGGAATGAGCAAGAGCAAGTAAGAGAGAGAGAGAAAGAGCACAAGCCAGGGGGAGAAGGAGAAGCAGGCTTCCCACTGAGCAGGGAGCCTGACATGGGGCTCGATCCCAGGACCCTGGGATCATGACTTGAGCCGAAGGCAGATGCTTACCCAACTTCACCACCCAGGAGCCCCTGTCCAAAATATTTTCTAATATCAGTCCTAAAGGACTGACTGCAAGCTCTGTGTACATGTTCATGTTGACTGACAGGCTTCACTTTACAGAATTAGGTAGTTGGGTCTTTTGGTATCTGTGCTTAGAGCCCCCTAGGACCTCTACTGATAACATCATATTCAATCTTTTCTATAGCCTTCCCTGGAGATATTCTGGGCCACAGTTTCTCTACTCTGATTTATCCTTTAAAATTGCTATCACTGGTTTGCTCATGGCTTTCTATCTTATTCTCAGCCTTCCCGATTTATTCCCTTTAATACCTCCACACCATCATTTCCATGGAATTTGGGGAGAGAGCAGGAGGCAAATACATATGCTCATTATTATCATTTTTAACTAGATGCCTTTTTTTGAAAATTTTATGACAATCACTTACATTATTAAAAAAAAGGTAAAATAAGTTTCTACTGATTAAAATACACCTACTCTGTCTCTATGGCTTAATATCTGTTGAAGGAATAAATAACCATCTTGATATAAATCACTTAGAAATGAACGAAAGCCTAAAAATGATTCAGATTATTTCAGCACCATCTGGTAACTGGGTTTTATTTATTTCATTATGACTTTGCTTGAGGTGCTGTAAAAATACAGATGGTCCCCGACTTAAGATGGTTTGACTTGATTTTTTTGGTTTTACAATAGTGTGAAAGTGATATTCATTCAGTAGAAACTGCACTTTGAATTTTGATCTTTTCCCAGGCTAGTGATATATGCAGTATGATACCTTCTCATGATACTGGGCAGAAGCAGTGAACCACAGCTCCAAGTCAGCTACATGGTGTTGGGGATAAACTATCAATACACTTACAACCATTCTGTTTTTTTTACTTTCAGTACAGTAGTCAGTAAATTACATGGATATTCAACACTTTTCGTGAAATGGGCTTTGAATTAGTTTTTCCCAACTATAGGCTAACATAAGTGTTCTGAGTATGTTTAAGGTGGGCTAGGCTAAACTATAATGTTAAGTAAGTTAGGTGTACTGAAAGTATGTGATTTATAATATTTTCAACTATGGGTTTATTGGTACATGACCCCATTATAAGTTGAGGAAGGTCTGTAGTCATTAACTTAAAAAAAAATGCTTGGGCTCTACAGATAAAAGTAGTACTACAGATTCAGAATTCTACTTTTGCTTTATGACTGAATTTGATTATATACATATAGTAGACAAACTAAAGTTTATTGTTACATTTGTGGCTGGGTTGTCTATTTTTCTGACAGGTATAAGAGTAAACCTCAGGATGACTTTGAAGATCCCAAAGATGTTCAAGCCATCAAGGAGGCCCAGTTGTATATGGGAGACTTCAATCTGAAGACAGCCTCAGACTATAAGATACCTGAGCACATGAGAGTAAATGCTGCCAAGAAGGAAGAGGAACTGGGACACCTAGACTCCATGGTATTTACCTACAGCTTTCATGACAATGAGAGGCACCCTGAGTTTTTAATGGAATTCTGCTGAAATCACACATTTCACTAGATGGTCTATAAGGACATATAGTTATAGAAATTTAGAAGTGGAAAATATCTTTATGATTATTTAGAATGCCTCTGTTTTACAAATGAGGAAACTGAGGCCCATAGAGGACAAGAGATTTGTCTGTGATTATGTAGCTAATATGGCAGAACCAGCCTTCAAGTTAATTACTTGGCTAAATACATTTCATGGGTGAAACTGAACTCATGATAAGCTCATGGCTATATTTTATAGACTTTGAATTTCTGAAATTCAAACATGTCCTTGTTGGATATAGTTTTTGGCTGCTGTGGATTGCCAAAGACTTAGGGAAAAGGCCAGCCATTGTTTAGCCTTTTTTTTTTTTAGGACTTAAAAATTTTGTAGGTGTCTCAATGATAACCAATAACATATTCCTTTTTAAAAATTTTATCTGCATTCTGCCAAACTGCTTCCAATTATCCTGATTTCTCATCCCCATTTTCTTACTAAAGTCTCCCCTCCCTGTCATAGTAATTCCTTAATTTGACGGACAAGTGACTTTTCACACATAGAGACTCAGAGGGTATCTGAGGTACCATTTTGAGAATTGGGTACATGGTCACCTACTATGGCCATGTAGTTTGCACATTACAAGACATCATGTTGAAAAGAGTGCCAATCATATCACAGATATAATATATTAGAATATTTTATATTTTTCTGGCAAATGGAAGTAAAGTATCTCGAGGAAAGAAAGAGTCTTTTTCAATTTCACCAAAGATGCAGGACACACCTACAAAGGACCCTATTATGCAGATCATATCCATATGTAAATTTTCATAGCTATGCCTTTCTGTTTAAGCAGACATTTCGAACATTTTCTTAGTGACCATTTAGATTGTTTTTCTAGCTGTTCATCTAAGGTAATTCTTGTTTCATTTCTCATGTTCCATCCATCATCATAGAGAAACGCTTTTTTGACTACAATTTTCCAGTCATCCAATCTGAAATTTCATAATCTAGCTAGAGATGATGGACAGGTATGATGTCTTGAACTACATTACACTGAAATCCATCTTATTAAAACAGCATAAAATAATGTAGAGCACACTATTCTACAAGTCAGAGAAGAATTCTGTTCCCATCTCTGCCACTTAATAGCCATGTAAACTTTGCTGGTTGTGTAAACCTCTATATTTCTATTCCTTATTCAGCTTTAGAAGGTTATATGCTTCTAGGAATTTATTAATTTCTTCTAGGTTGCCCAATTTGTTGGAATATAATTTTCCATAATAATGTCTTATAATCTTTTTGTATTTCTGTGGAGCCAGTTGTCATCTCTCCTCCTTCATTTCTGATTTTATTTGTCATCTCCTTTTTTCTTGATGAGTCTAGCTAAAGGTTTATCAATTTTATCTTTTAAAAAACAGCTCCTTGTTTCATTGATCTTTTATTTGTTTATTTTTTATTTATTTGTTTCTATTTCATTTATTTCTGCTCTAATCTTTATTATTTCATTCCTTCTACTAGCTTTGGGCTTTTTTTTTTGGTTCTTTTTCTAGCTCCTTTAGGTGTAAAATTAGGTTGTTTATTTGAGCTTTTTCTTGTTTCTTGAGTAGGCCTGTATCACTACAAACTTCCTTCTTAGAACTGCTTTTGCTGCATTCCAAAGATTTTGGACTGTTTTTTCATTTTCATTTTTTTTTTTTTACTACCTCTTTGATTTTTCAGTTGACCCATTCATTATTGAGTAGCATGTTATTTAACCTCCATGTATTTTTGTGTTCTTTCCTTGCAATTGACTTTTACTTTCATACCATTGTGGTCAAAAAAGATGCGTGATATGATTTCCATCTTTTTGAATTATTGAGACTTGTTTTGTGGCCTAACATGTGATCCATCCTGGAGAATATTCCATGTGCACTTGAAAAGAATGTGTATTCCCTTTTTGGATGGAATATTTTATATATATCTGTTAGGTCCATCTGGTCTAATGTGTCATTCAAAGCCACTGTTTCTGTGTTGATTTTCTGTTTGGGTGATGTATCCATTGATGTAAGCAGGATGTTAAAATTCCCTACTACTATAGTATTACTGTCAATTTGGAGAAGTGCCTTTGATCCTTTTTTTTTAAACCTGTATATTTATGCAAAGTAACTCTTAATAGCCTTTGGGCCACCTCGTTGTCTAATTGTACACAGGATTAGGGCTGTATGTGCCTATAGGCTCTGGTAAGAGCATTTTGGAAACAGCTGGTAATGAGGGAGCAGTGGGCCACTCTGGCTCCTGTGGCTTGAGGCAGGGGGGCATCGTTTGGCTTAGATAAATGGAGAAGGAACAAGAGAGAGATGCAAATTTTGTTTGCATCATTTTGTTTCCTTCTTTTTATCAGGCCCATTCAAAGAAAAAGAACATGAACAAATGTATCCTCTCTCTTCGAGACCTTAAAGTGGCCATCATTGAGGAAATACAGTGCCTGGTTCAAGAACTGAAGAGCATCCAGTCAATTCTTCACATATCCAAGCACATTCCTATTCCCCAAGTCCCCCAGATACACCCAGAAGAAGTTCCAGAAAAGAGATTTCAGTATGATGAGGAAACTCTCCTAAATTTTAAGCGACAGCAGATGAAGATTCAGGGTGAAACGTCCTCCCAGCTGGAACAGGGAGGGTCTACAGGCTCAAGTGGAGGATTCCTCAGACTCTCTTCTAGAAAGAACAGTGATTTGACGACAAGAGATTCATTGTCTAGATCATCAAAGGCATCAGCATTCTGTGTAGATACTGCAAAGTTACTGGAATTTGAAAAAGCAGATCCAATTGATATAGAGCTGGAGATTATGAAAAGGGACGAGATTAAACACTTGTACATGCAACAGTATTTAACCAACAGGGTAAGGGGTGACACTGCCTTTTTCAAGCTGAAAGAGGACAGCAGGGAAGAACTAGATCTCCTTTCTTATTTATTGATTTAAATTTTCTCTACAGTAATCTTTCCCAAGCCCTGACCAGCCCACAACTCACTGAAGGCTTAGCTTCCTCCCCATACATGGCCTTCTGATAATTATTGTGCTCTGCCCAAGAACTTTAGAGCTTTTAAATGTTTTGCTTTGGGAAAAGCTAAGAATTAAGGACAAATCCATGTCAATTGGCATCGAACTGAAGTCTTGGTAAAGGGGAAATGATGGAGCAGCTTCCAGATGATGCATGGAACATAATTTAAAAACCTTTCAGAGAAAATGGGGCACCTCTGGTTTTTACATCCTCCTCTTTCTCTAACGTGTGATTTGCCTCATTGGTGGGAGTGTTCATGGTGATGACTGCCTTCAAAATTGTTCTGGAGCTGGAACGGCACCTGTTTTTATTTCTAGGAAGCCAGACCATGTTGGGGCCAGTGGTACAGGAGGTCCTCTGAATCCATAAGGAAAAGGACCTTTGCTGGCTAGGTGGCTCCTGGCTGCCAACCATGTAGAGTTCCCTTCCTCAGTGTCTGTCTGGGTCCACCCTGTGAAGGCACCCCCTATAGCTCCCCAAACGTATTCTTCACTCATCATCTCTGCTTTGTCCAGCCTTGCTTTCTCACTCTTCCTCCTTCTCCCCGCTCCTGTTTCCCACCCCCATTCTGAATTTTGTATTTGCTTATTCCTTTGCTATTTCCTCCCACCTGCAACGATTTCCTTTCAAATGTGAGTCATCATGCAAAACTTAGTCCAATTCCAAACCTTCTCCAGAATCTTCTGTCCACATTACATACTCTTCTTTTGTCTAAACTCTGATTGCACCTATAAACAGCACCTCATGTTTTCCACTTATCTTTCTTACTGTTTTATGTGTGTTAGTTTTTTTTTTAATTGAAGTATAACTAACATACAGTGTTATAGTCATTTTTGGTGTACAGTATAACAATTTAGCAGTTCTATACATCACTCAATGCTCATATGTGTTAGTTTTGTCTTGCAAATTAGATTACACAGTTCTTGAGAGAAGGGCCACATATAATCATCTTTTGATTCCCCTGCAGTGTCTAGAAAATGCCAGACATATAGTAGATACCCAGTAAAAAAGTTTGGTTTAATAGTAACTAATTTATTTATCGTATCAACTTAACACATTTATTGGACATTCTTTGTGCAGGAACAGTGCTAGTTAGATAGCAGAGATGCAGTAATACTCAAGCCAGACATATTCTCTACCCTCATAAAGCTTATAGGCTCTCGGGTGAGTGAGAGCAAAACAAGCATGAACCTTACAAAATTAAAACACCTATGTTTCGGAATGGTGTTACACTGAAAAAATATAGTCCAGCCTCAAAAGAAATTTAAAAATAGTTCAGACTTGTTGAACAAACATTAAAGAAGAGCCCACTTAGTCTACAACCATATATAAGTAAAAGTTTTTTTTCTTTTTCTTCTTCTTCACTGTCCTAAACCCAGAGATCTCTTCCTTCTCCTCAGCCATGGGCTAGGCCCTCCCTCATTACAGGTTCTTGACTGTTGAGACTCTCCATCATGCACAGCCTAGAAAAAACATGGAATGGTTTGTCTTCTACCTATTGTTCTAGTTTTCTCAGGAGAACCAGCCCCTGGGACTCTCTCTGGATCTCTTCCTTGCCTTTGGGATGGGGTGAGGGAGAAGCTGTGCCAAAATCAGAGCAGAATGGCGCCTTTAAAGTCCTTGGGATGGCAGTGGGAGAAGGTCTAGACCAGGACTTGGGATATGTCGTTCTTATCCCAGCTCTGTCACAACTTAAATCACCTTTGGAAATGTTTGAAAATTCTCAAAACATGTTGAAGGGAATATGTAGTGCTTCCTGTATTAAAGACAATGTAGACATGCTGTGGGGTAAAGTGGAGGCAGATAGAAACACAAGGACCTCCTAGTCTCTGATTTCAACCACATAGTACAGCAAGAAGGGCATTCTTGATTAATGGCTTAATCATGGTAAAGAAATAGCTGGAAGGACTATAGTTACAGAATCCCTACCACTTAATAAATTTATATAAATTTTATGATATTGCTAAATTGATTTATAGGACTACACATACCCATGCACATGAGCCCATATAATTCTTACTCCATAACAACGGTATAATGAGAAAATGCTTCTACCTAAACAAATTAGTATTGTTCAACAGTTTTAAAAGTACACTTACCTGTTCTTAACTCCTCACACACCCTCAAATCTTTTTCCACCTCAGATCAAAGAACTGATTGTCACTTTTGATGCAGAACTCCATCTCCTGAGGCATCAGAAACTGAAACTAGATACTCAGATGAAATTATCTGACCTTCACCATGTCACATTATTTCAAGAAATGCTTCTCCTCAAGAATTTTGAAAAACAGGAGAACATACTTCAAGAGCGTGTTAATTCATTAGACAAAGAAGAACAGGATATGCAGGTAGGAGCGGGCAGGAGAATGCTGGCTGGCTGTATCCTTTAGTTGTGAAGGGGACTTGATTCTTTGTTTCCTTCTTCATCTTCTCAAACTTAATTTCCCCCATCGTTCTAGCCCTCCTCTCTTTTGTCCCTCCTCCTCCCCCACCCCCAACCCCCCTTGTTCCTGCTTGTTCTGCTGTTGGTATTCTTGAGAGAGAGAGAGAGAAATGAATCAGACTTTACAGTGAATTTGATCGGATGTTTTGTATGGTAGGAGGATAAGTTTTCAAAAGTGAGCCTTCTATTTAGTTCACAAATTTCAAAGTCTATTTTTATTGTCACTAGCTATCATATAAAGTTGAGTTTTGATTATATGTTATCCTTATGAACATACTTGGAAAAGAAGTTGACTAGTTTTTTAAATATGATAGCTAGTTTCATGGTAATATGTAATTGAGTATCTTAGGAAAGTAAGTTTCTTTGTTATATGTATGTTAAATTTAAAGAGATAAATGATACCATCCAACTTTCGTCTCAAAGGAAGAAGGATTCCATCAAATAGATATTACTGAATAGTAACACCATTTTTAAGGTATATCTGCTGCACTAAGAGATGCAGTGTCTGTTTGTTTTAGTTGTCATGTATTCATACAAAAAACATCTTTTGTTTTTGAGACCACACATGCAAAAATATTAGCTGACGGTAAAAATTTCACTTACTTTAGACTTTTTGAGGAAGCTAAACATAAAAAGCTGATCTTATCCAATTCTGGACTTAACTGATTTTTACAAAAGAATTATAAAATTTTAACTAAATAAATGGATGGCTCTCCAACCATCAGAAATGTAAACTTCTATGAAGAAGGTTAAAAAAATGTTTGTGAACTGTAACCTTACATTGTAATATATATTGTTCTCTGAACCTGGTTTATCAGAAATACTTTCACTTGTTCCTGTTTTTGTTCATTTAGTGGAAAATAAATGAAACTCTTAAAGAGATGGAAGAGAAAAAGAATGAAATTGCCAAGCTCCAGGACCAAGAAAAAGCACTCTATGCTGGTTTCCAAGCAGCCGTTGGAGAAAACAATAAATTTGCTAATTTCCTCTTGAAGGTCCTAAAGAAGAGGATTAAGCGGGTGAAGAAAAAGGAGGTTGAAGGAGATGCCGGTTTGAATTTCTTTTTATCATATGATTCTATTTTTTTCTCATTAACATGAAATAGAGAAATAACTAAAGACATATTTGATACCTTTTGTTCCTACAACATAGACAGAGGTTCTGTGGGCTTGAAGGGGAGAGGATATAAACCTGTAGATCTCTAACCCCATGGAGTTAATTTGTGTGTGTGTATCTGGTTCGAGACGGCTTATGATAGTTCATGTAACAAGTGCATCTTCTCTTCTGTTTATATGCCAACTGAATGTCATCTTTGGTAAAATATCTCTTCATGTCTTTTGCCCATGTTTGAATAGGATTTTTTGCTTTTGAGGTTTAAGCGTCCTCTGTATAGTCTAGGCACTAGTCCTGTGTCAGACAGGTGCTTTGCAAATATTTTCTTCCATTGTGTAGCTTGTTTTTTCATTCCCTCAACATGGTCTTTCACAGAGCTGAAGGTTTTATTTTTGTTGAGGTCCAATTTATAAGGTGTTTTTCTTTTTTTGGTTTTCTTTTTTTTGGATTTGCTTTAGTTTCAAAGTCTAAGAACTCTTTGCCTAGCCCTAGGTCCCAAAGATTCTCTCCTATTTATTTCTGAAAGTTTTAGAGTTTTACATTAAAGTCTGAAATCGATTTGGGCTTAATTTGTCTATAAGGAGCGAGACTTAGGTCAAGGTCTGTTTTTCCCTCCTGTGAACGTCTAATTGCCCTGGCACCATTTGTTGCAAAAGCTGTCTTTCTCCCATTGAATTGCTTTTGATCTTTGTCAAAAACCACTTGGGCATATTTGTGTGGATCTGTTTCTGGATGTTCTGTTCTGCTGATCAGTTTGTCTAGCTCCCCACCAATACTGTAGTCTTGATTATGGAGGCCATTGAGTTTTGAAGTCAGGTCAACTAATTCCTCCTATTTTATTCTTTCTCAGAATTGTTTCAGCTATTTGATTTCCTTTGTCTTTCTATATTTCAAAATAATTTTTTGTATATACAAAAAAATCTTGTTGAAATTTTGATAGAAATTGTGTTAAACTTTTATATTAGTTTGGGGAGAATCTGCATCTTTGTTGGGTCTTGCAATGAGTGAACACAGTATGCATTTAGAGCTTTGATTTCTTTCATCAGCATTTTATCATTTTCAACATTCAATTCAGGTTCATGTTTTGTTAGATTTATACTGAAGTATTTCCCTTTTTTAAGTGACTTTATTATTATTATTATTATTATTTTTTCCAGAGAAAGAGGGAGCAAGTCGGGGGGAGGGGCAGAGGGAGAGGGAGAGAGATTCTCAAGCAGGCTCACCACTGAGCACCAAGCCTGATGGTGGGGGCTTGATCTCATCACCCTGAGATCAGACCTGAGCTGAAATCAAGAATCGGATGCTTAACCGATCCATCCAGGTGCCCCTCAAGTGATTTTTAATGCTATTTTTTTTTTTTTTTTGGTGGTGGTAGAAATATTTTATTAAAATCTCACACAAAGGGCGCCTGGGTAGCTCAGTCAGTTAAGTGTCTGCCTTTGGCTCAGGTCATGATCTCAGGGTCCTAGGATTCAGTCCCATGTTGGGCTCCTTGCTCAGTGGGGAGTCTGCTTCTCCCTCTCCCTCTCTCTCTCTCTCAAATAAATAATAAATAAAATCTTTAAAAAAATTCTCACACACAGTCCTAGAAAATGAAATAGGTGGCAGACTAATAGTATACATTAGTACAATTTTATAGTGCTATTTTTTTTTAATCTTGGTGTCGCATGTTCACACTAGTATATAGAAATACAGTTGCTTTTTACATGTTGATCTCCTATCTTGTGACCTCACTTATTAGTTTTAGAAGTTTTTGATAGATTCCTTGGGAATTTCTATGTAGACAATAATTTATCTGCAAATAGGTTCAGTTTTATTTCTTTCTGATCTCTATGCCAATTTCCTCTTTTTGCCTTATTGCACTGTTTAGAACATCCAGTACTACATGGAAATAGAGTGCTGAGAGCCGACATCGTTGCCTTATTCACAATCTTAGGCAGAAATCATTTAATGGTTCACCATTAAGCATGCTACCTGTAGGTATTTTGTGGATACTCTATCAAGTTGAGGAAGTTCCCCTCTGTTCCTAGTTTTAAAGTTTTTATCATGAATGGGTGTTGAATTTTGTCAGATGGTTTTCTGCATTGATTGATGATTATGTGATTTTTTCTTTAGCTTATTAATATGATGTGTTACATTGGCTGATTACTGATTATTGAATCAGACTTACACCTTTGAAATACCACCCCCCATGGTTTATAGTTCTTTTTACATATTGTTGAATTCTATTTTCAAATATTTTATTAAGAAATTTTGTGCCTAGAGTTGCCTGGCTGGTTCGGTCAATAGAGCATGCAACTCTTGCTCTTGGGGTTGTGAGTTCAAGCCCCATGTTGGGTGTAGAACTTACTAAAAAAAAAAAAAAATTGTGTCCATATATTCATGAGGATCATTGGTCTTTAGCTTGCTTTTTTCTCTTTTTTGTACTATCTTTGTCTGGTTTTAGTATCAGGATAATACTAGCTTCACAATATGAGTTAGGAAGACTTCTCTTTGATTTTCTGGAAGATAATGTATGTGGTAGTAATTCTTTAAATTTGGTAGTGTTCTCCAGTGAAACTATTTGGACCTGTAGATTTCTTCAGGGGAGTTTTAAAATTACAAACTCAAAAGTTTTTTTTTTTTTTTAAGATTTTATTTATTTATTTAAAGATTTTATTTATTTATTTGACAGAGACAGAGACAGAGACAGCGAGAGCGAGAGCAGGAACACAAGCAGGGGGAGTGGGAGAGGGAGAAGCAGGCCTCGGGGATCCCGATGTGGAACTCGATCCCAGGACCCCGGGATCATGACCTGGGCCGAAGGCAGCCACTTAACGACTGAGGCACCCAGGCGCCCCAAGATTTTATTTATTTTTGACAGAGAGAGAGAGTGTACAAGCAGGGGAAGCAGCAGGCCTAGGGAGAGGGAGAAGCAGACTCCTCGCTGAGCAGGGAGCCCAATGTGGGCGTCGATCCCAGGACCCTGGGATCATGACCTGAGCCAAAGGCAGACACTTAACTGTCTGAGCCACTCAGGTGCCCCTCAAAGGTTTTTAATATAGCTATATAACTATTCAGATTATCTACTTCATATTGGGTGACTAGTGGTAATTTATATTTATGTGTGTGTGAAATTGGTCTATTTCATCTGAGTTGCCAAATTTATGTGTGGGGGGGTATTCATTGTATTCTCTATTATCTTTTTAATATCTGCAAGGTCTGTAGTAATATCACCTGTTGCATTCTTGATATTGGTAACTTTCTTGTTATCCCCCCCCCTTTATTTTTAGACTTGCTAGAGGTTTGTCAATTTGATCTTTTTGCAAACAAACGGGATAAATTTGGATAACTTCGGATAGGTGATTTTTTAAAGATAATTTTTCTACTTTCAATTTTATTGATTTCTGCACTTATCTTTATTATTACCTTCTTCTGCTGGCTTTGGATTTATTCTGCACTTCTGTTTTTAGGTTTTGAGGTGAGTGTGAATTATTGATTTGAGACTTTTCCTCTTCTAATTTAGTGCTGTAATTTCCCTCTTAACACTGCTTTAGCTGGATTCTACAAATTTTGGTAAGTTGCATTTCCATTTTCATTCACATCACTGCAGTTTTAAAATTTACATCGATCTTTCCTTTAGGCCCCATGGATCATATAGAAGTGTTTTGTTTGGGTCCAATTTCTCCTTTCACTTCTATCAGTTTTGCTTCCATATTTGCAGCCCCATTTTATGCATACACACTCAGGATTACTATGTCTTCTTGATAGATGGACACTTTTATCATTATATAAGGTCTTTCTCTGTCTAGAGTATTTTTCTTTGCTCAGATAAAGTCTACTTTATCTGATGTTAATATAGTCACTCCTATTTGGCTCTGATTAATGTTTGCATGATATATCTTTTCACTCCTTTTACTTTCAATTTGACTATGTTATTATATTAGATGTGAATTTCTAGTAGACAGCACATGGTTAATGTTTCTTATCTACTCTTTGTCTTTTAATTGGTGTGCTTAAACCATTTAGATTTAATATATTAGGGCTTCAGTCTGCCATTTATTTATTTTTTATTCTCTCTGCTTTCCATCTTCTACATTTTCCTACCTTCCTCTGGGTTACTTGAACATTTTTTAGAATTCCATTTTAATTTTCTCTAGTCTTTTGAGTGTATCTCTTTGTGTAACTTTTTTAGTGGTTGCTTTATAAATTACATTATATATACATAATTTATCCCAGACCACCAGTGTTGTCATTTTACCAGTTTAAGTCAAGTATAGAATCCTCATCTGCCCTTTACATCCCTTTATTTCCTCCATTTATAATATAATTGTCTTGAACAGTTCATCTACATACATCTAGAACCACATCAGACAATGTTATAATTTTTGCATCAACTACCAAACATAATTTAAACACTCAAAGGGAGGAAGGAAGCCTATTCTATTTACCTATATTTTTGCTTACCGTGTTAATTTTTCCTTGATGATGTTCCAAAATTCCTTCTTAAAAAAATTATTTCCCTTCTGTTTAAAGAATTTCCCTTATGCATTCTTTTAGGGTAGGTATACTAGTGGCAAACTGAAAATGTCTTAATTTCCTCTCCATTTCAGAAAGATATTTTCACTGGGTATAGGATTCTAGGTTGACTTTTTTTTCCTTTCAGCATTTAAAAAATATTGTGCTACTTTCTTCCAGCCTCCATGGTTTCTGATGAGAAATCCTCTGATACTCAAATTGTTCATCTCCCAAAGGTGAAGTCTCACTTCTCTCACTGCCTTTAAGACCTTTTGTCTTTAGTTTCCAGACACTTGACTATGATGTGTCTTGGAGTAGATTCTTTGGGTTCAGACTGATGAAGGTTCACTCCTTTAATCTGTCAGCTTACGTCTTTTGCCAAATTTGAGAAGTTTTCAGTCATTATTTCTTCAAGTGCTTTTAAGAACCTCCTTTTTCTTCACTCCTTTTGGGACTCATGCCATGAATGTTTGACCTTTCATTATAGTCCCATAGGTCCCTGAGGCTCTGAGGTGTGAGGTTTGTTTTTCAGTTTTCTTTCTGTTTTTCAAACTGGATGATTCTATTGTTTTGTCCTCATGTTTACAGATGCTTTCCTCTGTTCCCTTCATTTTGCTGTTGAGCCCATCTCCTGAGTTTCTCTTCTAGTTATTGTATTTTTCAGTTCTAACATTTCCATTTAGTTCTTCTTTGTATCTTTTTCTTTCTGATACTTTTTATTTCTTTGACCAGGCTTTGTATTTTTCATTTGCTTAAAGTGTGTTATAATTGGTTATTGAAGCGTTTTTATCATGGCTATTTTAAATACTTTGTCAGATAGTTTTAACATTTCTGCCATCCTAATGTTGACATTTATTCATTGTCTTTTCTCATTCAGTTGGAGATCTTCCTGGTTCTTGCTACAAAGAGTGACTTTCAGTTGAAACCTGGAAACTTCCATATTATGTTATAAGATTCTGTATCTTATTTAAGTCTTCTGTTTTTCTTGGCTTTTTCTAACACTGCTCTTCCAGAGAAAGGGTTGGTGCCTACTCCTTATTGCCATACTCAGCCTTCACTGTGACTCCAAGGAAGGAGGATCTCCTTGTTCTGGAGTTCTGGTTCCCCATGTAGTCTCTACTGACAACATAGTGGGGATGGCCTTGGTACCTCTGGGCAGTGGTGAAAATCCTGACTTTCCAGGTTCTTCTTCTTCTTTTTTTCTATTAGGGTTCTTCTGACATGACCTCTATGGGAGGAGGGAGTGAGTCTTGTTATTGCCAGGTGAAAGAAATCCAGGCTACCCACGTGGTCTCCACAGACATCTTGGTGGGGTTTGGGGGCAAGGCTGGTCACCAGCCAGCAGGAAAAAATGTCCTGGTTCCCTGCTTGGCTTTCTCTGACACTATCCTAGGTGATGAGAATGTTGGGTGCCTTTGCAAGGGTGGATGTCTAGGTTCCCCACTTGGCCTTCGCTGATAGGGGTGGGAGTGGGACCACAGTTTTTTCCTGTGGTGTTTGGTTAGGATATTGTCTAAAAGTTTTGACTTGTTGGGCCACCTCTTTCTTGGCCATTTGGCTAGAGAAAGTAGGCTCTGGTTGGGCCCTTTTATGTCTGTATCTATTGGTGTTTCCAGGTTGGTGACTTACTCATTTCTAAGTCTGAGATCTAAGAGGCAAAAAGAAGACCCAAAAAACTCACCACAGTTGTTCCTCAGCTTCTGAGTTTCATATTTAGTCTGCTTTCTTTCCATTTTTCAGAATCTTATGTTTGTTCTACATAAGAAAAAAAATAGATCTACTTTGTCTTCCCAAAAGCAGAAATCGATGTAGGAATTTTAAAGTCTAATTTTAAACTTTGGTGATTTATTTCATAAGGTGGTACAGACCGCTTAAAGTAATTTTAAGGGAGATCTTAAATTTAAGAAATCTTCTGAAGAGTATGAGGTCCATCTCTTATTTCTAACTTGACGTCCATAAAATAGAAATTGCCAATTAGTGATCTATGGTTCATGGATGGCTTCAACATTTTTTAAAAGAAAATGGAGTAGAGCTGCATGGGAGAGGTCTACAGTCCCTTATCTGAAACTCTTGGGGGCAGATGAGTTTTAGTATTTTTTATATTTTATAAAAGATATTGTATATGACACTGTTAAAGAAAAAACCGTTCATGGCACTTGTTAAAGAATAATAAGGCAGACTTTATTCAGGGGCACCACTACAGTGGGATTTTATAATAGGGGAGAGAGATCAGCTCAACTCTGAATACAACAAGGACAAGTAGTGATTTATAGCCAAGTAGCAGGGTGGGAGTCAGTGAATGGAAAATTACTAAGAGGTAGGATAATTCTTTGCTAGACTGACCTAACAGGATTTTTGCTGAAGATTGGCCAGAGTGAAAAGATAGTAAGGGTAAGGATTAAGGAGGAATCTGATCAGGTATCAAGGGTGTGAGATTTTTACTAAACTGACTTAGCAGGATTCTTGCTTAAACTGGACTAAATGGGTCAAGAACTGAGCTCATGGTCCACTATGGGTCAGAAAGAGAACTCAGAGGAGCCTGACTCAAGTTTGGTCAAAGGAGAGAGTCTTTGTCAACTAACACCCCCAGCAGGGCTTAGAGCAGGATCTCTAAATCAAACACCTTAATATGTCTACAGCAAGACACAAATATTCATACTAAGTAGGAAATAAGGATAATATATAGCATTACTTCAGATAAGTTATGGAAATTTTTTTTCCCCCTCCCAAGGTACTATGATTTAGGAATTGTGGACCTATAAAACCACGTGTGTGTTAGGCAGGTCACAGCAGAAGCAGCTTGGCAGTTTGGTCTCAACTTTCTTTGATTCAGTGCATTGAAATTAATTGAACAACCTTCAGGCATTTGAGTTTTGGTCTCTGTGTCCCCAACCATTTATTTATTTGTTTTTTTCTTTTTACTTTGTTATTTTATTTTGTAGAATTTTATTATTATTTTAAAATAATATTTTGATTGAATTATAGTTGACACACAATGTTACATTAGTTTCAAGTGAACAACACAGTGACTCCACCACTCTGTATGTTATACTATGTTCAACACAAGTGCAGCTACCATCTGTCCTCATGTATGTAACACTAATATAATACTATTGATTATATTCCCTATGCTGTACCTTTCATCTCATGACTTATTCATTCTATAACTGGAAAGCCTGTGCCTTCACCCATTTTGCCCATCCCTCTGCCCCCGCCCCCTTTGCTTCTGGTGACAATCCGTTTTCTGTATTTATGGTCTGTTTCTGCTTTGTTTGTTTGTTTGTTCATTTGTTTTGTTTTTTAGATTCCCTGTGTAGTTGAAATCATATGGTATTTGTCTTTCTCTTATTTCACTTAGCATTATACCCTCTAAGTCCACCCAGTTTGTTGCAAGTAGCAGGATCTCATTTCTTTTTTGTGACAGTATTAATCCATATCTTGGTCATTGTAAATACTGCTGGCAATAAACATAAGAATTCATACATCTTTTTGAATTACTGTTTTCATTTTCCTTGGGTAAATACCCAGTAGTGGAATTGCTGGGTCATATGGTAATTCTATTTTTAATTTTTTGAGGAACCACCATACTGTTTTCTACAGTGGCTGCGCCAATTTACATTCCCACCAACAGTGTGTGAGGGTTCCTTTTTCTCCATATCCTTGCCAACATCTGTTTTTTCTTGTCTTTTTGAATCTAACCATTCTGACAAGTGTGAAGTGATATCTCATTGTGGTTTTGATTTGCATTTCCCTGATGATGAGTGATGTTGAGGATCTTTTCATGCATCTGTTGACCATCTGTATGTCGTCTTTGGGGAAATGTATTCAGGTTCTCTGTCCATTTCTTAATCAGATTGGTGGGATTTTTTGGTGTTGTGTAAGTTCCTTATATATTTTGGATGTTAACCAATAATTGGATATATCGTTTGCAGATATCTTCTCCCATTCACTGGGTTGACTTTTTGGTTTGCTGATGATTTCCTTCATTCTGCAAAAGCTTTTTTTTTTTTTTTTTGGAGTAGTTCCAATAGTTTATTTTTGCTTTTGTTTCTCTTGCCTTAGGATACATATCTAGAAAGATGTTTCTATGGCTGATGTCAAAGAAATTACCACATACATTTTCTTCTAGGAGTTTTCTGGTTTTAGGTCTCACATTTAGGTTGAACTCACATTTTGAGTTCATTTTTATGTATGGTGTAAGAAAGTGGCCCAGTTTCATTCTTTTGCATCTAGCTGTCCAGTTTTCCCAGCACCACTTGTTGAGCAGACTGTGTTTTCCCCGTTGTGTATTCTTGCCTCGTTTGTCATAGAGCAACCATATAAGGGTGGCGTTATTTTTGGGCTATTTTGTTCTCTTGATCTATGTGTCTATTTTTGTGCCAGCACCATGCTGTTTTGATTATTATAGTTTAGTAGTATATCTTGAAATCTGGGACTGTGATACCTCCAGTTTTGTTCTTTTAAGATTGCTTTGGCTATTCAAGGTCTCTTGTGGGTCTATATAAATTTTAGGATTATTCATTCTAGTTCTGTGAAAAATACTATTGGTGTTTTGGTAGGGATTGCATTGAATCTGTAGATTTCTTTGGGTAATATTTTCTTTAACCATTTTAAACTCTTCTAAAAATATTGACTCATTGCCTGCCTTACCTGTTATTTTCCTAGTGACTAACTCATTGAAAAAAACCCTTTATTTTTAAAATCTGAGATTTATCTTAACACAGGAACTTCTCTGCTTATTAATAATGCCTTCTTCTCTATTTAGATGAAGATGAAGATAGTGATGAATCAAGTGAAGAAGAATCTAGCTTAGAGAGTGATGAAGATGAGTCTGGATCTGAAGATGAAGTTTTTGATGATTCTATTTGCCCAACAAGTAAGTTGGAGAAAACCATATGTTCTCTGTGAAGTGTGAATATGGACTGATAATATCAAGGAGATCCTTTTGTGGTTTCTCGGTTGTCTTATAATAAAATTTAAGGGGAGCGTGGTTGAAGTTTTATGAAGTAGTCTAATGAATACTTTTATTTGGCTCTCTGGATGATTTATTTTCTTTTCCCTTAGGCAGTCATTTATGAATGACAAATAATTTGCAGATAACTTATAGTTGGTTCAAAGTCAAATTATGCAGAAATAACAGATCGCAGTGTGTGGGTGCATGTGCGCACGCGCATGCATGTATTTTTTTTTTTTTTTACAAAGCTTTCTCTTTTTGACAAACCCATTCAAATTTTCATATTTAAAATCCGTTTTGTAAGGGTACTTTGTGTCGGTTTCCTGGAGATGCTTAGCAATTTATATTCACTGTTTTCACTGGTAAAACCAGTCTGAAGCAGCCAGACCAATATTCTCACAGTCTCAATAGATGAATAGTCCAGTACAGAAAAAACAACTTCTTTTTAGTATGAAATTTATTTTTTGTAGCCACTTTATATAGATTTTAAATAAAATTTTAAAGCTTAATTTCAAGTAAAGTTTAAATCCCGTTTTAATGTTGCAAACAAGAGTCTTCCTAAAATCATATGTATGAGTGAAATAGAGCTCGAAAGATTATAATGCAACTTGTTACAGCAGGATCCTTGTAAACAATCCTTGTTTACAGCAGGATTAAATGGCCTGAAAAAAGTCCCACAGCTAGTTTGGTGGTGGAACTAGGGCTAGAACTAAAGTTTCTAAATTCCACTGTAATACTCTTATTTTCACCTTCTTTATCTATTGCTTGGTGGACTGTGGTGTGATATAGTGGAAATTAATACAGGGATACTGTACCTGAGTTCCTTTGTGTCACATATCAGCTACATGACTTCTCTGAGACTTTGGGTGCTCACCTATAATGTGGGAACAATAGTTTCTACCTTGCAAGGGCCTAGGAGACTTGAGTGAGAGAACGTACATAAAAGGAGGCCTAAACAGAAAGCCTGGCTCACGGTACTGCTCGGAACGTCAATGCTGGTATCAGAAGTACTATCAGGATTACTTATATTATTAATAATTTCCACCTGGAACAGTGGAGCCTGAAGTGGAGTGAAAGTGTGCTAGAGTGGACCAACAAATGGTCATTATTAATTCTGAAGCTCCAAAGTCCACACTTCTAATATCGGTACATTCCATGACAATGGGGTTTCTTTTAATTTTGACTGTCTTTTCAGATTGTGATGTGGGTCTTTTTGAATTGGCCCTTCAACTTCGAGAGAAAAGGCTGGACATTGAGGAGGCCTTAGTTGAAGAAAAGAAAATTATCGATAACCTCAAAAAGGAACATGATACACTATCCAAAAAAGTATGATGGTGTGCTTACTTATTTATCCTCTCCCAGCGTGCCAGCCATCCTCCCAGCTACTGTACTGCTGTTTCATAGAAATGACATGAGTTAGGCCTTCTCCCCAGAGAAGAAACATTTTATTTAATTTTATTTTAATTAATTAATTAATTTATTTTTTAAAGATTTTACTTATTTTTTTGACAGAGAGAGAGAGAGAGACAGTGAGAGAGGGAACACAAGCAGGGGGAGTGGGAGAGGGAGAAGCAGGCTTCCCACTGAGCAGGGAGCCCGATGCGGGGCTCAATCCTAGGACACTGGGATCATGACCTGAGCCAAAGGCAGACGCCTAACTGACTGAGCCACCCAGGTGCCCCCATTTTATTTATTTTTTTAAGGATTTTATTTATTTGTCAGAGAGCACAAGCAGGAGTAGCAGCAGACAGAGGGAGAAGCCAACTCCCTGCTTGGCAGGGAGCCTGACACAGGACTCGATCCCAGAACCCTGAGATCATGACCTGAGCCCAAGGCAGACACTTAACTGACTGAGCTACTCAGGTGCCCCTAAACATTTTAAGTGTTATATTTTAAGTTTTTCCTCTTCAAGCACAGTTGTGGTAGGGGCTGTTGGTTCTTTTGAAGGTTGACCTTCCTTTATCTAAATCATTGATCTCCAAACTTTTTTATTACATACTTCTATAAGTAAAAAACATTTGTATACAATATATGTATATTTATTTACAAATTATATTCACGAACTATTGTACTAATGTATTTTGTATATTAGGAAACATTCACAAAAACAGAAATGAAAAAAAGTAAGATAAAAATAAATAGAAACAGAGTGAGAGGGGTCCGGACAGGGTTGCCACTGAGGGTCCTTAGGGTTAGTCTTTTATAGAAAGCTAATCAGGGAACTTAAATTCTTCTAACATCTCTATTGATATCACCATTGAGCAAGGACTAGTGATAAGACCTTCAATGGCTTACTTCCTTTTTAGGGTCTGGTTATTCTTTGTTGGTCACAGGCGATTATCATAAAAAAGACACCCACCCCCCCACGCCTAGGGCAGGGTGGTCCAGTTTGTCCCCTTATCTCTGGGTTCCCCACACCTCACGTTTTTGGGATTTCTTTGAGCCTGATCACATAGCCCCCTATCTATCTCTCCCTACTTAGACCTGCCTGTCCCTTACTCATTCCTCCCCCTGGAATAGTAACCTTAACTGCCCTTAGGGAATGGGACGATGACCGCTGTGGCTGCTCTCCTGCTGAAATGGGGCCGCGGGCTGTAGGGCAGTTAGAATCTCTCCAGGGGTCGGCCCAGGGGCTTGTGGTATGGCTCCAGGGGGTCATGATGGGCAGCAAACGGTACATGCATCAGCACATGCAAAAGGATGAACATGAAACAAGTATTAGGCCCAAAATTATGATCACATGCCTTAGATAGGATCCCCAATTACCAATTTTGTCAAATAGATAAGTGGATATCTTGATCTTATTTAATTGATCACAAATGCCCCCTATTAATTGGGTCACCTTGCAGGAGTTAACTGAATTGTTAAAACAACACACGTGAGGAAATTTTTCACATCCCAAATGGTGTAGCAGTAGTAGACAATCAATAGTGGCATCATTCTCGAGAAGTCCTTCTTTGACTTCATTTAATTCTTCGGCTGAGTGCATCCAGTGGCTGGAAAGTATCATTTAGAGTTCATATTCACGAATATTTTTGATAGATTGCTTCTCCTCTTGCAAATGGAAAATGATTTGGAAAACTTTCAAGTTTTTTAGATGAAGAACGTGCTTTATGAGTACTGTAGTTAGTAGTTTTGTTGCTTTAAAGGGCTTTTTCCTTTTGTTTTTTGAGGTCATTGATGGCCCAATGAGATTCCCACCATCTTGACAAAGACATTCCATGCTGAGAGGTACTTTTCATGCAGAAAATAAAAGGGAGATGAGGACATCTGAACTCTTATTCATGAGCCCTTTAGTACTGGGGAATAGGAATGATTGAAAAAGTAGTGTGGATCATGACTTAGCAGGAAAAAAATAGCACATATCCCTGGGCTGCAAACTGGGATCATTCATTTAATCATAGCCCAACAGAGTAGGTCCTGCTCATCTCCCAAGATGTCCCCATTTATCACATTTCACACATGGGGCTCTCCACAGGTGAAAGTTGTGGCAGCTAACCTGAATGTAGCTGAGGAGGCCCTGGAGGCTTACCAACGAGAGAAGCAGCAGCGGCTAAATGAACTGCTGGTCGTGATTCCACTCAAGCTCCACCAGGTGATGAGTCTGGAGACGATGCGCCACCCTGTCTGAGCAGAAGAGCCACCACAACAAGGCTTTCCCAGAAAAGATTCTTGGGTCACTTGTGGGAAGAAATGCAACCCTTTGCTGAGAATTCTACCTGAATAATGATGCCCCAGCTTTTCTTATACATTCTCAAATTGTTGTGAAAGAGTAAGAGTCAAACATATGTATTTCCCGATGGCCCATTATCACTTCCAAAGGCCAATGAATTGTTTCAGGTCTGAAGAAATGAAGAGCCTATGACTTAATTTTTTTAATTTATTTTTTAGTAAGTTTATTTATTTTTAGTAATCTCTACACCCCAACATGAGGCTCAAACTCACGACCCCGAAGTTAAGAGTCCCATGCTCTTCCAACTGAATCAGCCAGGTGCCCCAAGGAGCTTATGACTTAAGAATGGAATGGTTTGGAAGTTGAAATCTTGGATCTTGTGCACATCTTTTCACACCATCTTCAAATAGACATGAATTAATGATGCAAGAATTATCATAATCTCTGCTTGTTAATGAGGGAGGGCAAGACAAAAGTAAAATGTCCTTTCTTTTTCTTGCCTCTTGGTTCATTTCCACACTCATTAGAATTACAGCTTATATTAAGGTGCAGAGATGCATTCTGTACCCTATTTTGTCAGGTAAAGAGAGAAAGCTGTATTTTAGAAGAAAAAACTTAGATCAGCCTCACATATATTTTGTGTAACCTGACCCAAATTGGATTGGCTTTATGTAGCGATTTGCCTACACTACACCCACCGTGACATGTTTGTTCCATGGTTATGCAGCAGATAATAGGCATGGTCTGGGGGAAGATTTGCTGTCCCTACAGGGACATAATGTGGCTTACTATCTGAAGGCAACTCCAGCTCTTTTACCTTACTCAGTGGTGGGAATGACAGAAGTCCAAGGGACAAGGGACAGAAAAGGAAGTGCTTTCTATGATCTTACATTTAGTTTGATCTTGGTTTTGTTTTGGTTTTGATAGGTAGAGTATGTAGCATTTGGAGAAATTCCTAATGATCTTTCTGGAACCTTGGTCTTTTCTAACCATTCCTTGGGACGGCTCCAAGAACGAATCATACAGCTCCATGAAGAAAATTCCAAGCAGCAAAAACTTAACAAGGACTGCCGGGAGAGGCGCAAACAGCTTATCCGAGAAAAGAGAGAGATGGCAAAAACTATAAGCAGTGAGTAAATAAGCCCACGGGTTATCCCGTACTATCTTGATAAGAGAGGGAACTATTAAGTGACAACCTCCAGCTTTGAAAACAGTAAGTTATCACAGAATCAGAACCACTGAGAGCAAGGAAACACTTGCTCGTCTTCCTAGCTACCATCTCTCCTGATACCACTGAATGAATGGTCACGTTCTTGTTTTAAAAGAATAAATCCTTTATCATAGAAACTGTTTCTCTTAAGTTTAAAAGGTTTTATGCATGATGAAATATAGAGCAACATAACTAGCCGCCAAGCTTAAGGAATCAAAACATTGCCCATACAACTGAAGGCCCTCCTCTTTCTGCTACTGTTCCCCTAGGCCCTTCCCCAGGGTCAACTGGCAGGTGAGCACATATGCATATGTATGTATCCACACACAACATATGGAACAACTTTGCATGTTTTTAACTGTAATATTATTCATATCATTTTGCAGTTCACTTCATTAAACCAATTTTTGAGAGGTATCCATACTGCTGTAATTTATTCACTTTAACTGTTACGATAATATTCCATTGTAGGACTCTGAAAGAACTTCTTTCTTCAATCTTCTGTTGATGGATATTTCAGGTATTTCTAATTTTTCATGAAGACAGAGCTATAGTAAATCTTGTACACATCTCCTTGTGCACGGGAGAAAGTGAATCCCCAGGACTGGGGTGTCTGGGTTGTAGAGGGGTGTTACGCATTTCCGGCAGGCACTCCTGTATATTGCCAAGCTGCTCTCCAATGTGGTTGTATCATTTTATCTCCAACCCTCCCCCCCCACCCCCCCACCCCGGCCTGCCACTTCCCTGGCAGTGAGAACGGCTCAGGCTCCATATTCTCAGGAGCATTTGATGCTGTCAGACTTTAATATATTTGCCAGCCTGGTGGATGTTAAATTGTATTTCACTGTGGTTTTTATTCATGATTCCTGGGTTCTGGTGAGGTTAAATATCTTCACGTACATTAGTTATTTGCCATTTATTTGTGTTTCCTTTTCTGTAACTTGCCTGTTATAAACCTTACCAGTTTTTTACTTCTACTTGTTTTCTTACTGATTTAGGGAGTTCTTTCTATATTCTGTCTTTTAAGGCACTTCAAATTTCTTCTTGTGACTTGCCTTTTTACTTTGTTTAGTGTATCCTTTTGGGATATAGACATTTAAAATCTTAATATAGTTAATTTTATCAATATTTGTGGTTTGTGCATTGTGTCTGTGTATATATCTTGCTTAAGAAATCCTTTCCTGTTTTGAGATCATAAAGATATTTTGTCCATAGTGTCCTCTATTAGTAGTGTTCTTCATATTTGCATTTTTAATCTATCTGGAGTTGTGGATATTATAAGATGCACAGTATAAAGATTATTATCCTTTAAAATACATTTCAAATATTTGATATATGGAACAGAAGTGTAAGTTGTGAAGTTTCCAACTTTAAAAACAACAATATTGGGGCACCTGGGTGGTTCAGTCATTCAGCGTCTCCCTTCGGCTCAGGTCATGATGTGGACATCAGGCTCCTGCTCGGCGGGAAGCCTGCTTCTCCCTCTCCCACTCCCCCTGCTTGTGTTCCCTCTCTCACTGTGTCTCTGTCAAATAAACAAATAAAATCTTAAAAATAAAAACAACAATATTGCTAATATCTTAGTATCTATTTTAATGCCACAGAACTGTACAATTAAAAATGTTTAAAATGATACATTTTATGTTATGTATTTTACAATTGAATATATATATATATATATATATTAATTTGAAAAAGAAAAAAAAATGGGAAGCCTATAGTAGTCAACTAGTCAACCAATCCAAGTTGCTTGGATTTGTAGAGACCTGTTTCCAGTGAGTGTTGATGGTTCTGCCTTCATGGGCAGCTGGTTCTGCCTTCATGAGCAGCTGGATTATAAAATAAAAAATACATACTAGGACTGCATGTTTAAATAACACTGATTTGAGACACACAGTTTTGTCAGGTGTAAGCCTTGAGGTCCCAGTGCTTCTCATGTACTTCACATTCCTCTGGCTTCAGTAGGCCATGAATGTTGTTTATATTTGAAAGTACTATTCATCAAACCAAGGAATAAACTAGTATGAAAACAAGGAAAGAAGCTTGTTTCAGTTTGGGCAAACTTTCATTTTGGAAAAATGTGTGAAGATGAAATGAATTATGCAAATTTTCAGTGTTAATGGAAATAAAAGGGAATAGTTCCATGTGGTATAAGTTTTACTCAGCAACTTTCAGTTCTTCTCCCCACCCGCCCCCACCTCATTTTCTGAAAAGCAAGTTGTGAGTCTGGTTAAAGTTTTCCTGATTCTGAAGGTGGAACTAGGAGTGGGTTCCTTTTCTGTAAGCCAGAGAACAAAGGCTTAGCAGTGATGAGAAACACCACAGTTGGCTTGAGGTTGCCTTCCTCCTTCCATAGACTCAGTGAACAAGAAGAGGAGAGTCTAGAACATGGTGGTGGGAAGGAATAAGTTCACTTCATTCCAAGGAGAACACAGCTCTTGGCCATGGAGAAGGCATGTGGTAAATATCCCAGAAGGCTTTATGTCCCTGGTAAACACTAGTTGGCCTAATCAAATCAGGAGAAGGGCATTAGGCTGGCTCCACCAGGGGAATGGCAAGGACCAGAGTCCACGTCCTAGTACATGAGGCTGTCATGGGAGAGGGCACTAGCTGGAGGGAGTCTCAAGGTTCTTACTGAGGCCAAGCAGGCAGCCACAGGCTAGCACATGTGTGCAAATAATCTAAGCATCATTTCGTTTTTGCATCACTGATTATCATGGCCGCCACATTACACAAGTCCATGGGGACTATACTCACACAGAATACAAGTGAACAGGCCTTCCCGGGTCATGCACAACAGCAGTCATGCCAGTTATATCCTTATAGTCAAACCCTAACAATGACACCAGATACAAACTTCCACACCATTGCAGAACTGTATCATCTTCTGATACCTTAGGGCCTTCGGACTTCACTTAGGGGACAGTCTGGTACCTGAGAAAGTCTTGTTACAAGAATTACATTTTCTTGGGGGGCTCAGATCCCACAAATGGAAATTTCCCTAGAAGTTCCAGGGTTCTCATGTTGAGGAAAGAAAGTAAACAAAAGTAAGATATATTGCATGTTAGATGGAGATCATTGCTAAGAAGAAAAATTAAGAAGGGACCGGAAAGAGTGCTCAGGTCTGTAGGAGCCAGAAACTGCTCCCTGGAAAGGTGGCATACTGGTAAGGTGTGGTTTTCCCTGGTTAGAGCACGAGGACCTTGGTTACCCCTTCAGAACTGAGTGTATTGGAAATGAGCCTTACAACTTGCTTTCAGAAAATGGGCTGGCGAGAGGGAGCCATGTGGTTATTTGGGGAAGAACATTCCAGTCGGTGGGAACTGAGATGAGAATGAGCCTGGAATGTTTGAGAATCAGACTTTAATTTTTACTTGGAGTATGATGGAAACTTCCTCTAAGTGCCTGCTCTGTTCTTACCACGAGATGCCGTAGAGATCAGTAACTAAAAAAAAAAAAAAATCTAAGGAGTCCCTCGTCCAGTTGGGGCCCTTGACAGTCTGAGGAGGGGCACAGCAGAGGGTGGAAGCATCTGGGGGAAAGCGGAGTCTGCTTTACACAGGATTTTCAAGTGGATGAAAAGACAACCAGAAATGGGCATTTTAAGTGAGGAAAGGAGCTGCCGAAGAGTCACAGAGGACAAGTCAACTGGTAACACAAAATCTTTTACCATCCTCTGAACATCCACCTGTTCTTTGGAATGTTGTTGCTACTGGTATTGTTCATTTAATAACAGTGGGGGCCACGGAACAACCTAAGACAGTGATGTCTTTCTTTAGAAATGGAAGAAACGGTCCATCAGCTAATGATCAGCAAGTTTGGCCGTGTGATAGACCTAGAAGCCCTTCAGACACTTTCTGTGAACACAACGCTTGAAGAACTAAAGATCAAAAAACTTCGAAAGGAGCTAACGAATGCAAAGGAAATGAAGATGTGGGAGGTATGGCTGAGACAACAGGTGACCTGCCTTGGCTGAACGTGGGTCAAGGCAAGAAACACTGTCCGTGGTTCCTGCGAAGCATCTGAGCAGCCAGAGACGAGTCTGTGGGCCCCGCTCAGCTCCCCCATGATCTTAAGCCTGTCTCAGCATCCTGACCATTCACTTAGTTGAAGGGACTTGTCTGTCTTGGGGTGAAAGCACCAGCACTAGGTTTTGGGGTCCTGGGTACATGAAAATATAACAAAATGGCATGGACTATGACCAGGATTCCCCTCTGAGGTCTACAATAACGTATAAATAAATGCTTTGACCGTGTTAGAGGTGGAACCGCCGTGCTCTGAGGATCGCAGCGGTAGTGCTCCCTGTAGCTTTTACAGGCTGTTCATATCTGGAAATTAGAAAACATCTCTAAATAATAAATTCTATAACCAGGTATGGACTATTTCGCTGGTAGGGTCTTAGAAGATGTTAATGCCTACACTGTTCCCTGAGCTATTAGATGAGGCAGTGTCCCAATTGTAGCCAGATTCAAAGATAGGAGCTTGTATAAAGATTTTATAAGCCCCCAAGTCGTTATGACTTCTCCAGTTTCCTGTCTTATCAGTAGACAGGGCAGGAGAAGAGGTTCCTAGTGTCATCTTGTCTCATCTTTGCTTATCCAAGATTTTCAGGGAGGGGAATGCTGGAGATAATATGTGCAGTCTAAAATAATTTTTGGAGCAGTAAGAGAACAAAGGAAAGCCACCAGGAGATGTATGGCCATTCAAGCTGGCTACTTGAGGATCTTGGGCCAAGCCTGGGGAAAGAACAATATATGAAAGTTTGCTGCTTAAATTAGTATTCTTCCTTTTAAGTAATGAATAGCAGCACTCAGTTTGCATACTGATTTCATTCTTCAACCATGAAGTGATACCTATGCCTATCTTTTTTACCTCCTTGTATCTTTGAGCACACCTACATTCTTCTTTTCTCTAATTGAACCAGAGCCAGTACAGTTGGCTCTGGTTGCATTTTCATAGTGATTTTCGATTATGTTTTTTCATATGCATATTTGCTGAATGGTTTTGATCAAATCTGGACATGTATTTTTCTGTTTCCTCTCTTATTAACCCATTTTGTATCTTCCTGTCCTGGCAGGAAAAGATTGCTCAGGTACGATGGGAGTTGATGATGAAGACAAAGGAACACACTCAAAAGCTTCATCAGATGAATGATTTATGTATTGAAAAGAAGAAACTTGATTCTCAGTTGAATACACTACAGAACCAGCAGGTATGTTGCTTTTCTTCAGACCTTTTATCAGAGTTGGGGAAGCTCTGTGAAGGTAGCTCTTCACAGGAATATCAAGTACTGGCATTTAAACAAACCTTGATCTTGTGCCACTTCCAGTCCACCTGGGTCCCTGAGGACATGAAGTTGCTAGTACCTACTTTATAGGTGAGCCTGAGGGACTAGTTTTACTGTACGCCTTTTGGGTGCCATGAGTTTACATATGTACTAATCTATGGGGTTTGCCTTAGCCCTGGAGAGGTAAGGTTAGTTAGGTACAAATGGCACCAAAATAATCCCTAAATTTGGTAACAAATACCCATTTCCAATATTTGTTTATTTCATTTGATTTAAAGTGGGTATCTTTAATTGTGGGATCTCATATTACTTTATTAAAACACTTGTTACTTTTTATGGCTTTCAACTTTTTCTTATATAATATTTATTGATCCTGACATAATACTTAATACATAGTATATGGTGGATAACTTATTTAATGCAGGTTCACCTGATTCAAGGTTCACCTAGGTGAGGTGTCCTTTAGGAACCTAACACATATGCGACACGCTTTAAAATATATGTCATATTCTTAGAGAAGTATCTGCAAAAACACCCATTGTTTCCCTTGGTTTTCTTTAAGCATCCTGGAAATGGTCTAAGCCAGGGGTTCACAAAGTGTGGTCCCCTGAAAAACAGCATCAGCATCACCTGGGGAATTTATTAGAAATGCAAATTCTCGGGCCCCACCCACAGATCTACTGAATCAGCAGCTCTGGGGGAGGGGCCCAGCCAGCTACATTAACAAGCCTTCCAGATGATTCTGATGCAGGCTAGAGTTTAAGAACTACCTGTCTAAGCACAAGTCTAGAAAAAAGAATGAATAAGAGGATTTGGGAGGTTTATTATTGGAAATTCGGTATGAGAGGATACTAGAAATCTGAGTATTGAGGGCCCTTTATCCACTGAAGAATTTTCGAGTTAAGAATCAGGACAGTGTTCCAGAAGGTTAATGCCTAAACACGATCTTCATAGAATAAGCAGTCATACACACTTGTTGGCTTTTGTGCTTTGATAAGTCCAGATATATTGGAGAAAAGAGTCCGAAGTGTTTGAGTAGAAGATCAGTTAAATGGGAAAGGAAATAGTATATGTCTCTTTCCATAGCAGATCCTTACATACATATCTTCACATAGATAATTTTTTTGGTGTTAAAGTAATAGATTTTCATGTATAGTCTCTTTACGTGGAATGTCTCATACTACTAGTCTCAAAATACTACTTTCCAAAGCTCAGAGTAGTTAAGTAACTGCCTCGGAGCTAATGAATAGTGCTTAGTTTTTAAACCAAGGTCTGTCCACCTCCTAGGCTGAGTCCATTGCTATTATTCTTCCAACAGTCTAGGCATAGATGGCAAGAACAAAAAAGGATCAGACATTTCAAAGAATAGCCAAACTTTGACTGGATATGGTGAGGAAAATGAGGGAAAGTTAAGGTGACTTCAAAGTGACCAGCTGGAGTGATGCCATGAGCTGAGACATGGGTTTAGCTACAAGTAGCCAAAAGCCCTGTGGAGAGTAGCTTAAATAGGGTCATTTTCCTCACTAACAAGAAGTCTGGAGGTGATGACTGAGGGTTTTTGGCTTAGTGGGCCTGTGATGCCAGGGCCATTAGCTCTCTGATTCTCTCAGTGATGCTTTGGAGTTTCCTTCGAGGTCACATGATGGCTGCCTCCGCTCTAAGCACAGAATGGATATACTACATAAGCGTCTTCTTCCCTTTAACATGCATTCAAAGCTTTTTGAGCATGTCCTTATGTAACACGCTCCAGGACAGGTGCTGGGTAGAGTGGTGAGGTCCATCTAGCTCTTAAAGGCACAGGCTCTTACAAGAACTCAAACAGGCATTTAGGTTGAACCATATGAAACTGCCACTTTTTCAACCTAAAAAAGGAGTCTCAGATATAAATTTTAATGGTTTAGTCTCATAATCACAATGATTTATGATGGATGTTCTGAAAGAACACAGAACAGGAAATCCTAATCTGGTCCACAGGACAAAGGACTCCCTAAAAGTGATGTCTGGAGCATAAGCAGGAGTTGGCTGGACAAGAGAAGGAATCGGATGAGCAAATAGAGATTTCCTTTTTGGGAAACAAAATATGGGCTGTATAGAAAAAGGGGGCACCCCGTCTTTTATGGTTCCAGGGCTGAGCCCTTCTACAGTAGGAATGAAGGATAGCTAGCTTAGTGGGATTTGCATTTTAAGAGTTACTCATTAGCCAGAGGGGCACATTTCTAATGGTGGGATTTCAGTGGAAGAATTGAAGGCCCCTTAAAATAAGAAGCAACTGACGGTAAGATAGGCACTCCTAACATAAGAATGGGGAATTTTTCGCATTACGCGTGATGCTTAAAGCAGGGAGGTGTTTTCTTTTAACAGGGCAATGCCTTCCAGGGCCCTCGGAAAGCGGACATTGTGGCAAGAGAGAAGGTCATTGAATTGATCCGACTCCAGGCAGAAAGGATTGTGGCCTTAAAGGAAGAGATTGCTCTCTTGCGTAAGAAAGGCGGTCTTATCCTTCCCCCCATTCAGCCTCCACAAGAGAAGGAGATGAAGCCCATCGGCCTTTAAGTTTGCTTTTTTCTCTCAACTCCGTCCAAGATTTCCGACATACAACTTACCAGAAGTTCTGTTTCCTTGCCGGCTGCAATAGTCCTATTATTTTAAAGTGAATTTATTTAAAAGTCTAAGACCAGATCCACTCATATAGTTTTAATAACTTTTCTCCAATTTGGTTATCTTAGAACGGACTCTAGCACCCAACATCTATTTCCTATTGAACTGAACCATTTTAGATCTGTTTGGAACCCACTGGATTGAATATGGAGTCTCAGAAGGCTGTATGTATCTCAAAATGGCAAGAAAGCATCTGCAATATATCTTGTTTTAGGAAATTTGTCTCTTGCTTATCTGAATTTTTAGCCATCAGCAGGAATAACTAGCAATCTGTGAGAAAGCTTGCTTGTTTCAGTCCTTGGAAAATCAACTCTGATATTCAGTGTTTCCTGAGAACAAAAACCAAAAGCACAAGCTATTCTGCCAACAGTATCTTACAATGAGATGCAAATCAGAATTCTGACATTGTTAACTCCACAGAGCAGTTATTTGAGGGCTCAGGATGCATGAAATGCAGACAGAGCTGTTAGCTTTGGATCGGCCGAAAGCTAGAGACTACCCAGCTTCCTGAATCACCCCTGGCTTTGGCAAACTCCTCAGCTCTGAATGGAGCAGAGGAGTATGTTTTGCAAAATGGTCAACACGGTGGCTTTTCTCTGAAGGTGTTTGCAGTATTCTAAGTAGCCCCATAGCTTTTCATGTCCTCTGCATTTTCTTCCGGGTTCTAGTCGAGTCATTTGCTGTTTTTGATGTAGATCCCTAAGGCTTGATAGGTTACATCACTCTATCACTCTGAAAGACTGGCTCCAACCATCACTTTTGATTGTGCATAACATTTTAAACTAATTTGATTGTCCTTTTCGTTTGGGGGTAAGTGGTGATAGGGATTCATGGCTGTGACCGTTTAGGAATGCTCTCCCTGATATTTGGACCCCTGTTAGTAACAGAGCGTAGCATTTGAGATTCAGAGCTCTATGGGTCCATATATATGAATGAGCGTCTCCACGGAGCTGTCCCAGAATAGAAGTTAGTCATGGAGAAGGAAAGGTGAGGAAGGCGGTATTACATCAGTGTAGAAAGTGACCCAGCAGTGTCGTCTTCCTAACCTGTGTGACCAGCCTGCTGATCTGTCCTCCCTCGGGATTAGATAGGACTTGCTTCCTTTCAAAGATTCTTTCATGTTCCTATTTAAGTGATCCAAAAAGTTTGTGCTCATTAGCTTAAATCTCTGGTGAAGTAGCTTCTCTACTGGAGAGCACCCACTGTCCCTTCCTCTGCTGTACGCTCTAAACTATGTGTGCCCTTCAAGCATCTAACAAAAATTGCTAGTCCTAGCTCTGAGGGTTTTACTTACTTATTGCTACATGAAGTTACCCCCGAACATTGCTTGATGCAACAGGCACTTCTCTCCCCCAGGTTCTGAGGGTCAGGGATCTGGGAGTAGCTTAGCGGGCTGCTCTGGGCTCAGAGTCTCTCCCAAGGTTGTGGTCAAGCTGTGTGTTGGGGCCACCCCATGTGAGGCTTGGCTGGAGCCGGAAGGGCTACTTCCAGACGCACTCACTTAGCTGTTTGGCAGGAGGCTTCAGATCCTCGCTGGCTGGCTACCACAATGAGCAACTGCCTGGATAAAGAGGTTGGTCTCCGGGGAGACCCCATTCCCTAGGTGGTAGTGAGAGCCAGGGGAAGTTACGTAATCTTCCTGGGCCTCATTTTATTATCTGACAAATGAAGGATTTGGATAAGCTCTAAGTCTCTTTCCCATTCTGAAATTCTGTGATTCTAATTGCAGCAAGAATGACTTTAGAGTCTATGGAAGAGCTGTGGCAAAGACTCCCTGAGTTTTTCAACTCTGTAAAACCAATCAGGATTATTGTTCCCCCCCCCCAAATCGAACTAGACTAAAATCACCACTTATGTCCACAATAGTCAGGCCTTCATCCTGTAGGTTTGACAATATAGTTAATAATCAGTTGTTTATTTTGAATTTATTTTGAACAAGACCTATAGCTAGCTCTAGTTTCATTTCCACGTGATTCCAGACTTAGCCTTAAATCTGTACTTAAGTATAGTATCAGAGTCTTTGGGAAGTTCAGCTTTGGACAGAAGGAGACCACCAGGGTTCAGCTTTGGTGGGGGATAACTTTCCATTCACTCCTGCTCCCCTGATCAGACTGTTCTCTCCTCTGGCTGTGTCTCGGAGAAAGCTGCCTGACCTCTCAGAGTGAGACCAAAATCTGTCCACACGGAGTTACCTCTGGGTCAACTGCTAACGTAACTTGGCTATTTTGAACCCTTGTCCACAGTACCCTCAAAACCCAATGCTGGAAGAAAAAGCAGCTGTCAAGTGAAGCCCTGTGTCACAGTTAGTCACTGTTGCCAAGGCCGGCTGTCCTGTCACGGAGGGCTGCCATGCCTGGGTGGGGCTGTGGGCCTGAGCTGGGCTCTGCACCCCACCAGCGCCTGCCCACTAGGTCCTGCTCTTCCATTGGTAAATTATATAGCCTTTGCCGGCTGAATCAGACTTTTAAAAGGCACTATAATAATCTGAATCTAAAGAAATAGAAAATACAATGAAATCGAATATCCAAGCCATTTTATTTTCTAGGCTAAAATTTAGAGGCCTGATGCCTTTCCTCTTTTCCTGCTATTGGCTAAGGTAAATACACATATTTATCTCATTTAATGTGCCTTAGAAGTGCTTTTTCTCTCCTAGAATTTTTTTTTTTTTTTGAGAGCAAAAACCATTCAATATTGTTATGGTTCCGGGGCTGTGCAGAAAGCAATTTTACGTATCACTTCCATAAAGTTCACCAAGATTCACTTCGACAACTACATGGGATCATCAAGGAGCAAAAAAATAAATAAGTAAAATAAAATTTAAAGCCAGTGGGCTAGGAGGTGAGTTACAGCCCAGCTCGGAGAGACCCTGGCTTAGCTGAGTAAGGATTGAGAGTATTGGCCCTGTCCCACTCCTGGAAGTGACTTTTAGGCCCACAGTGCAGGGTTGTAGCTGAAGTTACATCTTATTTCTTCTATCATTTCCATGTTCCTTACAGTCCTTCATTTTATTTCTTAAAGTATTTTTTAAACACAACTTTTCTAAAGATCATGTTGCATCTCGATGAGAACGCTTTTCCCAGTTTAGCTGTCGGACAGAAAAAGCATGCAACAAAGGTAAGCGCAGGCCCGGTATCTCTTCCGGCCAGTAGAGGGTGCACTTGTCCGAGTATCTGGTTTCTCCCACGGGTGACTAGGGTGGAGTGAGTCTGGCCCCAGGACTCGTAACCAGATTCAGAGTCTCAGGCTGCATTGCATCTGTAACTCACCTTTGCTGAAATCTAGCACACAATTTCCCTCCTGAGAACGGCTGAGTGTTAGGGCTTTCGGTGCAAAGCTTCAACCTCCAGCTAGTGCCAGTTGCAGGTATAAAGGTTGATCCTGTGGTTGTATGGAAGTAAGTAAATGTTGATTTTAGACGACTAGTGAGTCAACTCCTCTGGCAATGTTGGTCTATCTTTGGAAAGAAAAGTGAGCTTTATCAGGCACCACACATGCACGTGCAGCCTAGCACTTAACTAAATGGCAATCTGGAGAAAATACTTCGTCTTCCACACATATCTCTGTGACCAAAGCTTTACCTCGAGTCGAGTCCATTCAGTAAGAGAACTGCGAATCTGCTTAACTACTTCACACTGTCTCCCTCTCGGGCTAAACAGTTACTAACACAATACTTAAAAAGACAAAGAATTAGACATCTGCTACCTTTACCAGCTCTCAGACTCTTGACAGAGTTGAAATGTCACAAGTGGAGATTTTCTTCAAATACTCAAACTGAATCCTAACATCTAAAGAGGATGCTGACTCATGTGACAAAGTTGAAGGTTACAGGAAGACTAAACATTTATTTAGAAGTTACAGTGTTTGTTTTTACAGAGATAGGTTGCCACAGATTATTGATTCTGGAAGTTTGTTAATACTTATAGGACTATACACATCTTAGTCTATTCTCATGAGCATCTTCTGAAAATGTCTCCTGTAGTACTCGGTCCAGTCGTCTTCACAAGTGTCTCCAGCCTGTGATACGGGGGCCATTGCTTTTCCCTCATCATTGGTCATGGACAGTGTGCCTAAGATTCATCCTCTCAGCAGCTTCTCTGGGGGCCTTGTGTGGCCTCCTGGGTGGTGGCAGAGGTGCTCAGTGAGGGGTTGCCTCCTCAGACTGTGTTACTCTTGCCAGGTGGAATCCTGTTACGGGGGCTTCTTTGATTTCCCCCTCATAACTCAATGGGTAGGATTCTCTGTGTCTCTCCAGAATTATAAAAACACATATACATTTATTTACAAGTGCATAAATATATAAATATGGCTATTATAGAAAAATAAATACCAATTTTCTCTCTTTTTAAAAACAATATATAGTCTTTCTGGGATATTGGTTTCTGCCTAAATTGTAGGAGGTGGTGTTTCAAAAGCTACGTGCACTGGTGAGCTGGGGGAGAGCCGCATCCCAAGTTCCTGCCCTATGTAGGCCCCTGTGGGGTGCTGGGAACACCAGTCTCCTCCACCCACTCGGCAGGAGTTAGGACTGTCCACCTCTTCAACTGGTACAAGGCCCAAGCAGCACGGGGGCCCTGAGGGGAGAGAAAAATGGAAAACATTAAAATCCAGACTGACCAGGGACCGTTGCTCAGTGGTACTGGGTCAGTCTCTGTGATGGGAGTTGGTTACACTAGCCCTAAAAGAGGCAGAAAGACATAACTATGGCAAGGGCATTTCTGTTTTCAGGTCTTAGAGACATGGCGGGGGGGGGGCACTTGTTACCCATGTGCCACCTACACATTTCAGTGAGGGAACACCAGAGACTCTCAAGCACTAAGCCTATACCCTGGGGCAGATGAAGTCAGCTGAGCCCATGAAATGTGGAAGAGAGCCCTGTTCTTTCCAGATATAAGCTGCTAGTCTACCCCTCTGATAGGATTTCTCTGGGCATAATCATCCCACCCCAGATGGAGTCGTTTTGATGATGCTGGGATCTGGCTCTAGGAGGTGCCTGTCTTAGAATTTTATCTCCCAGAGACAGAGTCCTAGGATCTGCACGCGAATGGACATTCATGCCATGGAAGCTAAGAAGCATTAGCCAGTTGTCTGAATCAGCATGTGCCCCAACCAAGCGTCCACTGGTTTCCAAGAGCCTGGCACGAAGGAGGACTGTGGGGCGGGCGGTATGCACTGAGGCCCCGGAGAAAAGGCTCTGTGGAAGCACAGAGTTAGGAGGGTGAGGTGAGAACTCGGTTGCTTAATGGCTGATATCATCTCATTCCTTAATTAAGAGACAAGACCCAACAAAGCAAGGTATTTGGGGTGATTAGAGAATGCCTCTTGGTGTGATGAGAGGCGGTAGGAATTTGTGAATGGTCTTAAAATGCCGAGACCAAAAGGGCTTCTTTCTCTGAAATGGGGATGTGTCCTTTTCTCAGCTTTTTAGAGCCGGCCCCACCTGGTTTGCCCCCACAGGCTCGCTCGCTCCCTGTCTCTCCCATAGAAAAGCTGTTGGATGGCTCTTAACACCACTTTTGAGGACTGTTCTCTCCCCCTCTCTAGGCCACTGTGGGGTTATGGACACCTACTTCATGTCATCCCCAGCCTGTGCAATTTCCCGCCCTGCCTCTGGCACCAACCTCGGTGAAAAAGAGGGTCCCAGGTTGCTTCTAGCCCAGGGCTCTGGGGTACGTTCCTCGCACCTGACTGGCCTGTGGCGGTGGGCTGCTCCTGGAGGTGGCGGCAGTCTTGGTGGGGCTGGAGCAGCAGGTGGGCTGAGTCATCAGGCAGTGTATATAAGAAAGAGCCCTCGTCTGGGCTAGACTTGGGACCCCTACGGGCACGAGACCAAATGGAGAAGTGAGGTGGAGGCAGCGTGGGCCTGTCTGCCCACCGCCCTGTCTGAGGGCATCAGAGCTGGTCAGGGCTGACCATTTGAACAGTAAGAGATGCCATACCACCACTTCCGTGGGTAATTCTAGTCTATTTCCATTTTATTCTGTGTAAGTCGCGGGTGCGTGAAAGGATGTGCAGTCAGGTGTCGAGGGGCCTGTGGACAGAGCCAGTTGTATGTGGCTGCTCTGGCCTGCCGAGCGAGGGAAGGACTCTGACAGGCCAACCCATGCCGCAAAGCAGGAAGGGCATTATAACTGCAAACACAACACCTCCTTAGGAGACAAGTCCGGTGGAGCAGGTTGTCAGATGTGCCCCCCTCCCCGGCCCCCCTCAGTGACTGAGACTGGGTTTGAGGAGCTAACGAGAAAGAAAGCTCTGGAGTGAAAGGCAGGGATGGGAGAGGCCTGGTTACCTGGGAATCTGGTGACTGGGGGGGTCATATCCAGTGCCAAGAATGGTCTGCTTTAGCAGGCCGCTGGTGTCTTCCTGCTGCTCAAAAGAAAGAGTAAAAAGGTCACATCAGAGTCCAGGTAGCTTTCCTGTTTGGTGTTCAACAGAATGAGCCATTCCTTCCTGAGTAAAGAGAGCCAGACCCAGCAGCCCAGGATTAGAGGCTGGAAGGGAAAAAGCCCCAGGAGGCAGCCCAACAACCTCCCCTATGCTGGCCCGCACCTCTGTGCCCCCATTCCCAGGACTACGTTACCTGCTGAAGCACCCCTGGGCAGTGCTGCTGAGCTTTCACGCCTGGGTAGGCCAGGGCAGCTGCAGGGCAGCCCCTGTTCACATGGATCCCACGGGCACAGGCCCGGCTACTGGTGCCACTGAGGTAGGGCTGCCCATTGGCCTGCTGGCCTGGGAGTCCTCCCAGTGGTACCATAGTATATTGGCAGGGGGAGGACAGAAGGGCACCTCGAGGAAAACCCAGGTCTGTGGTATGTTCTGGAACGACAGAAGGACAGAGGTATGCTTAGGCCAAGGAGGCCCAGGGCAGCCTCCAGTACCACAGAAATCTCAGAAAACTTCTGACTACATAGGGTAAAATGAGGTACGCAGGGAGCTGACACTGCCTCAGGGATGAGAATATTCTCTCTCCGAATATTCTTCCAGTCACCCACTTCTAACATTTAGACTTTTCTGCAGTGGGGAGAAGGGCGACTAGATACAGGGGCAAGAAGTGGTGAGCCAACAGAAGCAACATTTAAATGAGGCAAGTTGCCCAGACGTGTTGCCATTTGAAGCAGCAATTAGTGGGTAACAGGCCAAGAGGGGAAGCTCAAGGCATCCGCAGGCCCAGAGAAGCGGCAGGGAGGATGTGGGGTCCATCTGCAACACGAACATGTGGTCAGAGCAGCAGCTTCAGACATGGAAAGGAGTTGGAGCCAGATAAGTACTGAGCTCCAGTGACTCAGAGAAGACAGACCACTTTCCACTGCATGCTTTCCATCTGCCAAGGCCCATGAACTGGGAGGAAAGGGTCTGGGCGTGGCATATTTTTCTCTCTCTGAGCCCTGTGTGGGGACCCAGGAGCTGACGCTCTAGTGAATGCGAAGCAGAGTGCCCCCTCCCCTCCCTAGGCTCCTTCCCCGAGGTGCCGAGGGGGGTCACTCACTCACTTTGCTTAGACCAGGCCCTCCACAAACAGAAGGGGATGAAGGCGACAATGATGAGGACGATGGAGCCCAGGACAACCCCAACAATCAGGTAGGGCAGGTCGCTGGAGCGTGCCACCATGGCCCCGGTGCCCACAGGCCGCTCTGCGGTTTCCGGGGGTGGCAGCTGAGGTGGGGCCAGAGTTGGGGGTGGGAGCCGACCGGGCTGACCAGAAGACTTCCGGGCTGTAATTGTGGACAAAACTCACTTCAGCATCGATTATCTGACATTTCCCCCCTAACAAACAAAAAAACAGCACCAACAACAAACCTGATTCCATGGGACTGGGAAATGGGGTCAAACTCACAAGGCAGTGCCTCAAAACTCTGTATTAGATGAGTGTGGCATCCAAGCTCAGCATGAAACTGGCCTCTAATGGGAGATTTGGTATTGCTGAAGGGAACTGAACCTTCTATTTCAAAACACAACCTGAGATATTTGTGAGCCAAGCACTGAATCAGACTGGGTCTTTTGGGCAGAAGAGGTGTAGGGCTTTTCTCAGAGAATAGCCAGTGAACTTTTGGAAGAAAATCTTTAAAAAAACAAAAACAAAGAAACGCATGAGGGGCACCTGGGTGGCTCAAACAGTTAAGCGTCTGCCTTCGGCTCAGGTCATGATCCCAGGGTCCTGGGATCGAGCTCCGCATCAGGCTCCCTGCTCAGCGGGGAGTCTGCTTCTTCCTCTGACCCTCCCCCCATTCCTGCTCTCTCTCTCACTCTCTCAAATAAATAAATAAAATCCTTAAAAAAAAATGCATGAAACCAGCAAAAGAACTGGGAATGGCAGAATTTACCCATGGATTTGCTATTCCTGGGCAGATAAGGGTTGCGAAGTCCTAGGTCTGAGCCTGGCCGCGGAGCAGGGAGATGGAGGTGGGGAGAAGCTCTAGGGCATTCAGTAACAGGGAACCGCCCCTTCTCTAACAAGACGGCATCTCCTCCTGTGGCTCGTGCTGGTTGCAGGCTGTGTCTGACCTGTTAACGCCCATGCACAGCCGTCTGCCTCTCGACTCTTGACAGCTCAGCTGGGGATCTCCCGCTACCTCTCTGAGGGCAGCTGCTTACATTTTTCTGTCTTCTCTTCAGAACTGCCAGCCCTCCTCGACCCTCTCAGGCCACACTCTCTCTACTCTGTCCTGTGTCCTGATGGCTGCCAAGTCCCTATGCCCAGGGCCCTCCCCTGCCGGGAGACCTGCTTCTCTCTCAGGGTCTCGGAAGAATCAGCCCCAGGAAGTCTCCAAGTGGTTTCCCCTTGCTCCTTCCTTTCTCCTGGGCTCTGCTGCTCTTCTGGCTTCCCCATTTCAATAAATGGCAACATCATCCGTGCGCACTTTGTGCTAGACACCTCACGGTTCACTCTGAACTCCCCTCATTCTCCCCCGGCCCCGACGTGCTAGCGGGCCCTGGTCCTACCCCCACGTCCTCAGGACAGACTCCAACTCGTACCTTCTCTTCGCCCGTACTTCACAGGCACCGCGCTCTCTCCCAGCCCGCTCCCCCAGAGACACCAGGAAGCCCTCTCGACCCCACGGCCACAGGGTCCTCGATGATGCAATACCCACGGACCCCCCCCCCCGGGTCCTTCCCTGAACATTCCCTCTCTCATCCTCCTTCTAGATGCCACACCCTCCAACCACCGGGTGCTACTTGCAGGCAGGCCCTGTCCCCCAGGCTAGACCCACCTGAAGCTTCAAGCCCTCCAGCCCGGGGTGAAGCCAGGGTGAAGCCAGGGTGAAGCCAGGGTGAAGCCTTTGCTCTTTGCCCCGGGCACTCTGTGTGCCATTTGCTGCAGGACTTCCAGCCCCTCCCTTCCCTGCACAGGAGGGAAGCGGGCAGGGAGTGCACACAGGAGGCACTCTGCCTTTGCTGAATAGGGGAGGAAAGTAGTGCAAAGCTAGAGAGACAGTGTTGCCAATGTCGGGAAAATGGATTCTTTTCTGTCTCCATTCCTATTCCTTTGTGATCCTCTCCTGATTCTGTTCTTTGCAATATACCTGGGTTAGATGTTTCCATATTTGCAAAATGGACACTATGATATCTATCCACTTGACCAATGTGCAAATATTAACAAGTTATTATGTAGAGATGTTTAACATGCTTCAGTGCAGAGAAAGAATCCAGGCTTGTCGTTAGATGAATTTGGCCCAAAGTGTGCTCCACCCTAACTGGCTAAGTGAACTTGCTCCGTTTCTTTCCTACCCCTATGGAATTGTAGTTAAATCCAGTAAACCAACCAATGTAAGTACCAAATGTTATCGAACTATAGTGTTTATAGAAAGTTCTGACCTTAAGGATGGGTTCTATTCCATGAGTTCATCATGTATGAGTTAATTCCCCACTTCCTTGAAGCCATCAGGATGGCAACCCTATTCATACCTGAGGCCCAGGCAAATGAACAGAAGGGTTAAAAATGACAAGGTTTAGGAGTACTTAGAAAATAAGGTGTCTTCAAGGGGAAGAGTTATCAGTCTGCCACATGGAACAGTGACTTGGTCCTAGCTGGCTAGAAATAGCAAGAGGAGAGCAGAGAGCCTAAAGAGAATCACCTTTGGTTTCGCAGATCATCACGTTGCTGAACTCACTCTCCCCGCCCTCATTGAAGCACTGCATCTTAATGTCGTAGGAGGTCTCTGGCTGCAGGTGGCTGATGGAGTGCCAGTATCGATCCCCTGGAAAACACAGCAAGAAAGTCACACGTAGTGATATGCATCTGGTCTGTCTGGAACCAGTCACAGTCGGACTCGGACAGGGTTGTGTGTGTCTGGGCTGGTGCCGTGAATGCAGCAGGGCACCCTGGGGCGGAGGAGCACTGGAGGAAAGGAAGCATGTGGGTTTATGATCTTGATGACCCTAGGTGTGGCACGGGTCCATGATATGCGCACAGATGCTCTGTGGCCCACCAGCCCAGGTTTTATACTTTCACCAACACCTAGGCCCCCCTTGCCAACAGAGAAAACCATATCACCTGAGGTGCCGCTTACCTTCCACCATATCCTTCTTGTAGTCACTATCATTGTCACTGTCTGTGGGTCGATAATAGATATAAAAGCCATGGATTGGGGTGTTGTTGTTACTTGCTGGAATATACTATAGGGAATGGAGAAGAAAAACAAGTTGACCATGGAGCAGAGAAATCATGTGAATAGAAGCACTGGTGGATAGAAATTTTACCCCAGCCTGGAGTTTAAAAATTCACTGAGGGAGCCAAGAAAATACTTCTGCTGATATCTCCAAGGCTTTCTGGGGGAAGGCTGTAAGATCACTTGTTATTTAGCCTAAAGGTCCCCCAGCTCTTGGAGACCAGAAATGGCCATTTCTTCAAAGACATAAGTCCCCTCTAAACCTGCCTGGGTACCATAAGGATGAGGCTCTCTGGCTCAATTCCCAGGTATGGGGGGCTTGGGGGGGGTGGCCACTTAAGGGGAAGGATCTTAGAAGAAGGGCAGAAAAGTGATTCTTTCCTGCTCCTGCTGCAGCAGCCAGCCCCTGTCATCATGAAGCTAGGCCCCATCTCCCCGTTGCACTCTGTGCGAGGCCACTTACCATCCACTTGAGCATGATGGTGGTCTCGTTGACAGCATCGGTGAAGGTGATGTAAGGGCCTGCCACAGGCCTCTCGTACGCACGGCCACTATAGCTCGACACCACATACGGCCGGGAGGGGGCGCTGGGCTCACTCTCCCCCAGCATGTTCAGAGCCCTGACACGGAACTTGTAGGAGGTGCCTGGTAAGGGACACTCACTTGAACCCAGGAGCTGGAAAACACTTCTGACCAACCCCCACCCAGCACACCCAGAACCTGGAGGGACCTTTTGGGTAGCCCTTCCCCAAACGCCAGTCCCCAAAGGACACAAGGACTCCCATCTTCTTCAGAAAGGAGCCACAGAGGGGACAGCTACGGACCTCTTACGGAGAGAGGGAGGATAAGGAAGGGTTTGTAGGATGGAGGGGACACCACCAAGAGCATCCATGTATGCAAGACTGGGGCGGGGCCAGACCAGCAGAAAGAAGAGCCTCCAAATTTCCGACTGTCTTCTGAGGGGTCGGGGACAGCTGGAGGACCAGGTGGGACAGTGGTCAGACCCCTACCTTTCTCTAGGCCAGTGATCTCCACCGAGAGCCGGGAAGGAGGGATGGCACTGGTGGCCAGAATCCAGTCCCCCACTTTCTTTAGCTTCTTGTACTCCACACGGAAGGACTGGATTGGGAAGCCACCATTCCCACGGGGAATCCACGTCACATACACTGACGTCTCAGAGGCCATGGAGATAGTGGGCCTGTCTGGAGCTTCAGGGGCTGGAGGAAACCATACGTGAGGGAAGAGGGAAGCAGGAGGGACACGATAAGGTGGTTGTATTGCAACTGGACTTGGCCTGTTCCTGACTGGGGCCTGTTACCCGCCCCCCCCAACCCTCCCCGTCTGGTGGCCGTATCAGATCTTCCAGAGCTAACCTGGGTCACCTTCTCCCAGAAGAAGCCCTTGAGCTAGGGCCCCTAGAACCATGCTTCTGCAATGTCAGACTGTGGAGGGCCCAGAGTCTGTGGATCTCTCCTCTGTGCTGTCTGGACCCACAGGGTTAGCAACCCTTACCCCCCATGTCAGACTAACATTTTACTTGAAAAATTCCAATCTACATTTTCTTATTGGGGTTGGCCGGGGAGATGCCAAGAAAATATCGTAAGGCTTCCCAGACCCACAGAGCAAGATCCCATTCCACCTGCAGCAGTGAGCCTTCTGAGGTGGTGGGCCTGGTTCCAGTCCTGACTCCTGCTCGCTCCCGCCCCTCTGAGCTGCTGGGGGCTTACGAGAGAGGCGGCCGTGGTCTGGCTGACTGCTGCTCTGGGGGCTGGCTCCGGGGTCGTCTCTCTGGATCTGCTGCTCCTTGCTGGCCATGACGTCAGGTTTGGGTCGCCGTCCTGGAGGGAAATGGATCGAAACCAGCAGATGGGGGAGCCTGTATTAGGTCTCCCTTTCCAGAGAGTTCTTTCAGCCTGAGACTCTGCTGGGGGCGTCTAACAGGGTGATTCAAATCATACAGGACATTGGCAGTGTGGTCGGATTCCTAGCTCTGCCTGACCATTATGGTACTGTGCCTGGCCCCAGCGTGCGGGTGTGCGTGTGTGTGCATGTGTGTACACACACGGGTGTGCAATGGGGGCAGTGGCCACAGAGGCCAGCTGGCAGCTCTCCTGATGAGACACAGGACCTCAGCCTGGGCTCATAAACCACAGGGAGGCAACAGCTGAAAGGAAGATAAAGTTCAAAGTGAACAGCTGGGCCAAGGTGAGCAGGGCTTCCCCTCCTGGGCCTGGCAGGATTTGCTCAGGCCCACAAAACCCCGAGCTGGGGGCAATGTGTGACCCTTACCAGTTCGGAAGGTGACCATGGCTGTCTGGCCTTCGCCTCCACAGTTGTAAGCTGCCATCTCCACTTCATACAAGCTCCCAGGGTCGAGTCTGGTGAGGGTCAGGCAGTTCTGGCTGGCTGCAATGCTGGAGACGGTCCAATTGTCAGAGGAGTTTGTGACCTGCTGGAGAAGGTAGCTGGTATCAGAACTGGCATCTCAGCCCAGAGCTACTGGTGGCCGTGGTTTGCGGAAAAAGCAGAATGGAGTCCAGCAGGGCAGGAGGAAGGGAAGGACAGTGGGCCGGGTTTGGGGAGGGGTGGTGCTGCTGAGCGCAGACTGGTCCTGCAGGCTCTGGAACTTCTATCCTCTCTGGGACAGTGAAGTAGGCTCCCTGGTCCCTCATTTAACCATCCCGTCAAAGAAAATTCAGTGGGGAGGGTCGACAGCCCTCTCAGAGCTGAGAATTTCCCCAAACACCTCCTATCTGTATTTCTGAAAACCTCCGCATTTAACTTTTTTCTCCTTGCTCTATTTAAACCAAATAAACACAGTCCCTTAAAGTTTATGTTCTGCGAGGATGATTAGGAGGATAAAAGCAGCAGCACCAGTAGAAAGAATCTCAGCTGCTGAGTGCTTACTGTGTGCTCAGCATGGAAGCAAGCACTTTACAGGCCCTGTGAAGAGCTTTCACGACAACAGACCAAGAGACAGGTGGTAGTTTTTTTCCTGCTTCACAAATGCTAAGGCTTGGAGAGAGGAGTAATTTGCCTACAGCTACCTTGCTAGTGAGCGCAAAAATCATGACTTGACTCCAGAGGGCACATTCGTAATCATATGCAACTCATCCTAGAAAGAAAGAGTCTGGGAGCCAGAAAATCTTGGGTTTCAATCCTGATTGTGTCTCTAAATCCAGCTGCGTAACCCTGAGCCAGTTCCCTAACCTCTCTGATCCCTAAGGTTTTCATTTCTCACACTAGTCAAATGAAAGCTCTCAGTCTCTTCTGAAGATTCAGTGAGATGATGTATATAAAGTGTCAGGCACTAGCCTGGGACACAGTGGGTTCCCGGTGAGGGCCCGGCCCCTTCTGCAGACTCACCCCACATCCTCCACTGGGCGGGGGCCACCATTTTGATCCCTCTCTTTCCACTCCTGCCCTCACGCCTCGCTTTGTGCTTAAAAACTGCGGATGAATTGTAACTGTTATGGATTAACCTTTAATGGCCCCAAATTGCTAGCTCTTTAAATAAAAAAATCCAGGCTCCCTCCCCGACAGGTGATGTCGAGAGGCTGCTTCATCTCACCTACCCTACCTTTCAGGACAAGAGGTTTAACTGCCAACAGGGCACATCTCACAGAGTCTGCAGGGACTTGAGCTGTGGTTTGCTCAAGAATCAAACAGCTGGTAGGAAAAGCCCTTATCCCTAAGCAGAATATTCCAAAGGAGAACAAAACCTTCTATTCAAGGGACAGGGATGGTCTGGGCTCATTTATGTCAGACTTCCAGGATTTGTTCCAAGGGAAGAAGTTGTTACAAACTGAGAATCCTCAGTAGTACTGGAAACCCAGACACAGTAGCCCAGGGTCTGCAGATGCGGCAGGAAGTGAAACTGGCTTCACAATGGGAAAAAGTGAAAATGAGCTGAGTGCTTCCCAGTCTCCTGCAAGAGAAGGGGCTGGAAACACAACCCAAACACTGATTTTTCCCTCCAAAATTCTTCCTGTGTGACGATCCTTAAGACCTGCTAGTCCTTCGAGAAAGGTCCTGCTTGCAAGACATAATTACTGTCTTGGCTGTGTCCACCTAGCAGCCCCAAGTGCCCCAGAGGCCGGAGCCTAACTGAAGCCAGACCCAGCGGGGGCACGGTCCTCTCATTTTCCCTGTACCCCTTTTCTCCCTTGGCCCTCCCGGCGCTGGCCTCACGCTGCCACTGGGCTCCAAAACAGAACTAAGAAATAGCCTGGTCATTAGTCACTGTCACACGCCCACAGGGTGAATACGGCCCCGGTCTGGCATTTCCGGATCACCACACATGGCCTTTGCCAGCCTGCCTCTTGGTGAAGCAGTTTCATGGCCACCTTTTGGCCTGAAAAATATGATTCTTGTTCTCATTGCTGGTTCTTGTCTCCCGCAGACTGTAAGCATCTGGCCTGCCCTGATCTCTGTCTACAACTCGAGACGCAGGTGTCTAGTTACATGCAGAAACAGGATTAGGACCAGCCCTGCCCATAACCTGGGCAGAACAATGCAGCTTTTTGTTACAAATACATTCACCCCCATTTGCTGGCTGGCTCTGAAGAGGTCAGCAGGCCGTGTTAGTGAGAAATTGCACCCCAACCCCCACCTAGGAGGCAGTTTTGCCTCAGGGGTCTTTCCGACGAGCCAGTGCGTCTGCGGACTTGTCCTGAGCCAAGGTCACAGAGGGAAACAGAGCGAGAGGGGCTGGCAGGGTCCAGAGCAGGGGAAAGGGCTACTGCACAGCTGACATGCCGCACTGCAAAGGGCTGGGTTCGTTTTTTGGTATTGGAGGGGGAGAAGTGTTGATAAATACTTTTAGTATATAAAATATAGCACCTATAATACATTATCAAAGAACATTAAAAAAAATCCATTTAAGAACAGTAATTTTCTATTATCTAATGGTCTTAGAAAAAGCAGCACACATCTGGGATGAACAGAAATGCTCCTCCAGGACATTCCTTAAAGGGAACCTTATGCCCTTCTCCCTGTGGGGTAACAGCAGGTGAGCTCACGGCCCTGTCCTGCCTCACAGGACACTGTGTCCAAGAGGATGGCCTGGCTGCTGTCCCCACACCCTGCCAGGGCCAGAGGTCCCCTCCCTGCTAGCTCCCGAAACCTCCACCTGGACAGGCCTCCTTCTGTCAAGGAGAAACAGCTGAGGTTTGAGCAACTTGATGCGCTTTCACCTCCAACGCCCGCTTGTCAAAGCCGAGCCATGAGGGATCCTGAAAACTGAGGGGGTATTTTACAGTCCTCAGAGAAAACACTTGTTCACAAATATTTGTCTTCCTGGCCCTACAGCTAGCTTGCCATGTGGAGTTCCTGCAGGTATGTGCCCAGTGGAGCTTGCTTCCGTTAAAAAACAAAATAAAAAACATCAATGACAAATGACAGAGGGAAGGGGGAGGGCAGGTGATGGTGAACAGGGAGACTATTCACTTTCCCCCAGGAGGAGAAGTTGGTGGTGGTCGCTTCTGGGAAAACAGCTCCCAGAGAACCTGAAGGAGCACACATGACTTTTTCCTGGGCGTCTTAGGGTCCCACATGCCTCAACTCACAACCAACTTCCTGGGAGGTGGCAGGAAAGTACACCGGAGGAGACAGGAAGTCAAGGGCAGCAGTAGGGATTGCTGGTCCAGGCTGCAAGAACTCAAGGGGAGATGGCTAGTAGGCAGAAATCCCTGCCCAGGTCTGAGAGGTCCGCACAATACCAGTCACCATACCTTGCGGTGTTTCACCACGTAGTAGAGGATTGGCGCCTGGCCACCACCGTCGTGCCGAGGCCGCCACACCAGCTCATATGAGTCCGTCTTGGAGGTCCGGGGTGAGCTGAGGATGATGGGCGCCTCGGCAGGAGCCACCTGCCCCTTCTCTCCAGGGCACTGTGGGGAAGCTGGCTGCACTGATGTCAGGGGCTTTGGGAGCCCTGGGCTCCCCCTTAGCATCTGGTCAGGGCTTCCAGGTCTGGAGGGCAGCATGGAAGGGGTGGCAGTGTCCAGCTTAGTGTCCTGCCATGGCCTCAGGGTTGTAGCTGGAGGACCAAGAAGGAAAGAGAAGGGAAGGAAGAGTTAGTTAGTTAGTTCCCCTGGTCATTGGCTGACTTGTTGGCCCCAGGGAGAAGAGAGAGAGGAGTGAGAAAACCTGTGGGGACAGGAAGAGCCCTCAGCTCAGAGCCTGAGGTGGCCATCAGCCCACTGCACACATAGCCAGGCTCTGTGGGAAGAGAGAGGGCTGCGTCACTGCCCGGCCAGGAGAGATGGGCAGCCTGATGCCCTGTGCCCAGGCTTCTTGCCATGGCCCCGGGTGGCAGGCAGGCATCTCCGCAAACTGCTTGTTTTCCTGAGCCCATGCACTAGCCTCACCTCAAGTGACGGTTCGGTTTACTCCTGAGGAACACTGCACCTTCCTCCTTATGTCTATGTTGGGGTGGGGGACATGTCCCTTCACTGTAGGGTCTTAACACCATGCAGCCTTTTCCTACTCCACTGCAGCAGCCTGGCATGTGAGATGGGAAGCCGACTGTAACCCCATCAGAGAATCTGAGAGGCCAGGAGAGGCAGCACCTCCCTCAGGAGGCATCTGCAGAATCTGCCAGTGCTAGTTCCTCTCCCCAGCCTGCTGAGCCATAGAAGGTTGGCATCTGATCATGTGGATTCAGGTTATCAAATTATTCCCTTGGTGCATTTAGTCTCCTCCATGAGGAAGTGGAATCTTTGTTATGTTTCTTTGCACTGCGCCCCCCATCATCTAGTCCAGTGCCGAGCACATAAGTAACTGCTCAGTCAGTACAGTTATCAGCTGAAATGAATCAAGCTGAAAAGGACAGATTTGCTTTTCTTAACTCTAGGGGAGTAGTTGTTAAACTGGATGTCATGGAACCCTAGGAACCCACAGATTCCACAAAATAAAAAGCATTTTTAAAAATACAACAGTAAAGGGGCGCATGGGTGGCTCAGTCGTTGAAAGTCCGACTCTTGGTTTTGGCTCAGGTCATGATCTTGGGGTTGTGGACTGAGCCCCGAGTTGGGCTCTGCGCTCAATGAGGAGTCTCCTTGGGATTCCTTCCCTCTTCCTCCCCCTCTGCCCCGCCCCCTGCTCATGTGCACTCGCTCTCCCTTTCTTTCAAATGAATAAAAAAAAAAAACCTTTAAAAAATACAACATACGTAAAACGAATCATTTCCACTAGCGAAAATGTATACTTTTGACTTTTAAATAAGTTAATGTAAGCTTAAACTCACAACTAAAAGCCACTTTTATCTATTTTATATATTGGGGTTCTCAGTTGGATTTCAGTTGAGGAAAGAGCTCTGTGAATGTGCGGCTGAGATCTCCAGCCTTTTGGGCTGCACTCACCTGGCCTGGCAGTCCTCAGCTGGACCACGGCATGGGCGCTCCCAACTTCGTTCTCAGCCATGCACTGGTAGACGCCTTCGTCCTCAGGCCCTACGCTGACCACCCGCAGGGCCCCGCGAGACAGTCGGAGGCGTGGGCTAGAGGCGAGGGGCACGGCATTCCTCAGCCATAGCACAGAGGGCGGGGGCTTCCCACGCACCTCACAGGTGAGCTTGGCACTCTGGCCCCACGGGATGATCAGCTGGGACAGCTCCACGGTGACCTCAGGGGGTTCTGCCAGGAAACCAGAGCAGGGGTAAGAAAGGCTGAGGTCTTCCCATCCAGGACCAGACAGGCTGGGGAGGGATCTGTAGTCAGGAATGGGTCCCCCCCTTCCCCATGACTGTCGGTAGAGGGAAGGAAAGGCTCTTGGGTCTCTTCTGTCAGTCATGACAGGAAAGGGCTAGAGAGAAATGCCAGGCCCGTACCCTGGCCCCTGGGATCCAAGCATGCCCAACTCTCTCTGTCCTCCTCCACCACTCACTGGGCATGGGACCTCTCACAAGGCACCTGACCCTGTCTGAGCCTTGGGGTTAGGAGCATCTAGAAAGACCCCACCGACCATAGAGAAGACCGAGGAGAAGAAAGTCTGCAGGAGACACTCACCAAATACCTGGACGTTATAGAGGATGACTGCTGCACCAGGCTCCCCAACCCCGTTGTCGGCCATGCAGCGGTAAGTCCCCGAGTCCTCCTCACTGGTGGCGTCGATGAGGAGGTTGCTCAGCAGGAAGCGTGTCTTGTTGTAGCCGGCAACACTGGACCCATCCTTGGCCCAGGTGACCCGTGGGGGTGGGATCCCGCTGGCCACACACTCCAGGATCAGACTCTGGCCCTTGGTGACGATGATGGTCTGGGCCTCTGGCGGGTAGATGATGCGAGCAGCCTCGGCAGTGGAACCTGGAGGGGCCGGGAGGTGAAGGGCAGCATGTGGGGCCAGGACTCGGTGCAGAGGATCCCCTCCATCCCGCCTCAGGTGGCCAGGCCCCAGGAGGCAGTCCCAGACAGTGTGGACTTGGAATCAAACATCCGCTCAGGGGCTTACGACCTACATAAAGTGAGGCAAGTTACTGAACTCCCCTGGGCCTTGGTTTCTTTATCAAAAACAAGGCCCTCCTTCTGCAGAGAGCTGTTGTAAGAAATGAGGAAATATACTGGAATAGCGGCATTGACACAACATACGTATGAATAACTATGCATGCTGGCAAAGAAAAAGATGAGGGGTTGGACAGAGAAACAAATGGTGTAGGTGGCTTTTCCTGCTTGCACTCAGCAAGTGCACCCCAAGTCGAAGGATGAGCTAGGAGACAAGAGTCCACGGTATCCTCCACACCATCCATAGGTCTCGGTTCTCAGCATGACTCACGGTGTGAGCACCTCACGGAGCTGAGCGGGACCCACAGTTTGAAGACATGCATTTCCTTCCTTAGCTGTACAGTATCACAGGTTCCCAAAGCAAATCAACTTCTGGCTCAGCTGCTCAGCTAAGGAAGGAGTGATCTTTTGCCAGTGCTGGCGGAGAAATGGCATAGCACTTACTGGAAGGCAGGTTGCCCTCCAGGGGCCCCTCCCTCCACGCTGGCCTGTGTGATTCTGCTTTAGGTGCCAAGCAGGGGCAGATCTGGGTTTTGTAAGACCTGAGACTTACACAGCTTGGGAGGCCCTCTTTAAGAACCAGAATGCACAATTACAGATACAAAATCCCATGACTGAGGGACTGCTGAGGTTTGGCTTTGTTAGCTGCACAGTACATCTGCCCCTGGTGCTGCCTCTAAAACCAAACTTCACATAAGACGTCCCTCCACTGAATAAGCTGGAAGCCTAGAAAAGTGCCTGGCCCCCAGGAAATGCTCGGCAAAGGCAGACGTTGTTTTCATCCAACTGGGGGAGTGTGTGGGCCCCCACGGACCATCACCAGAGGGAGGTGTTGGGCACACCTCAGCGGCGCAGACAGTGTAGGCTCGGCCTGGCCTTGTGCCATGCAGGCCCTGTGGCCTCACACAGGCACAAGCGCCTCATCTCCTGTCCTGTGCACGTGCTGTCAGCTGCTGAGCACCAGGCTGTCTGGCCCTGGCATCCACATCCCAACAGATCCCCGCTCTGGAAGTCTCACAGCGAAGGAGAGCTCCCAATAGGCAGGAGAAAGGGACAAGCAAGCACAGCTACCTCCGGAGCTAGGCAGGGCACATGTGCCGCTAGAGGGGAGACGACCCCCACTCCATCTGAGTCCTGGATACCCCACTGGCCCAAGCCCCACAGCTCCCACCCCTACCTCAGAGAACTCAGACTTGGAGCCCGGCCTGTGCCCCCCCTCCCCTGAATCCCCTCCCTTCTCAGCCTGACCAGCCCCTTCCATCAGCGAGACACCCCCTTGCCCCTTACGGCGCACGCGGAGCCTGTCACTGGAGCCTGAGGTTTTCACTTCCTGGGTCACTGGGTTGTAGGCAGCACACTTGTACATTCCCTCATCCTCCTGGCTCGCGTTCACAATCTGGAGGTTTCCCGATGGCATGATCAGGTAGTTATCTGAGAAAACGGCAGGGTGAAGGGGACATGGGATGAGTTTGGGCCCAGAATACTGCAGCTGGTAGTCCCCAGTGGGCAGGCAGGGCAGAAACCATGAGCTGTGCACCTGAATCCCAATAAGCCCAAACTGAAAATGCTATTCTCCCCGTAAAACCTCAAATCAAGGGGGGACGGAAATGCCAGAGAGTAAAACTAACCAATCAGCTGACAAACTGGCTGACAAGCTAACAAACTGGCTAAATCCCCTGAGTTAGTACATAGGTCTATGAAAGAACATGTTATACTTTCAAGGGAGTAGGGTGGAAAGGAAGCAAGATTTGGGGTCTGCCAGACCTGGGCTTAAGCTTTGGATCTGCCATGGACTGTGTGATTTTGGACAAGCTGATTAACCTCTTAGATCCTGTTTCCGCATTTGTAAAGCGGTAGGATATGTGCTACCTCAGTGCCACTGTAAGGATTGAGGGCCCCATGCTGTACACGTGGGAGATGAGATGGTCATTCCTGCAAGCCACCAGGAAGGAGGGAAATAAATTTATAATTTCCCATGAGTCTCTGTCAGGGTCACGGCTCTGAGCCACCTCACTATTGAATTTCTGCAACCAGGGAGGAATATTCTAACTCCCAACCACGACCTTCTCCATGAATGTTACTGAAACCCTTCTTCTGCATCACTGGTTTGCTGGACTTTGTCTGCTTCGGGACCAGGGATGCCGTGGGGACGTGGCCCCAGGGCTGTGTTCTACTTCTTTCAACAGGAGAAAGATCCGTGGCTTCTGGACGCTCCAGTGATTGGGATGGTGTTCAGCTTCCTGGTAGGCAAAGCACTGGCCATCAGCTCTGAGCTCTCTGGTGGCCTGGCCTGCCCCGGGGGGGTCCTGGTGTCTCCGCAATCTGGGTTCACTGAGCCTGGTGCCTGCCTGCCTGCCACTGGGCTGCCCCAGGTATGAGCAGCTTAGTTAATGCCTGACAGAATGGGAAAAACCCCTGATTCCTGTGGGGCTTCCTCCAGAGGCTATAGCCAAGCTTCTGCTAGAGACAATGGAGATTAATTCTCTACTCCTCTTAGTCTCCAGTTATTTCTGAGTGGAAGGATTAGGGGTTTTACCCTGTCAAAAAATAGTTTTCTGCATTTTCTATAGTGAACATATATATTCCTCATAGGAATACAGGAACATATTCCTTTCATAACCAGAAAAACATAATGAAAATATTTAAGTAGCTAGAGAATATTCTAAAAGGAATACATTTTGAGCTGTGGGTTCAGTTAAGCAGGGTCTACTTGGCCTTCAGTGAAGGGTCAACTATGGGAAGAAGCTGTTTTCATCTTGAGAGACATCCCCTCTCCTCCCTGGCATTCTGTGGACCACAGCTTGGCCTCTCCTAGCCCAGCTGTCACGTACGCCGTGGCCTGAGCAGGAAGCTAGGACAGCTGAGACAGCTGCATTACCAGGAAGATGGGAAGGGAAAAACCCGAGTCCCACTGGCAAGCTTCCTCTGCTGTATGGGAAAGAGCTCCACCTCCCATCGGGCAGCCCTGCAGTCCCACGGACGGCTGGGTTCGTCAGGCCGCCTTGCTGTGTGTGCCTGGTGGCAGGGAATCCAGAACCCTGTCCTGACAGCCTTGATCAAATGGTGACAGCTCAGCAACATCTTCCAGAGCCTCAGAGGATGAAGACATTCCTCTCAAAAGGGCAGAAGACCTTCCTTATGGAAACCAATCCCTTTAGGATCCTACAGGGCTATGTAGCAAGGAAGAAGACCGCTGACCAGTGAGGTGAGGAGGGGGCGGAGGGCATGTTGATGGGGGTTGAGGACGCAGTAGGCAGAGGTGGTCAGCTTCCCCACTTGCTCACTCACCTCTAGATGCCTCTAGCCACTCTTGTTTGACACTGTATCGGACCTGGGCTTTTGGGTGGCTCTCAGGAAGGTGGCAGGCAATGACCGCTGTGTTCCCCTCATCTACTTCAATCACGTGCTGCACGTCCAACTTGAAGTCCTGGAGGTCTGTGGAGAGAAGGGAAGGTGCCAACTGGGCCTCGATGGAGGAGAGAGACAAAGCACCATTTTAGGGTGGGCAGATGCCGTGGTGTCTTCAGTCATGATAAACAGCTGCAGGAGCCTCACTCCCTGGGGGCTTTCTGGGGGTGGTCCAAGTCCTTCCTCCAGCCTTCTGTTGTCTATAAGAGTTTGCAGGATGGAATGTGTGGCCTCCATCACTGCAAGAGAGCTCAACTTGGTATGTATAAGCTGGAGAGTGGGAACACTGTGTAAAGAATTCCACCAGGAGATGCCTGTGACCCAGACTGGCCTCTTCGGTTACTCTGAGACATGGCGGCCAGTTGGCCAGGCCCAGGGGCCCTACTGAACCTGGCAGGAGATGGGTCACTGATCAAGGCATAAATGCTCTGGCACAGCTAATGGAGATGGAAGGGAAGGCTGAAAGAGAATTGTGATCTTTTCTTTCCAGTTCAGTCAAGTTCCCTGGTTCTTCTTTGACATCCCCAGTAAAAGTGACAGGCCCTAGATACTGCTCAATTGCCAACCATGGTTGTGACAGGAAGGCTGAAGCTACCCAGAGCTATACTCTCTGTCATGGCTAATCCTTCCTTGGGGCTGGGGGTGCAGGATCTGTGGATGCTCTGAGGGCTTTCTAAGGCAAAGACGCATCTCCACGGTGTGGCTAGTGGTAGTGGAATATGGGAGGGCTGAGGGTCCTGACACCAGGTTGCAGTGTCTGACAACATGGTGGCTGTCTCTTCTGACTTGGCTTGGTGGCAAGATTGGGATCTAAGCTGGGAGAGGATGGAGCTCCATCTGTAACAAGAGCAGAATGTTTCCCAAATAATTTAACCGTTCAAACCACAAAACTCTCTTTGTATGAGCCAAATCACTGATGTTGCTGAACAAAATTGGACACTTGGGCAAAAAACACTCCAATTTTGTTTTTCAGGACTGTGGTTGAATTTAAAAGAAGACATAAAATGAAAGGGGACGAAGATAAGAAAGATGAGAATATTTACCCAGACGCTCCCTCATAAAGGTACTTAGAAAGCCCTTGAGGCACCCTCTCTGAATGCTGACCATACCAAAAATTCTGCTCAGCTCCTGAGAACAGACGCCATCAGAGCTTTTACTGCAATTCTGCTGCAAGACTCCACCTGCCTGTGTTGTTTCCCCGGGAGACCCAGAGAAGGCAAGAAGGCGACAGGAGCAGGCAGGAATCAGGTTTCTCACAAAAGAGAAGAGGTAATTACCAAAAACAAACTCTGGTCACCAGAGGAGAGCCCAGGGATCAGGGCACGCAGTAAGGTCAGAAGGTTTCCAACTTAATGGAACTTTCCAGAAGCTTTTAGACAAGCCATGCCAGGATAGGAAAGCCCTTTTGTTTCTATGAAAGGATCACTGTCTCTCTGTTTACAATGTTAGAGTGTGAACTTTTTAGGGGCAGGGACCAAGTCTTGTTTGTGTATGTGTCCTCTGAACCTAACCCAGGGCCTGGCCTAAGTAGATGCTCAGTCAATGCTGAATGACCGAATGAAGGACTATCTTGGAAGTTGGGACCCTCCGATCAGGTACAAGATGCCCATTTATGTTGCCTATGAACTCAAATTTCCTAGTTGTGTTTCGTCTACACTGCAAGCTCAAGGACAGAGGCCTAGCACAACACATTTTCTATGAACCTTTTATCTAAGTATGGTTATTATGAAAATAGACTGCCTCTAGAGCGGTTACTTCTGGAGTCATAGAAGAGATGTGAAATAGGCAGTGAAGGTGGAGTAGGAAATATGTGCTGTGCACCAGTGGCATGGCAAAAACAGACAGACTGCCCCCATTCATTTCTATCGCCCTCTTTTACTTTCTGGGCTGAACAAGTGATATCTGGGGGTAAAGGGGAGATCTCACTTATGGATTGCTTCCTTTGGGTGGGTACAGTGCCTTCTGGGCTTTTAAAGAATTATCTCGTCATTGTTTAACTATCTGACTCCAACTAAATCGTGAACTCCTAGGGGACGGCCTATTGATTTTACACTACACACCCCAGCCCCAAACCCCACTGCACAGTATTCAGGATACAGCAAATGCTCTATAAATCCTTGCTGAATGAATGAACAATTTGGAAGGCTGAGCCCAAGGCCAGCTTGCTGGGAGTGCACTCTGTGCAGCTGCACGTGGCCCTCTGCCTGGAAGGGGCCGGTGCTCGCTTTAATGCTCATCACACTGCTCATCACCATCTTCAAATCCTTAACAAGTTTGAACAAGACTCCCCATTTTCATTTTGCGTTAGACCCCCAAAATCATGGAGTCCAGTCCTGGCTGAGCTTCTCAGCCAAGACAGCGGATGTGTGTTTTCTCAGAGAGGAAGGAGATATGGACTATGGGAGAGGGTGGATGGCCTGCGCACAGTGTGTTCTGACTAAATATTGCTAACTGCTTTTCAAAAGCAATGCACTTAAACAATGCAAAGGCCTTAATCCTCCTCCGCACAGTGTGTGCTGTACCTGCCAAGTCAGGAGGCTCCCCACAAAGCGAGCTGTGAGCGATTGTCCGCTCAGGGGCATCTGGAAAATTCCTGTCACCAAGAAGCACTCTCTTCCACGGTCCAATAAATCTAAAACTACTCCACCAAAGAGTTTGAGTTTTTTTTTTCCCTCCTCTGCTTTATTTCATTCCAAGAAAATTTGCCTCAAGCAAAGATATACTCAAACCTAACAGATCATTTTACAAGAAAGAAAGGAGTTTGGCACCAGAATGCCATCTCCATGTTAATGGCCCAGGCTGTTGCCCCATTGTAATCGAGAGCTTATCCAGGCACAAGGCACGCACTTCTCCATGCACCCACCTCACCGACCCACCACTACAAAACACAGCCACCCCCCTCATTCCTCTTGGCTCCTTCTGAACCTTCTGACAACTGCCAAGTTGGAGACAGAAGGCTGTGCAGTGGGGGAGGCACAAAGCTGGGCACTGGTCAGCCATGTGGCCAGATAGCCCCTCTGTTCTGATGCCAACATGTGCACAACAGCCCATGTGGGCAGGACCAAGTACACCCGAGCTGGGCATCCTACTGGCAGGCCTGCCTTCCTGGCTTCAAAACAAATAAGCAGTAGTTCGGTCCTTGGCCCTCCCTGTTCCTCCTGAGCTTAAGCCTTAGCCGTTGCTTCCCCAGACAAACACATCCAATTTGGCTGCTAGAGCAAAAGTTGAGTTTCACTAAGGGATCACAGGCAGAGTAACAAAGTGATGATGGATCTGAAAATCAGAGCACCCCCTCTTTAGTGCTTTTAGGCAGGAAGGAGACTGGGGGGGGGTGGGCTGGAGCCGTGGGATCAGTAATGGCCTAATCAGCCACCAGATGAGGCAGATGCAGAGATCTAGTTGGCTGCAAGTGAAGGAAACCAGCCTATTCCCAGGCCCCTTTGTCTGCAAAGCCGGGTTCCTGCCCAGTCCCCGAGCTGCTCTGGGCACCTTCCTGGGCCTAGGGGGCAGGCCCTTCAATTCCAAATGGGGTTAACAGGCCACACTGCAGAATGATGGATCGGGTTTCAGGGGGAAATGGTTTGACAGGACACCTGCCCTTGCCTGTGGGCTGGTGTGTTTGAGAAATCCATTAGAGGAATGTTTTTGCAGCTTTAATCCTCTTACCTTCCCCCAGAGCCCTCTTGTGCATCCTCTCTTTGTGTATTCTTATGGCTATTTTATTAACTTGTCTGCACTAATCAAATGCCAATAGGTCCACTCTTGTTTCTCAGCTCTCAACAGGCCAGAAGCCCTGGTCTTTGGGGCCATCTCTGGGTTTACAGAGTCTCCTTTTCACAGAACTTTGTACTTTCTAAGAAAGTCCAAATAATTTGGGTTCATATAGAACCCTGCCCAGTTCCTTCCTTCTAGGCCCTCCATTTCTTAATGGAAATGTATCTTTTGATACGTCATTTCCACAGATGACAGGGATTTGTTCAGACGCAAACCATGTGATGTGCTCTGGGTTTCCTCCTCACATTTATAGGGTACAGTAGGCACCTGCCTTCTGAGCCAAGGGAAAACAGGGAGGAAAATAAGAACTGTGAGAAGCATGTGGGTGTGGCTGCCGTCACCAGGGTCGCCTGCAAGACTACAAAGAGGCAAGTTTTATCTTAAGCCCCTTTGAATTTCTTCTCACCTCGTAGCCGGATCCATCCTTCAGCTCAGCAGAGCTATGAATTAAATTACAGTATTTGGTATATGATCATGAATTCCCATGACACAAAACTGTCAAATCTTAAGTGTAGGCTCATCCCTCCCAACTGTTATAGAATTTACACATCCAGTTCCAGGGTGCATTGCACCACAGCAGAATGCCCCCGGTGTAATCTATAAGGCATTTCAAGGCGTTTCCTCATTTGGCCCTCCTCTCCCTGAGACCTCTCTTAGGCTGCAAGTCAAAGTTCAGTTAAGTAAGAAGTCAGGTAAGACAGTGCCTTTTGGCTGGAGGCTGCATAGCATCAACCCCGTCCCTATTTCCATGAACTCAGCTGAACACTTAAAAAAAAAAAAAAGTCATTTGCTACCCATCCAGGCATTTCTTAAGTATAGTCAGTCCCGTCCCACCCTCTTGCCTCAAGACAAGCCTGTACTCATCTGCTGAGGTCTGGATGGGATCCACCAGACCGTGGGGGCACCGCATGGGGCTCACTTCGCAATGCTGTCAGCATGGCTTGGTAGCCTCTTGGCCATTGGCAAGTTTCTGGGCCGATAATTCTACTCCCAAACTCTCATGGCCTCGAGGCCTCAACTGTCCTTGTGGTGGCTTGCTGCATCTACGGCTACCATCACAAAGCATAGGAAGACTTTGCCCTATTGTAGTCCCCCTCAGTGACATGCTGACCCTGTGGCCCTTCCCTGCACCTTGATGACTTGTTGAAAGGTGGCAAAGGTTCAAGGGAAGTAAAATGAGGAGGTTTCTCTGGCGGAACCCGCGGCTCACTGCTCTCCAGGATGGACTTGGAGGTGGAGTTTGAGAAGGTGAAGGGTCCCGAGCATTGCCTCCTGTGTGGGCTTCACTGAGGCGCAGACAACCACAACACTACTCTTGACCTCCAAGTCGCCTGAGGACCTATGCCTTGGTAGGACCCCTAAGGGCAGCCCTCTGAAATAAAGTGTTCAGCCAGTGGGAAGCCACGGCAATCAACTCAGAAACAGAGTAGAGCCTGGAATAGAACTGTACTTCCATGAAGCCAGAAAGCCTGGCACCCAGTAAGGATGGGGTTCACTGTGGCATGGGCAAGCCTCTCAGAAGCCACGCATTCTGGGTAGTGATTAAGCCTCTTGCCAGTGTGTAGCCCTGTCACACAGACCACTGAAGCCAAACCAAACTGTGGCCACAAGGCTGAGCAAAACCAGTATACTCCACAGTAGACATCTGGCACATACCATCCCCTCCAGACATCACTGACTCATTCATTCAGCCAGGAGCTACAGAATTGTCTAGTACGTCAGGCACTGCAGAAGAGATCACGCAGACAAAAATATAGTTCCTAACCTCTGGGACCTTTACTCTGATAGATAAGACAGGTAAAAACAACACACAAGGGAGGGTACAATAATTTGCAAGAGTATCATCTGCAGGCTTAGTCCCAACCATCTCTACCAGTCTTCCAGCCTAGATCAGGTCACCTTAAGCTCTAGAGCAACTTAGAAAGGGCAGGGGGGTTGGCAGAGGGAGTATTCATCCTCCCTCTGTAGGCTGAGAGAGATGTTTGCTTTGGTTAGGAGTTTTTTTTCTGCATCTCCAATTGCACAAATAATTTTGGCTCCAAAACTCTCTCCTGAGAGCCATGGCATGAAATTTTTCAAACACACTTTCCGACGAAAATAAGGCATGCTGTCTCTTATTTAAATAAAAACAGTTTCCATGGGGGTAAAAAAAAAAAAAGACCCTCGCACATGCCAAATACATTACTTGTTCCATCTTGTGTTTCTTTCTTTCCCCTTGAGTTGAGGTGGGATCTACACTCAGATTTGAGCCATGGAAGAAAGCTGAGGAGGCAGGAAAGATGAAAGAACTAGGAGGGTGAGGGCAGAAGATCAAAGCCAAAACCGGAGGTGGGCAGGAGAGGAGAAAGGGTATAAAGGGAGGAGCGTGGTAGGAAGAAGGGGACAAAAAAAAAAAAAGAACCTAGTTTGCAATGTCATTAAATGATGTGCAATAAACTGGTCTAAGGCTTCAGGAATTTCTTGGCTTAAATCATTAAAAATATTTTTTTTAAAATAAGAGAACAAGAAATGTGATTAATCCTTGAAGACAAGGCAAGGATGGGGGCCATGTGTCCACTGAGTCTGGCAGCCAGCTGAACAGAGATGTCTGTAGACCATCTCATTTATCTGACTTCAGTGCTGCAATGAGGTAGGGCTGGTGAGCAGAACTTGGGAGTTTCTTTTGGACTCAGTGAAGGAATGAAATGGTTTGAGAAAATACACTTAAGAAAAAGAGGAGGGAAAAAAAAAGATGTACTTGCCAGCAACCCACATCATACATATTTCTCTGATCAACCAAATATAAACTACAAACGTAGCAATGGGAAAATTAACGTGAGTCCTGGTGGTCTGGGATCAGGAGAGCCAGAGCTGGATCCTGGCAGAGTCTCTGGCAGGCCAGCAGCCTGTACAGGAAGTGGGAGGGGGGAGGAAAGGGAGGCCAAGGCACTCAGGAGGAAGGAGAGGGGAGCTCCAGGATGGTCCCTACATGCAGAACCCTGGGTGGGAAGCACGGGCGCCATCCCAAGGCCAGCGGGGCTCACGGTGGTTCCACTTTTTCTCCCCCCACACCTGGGAACTACATATCCCTACAAGCAGCGGCGGCTCCTGATGCAAACTGCCCACCACCTCTGACAGTGTCCCATGAAGTGTGTGGTAGGATGCAGAGCCACATTCACTGGCATCTCCCTTCAAAGTTTCCAAAGGTTCCTCCAAACATCTCGGTTCCTTTGAAACAGCCCTTTAGGCTTCTGACATCCAACAATTTTTCTGAACCCTCCCTGAATCTATGTGTATCTTCAACCTGTTTATACCCTAAGCCCTTGCTTCATCCTTTTTCACTTCCTTAAGCCTCTTCATAGATGAGGGTTTGGCGAAGAAATCTTTGCTCGCCTTTTGCATGCCCTTTTTGACCTTCTAGACTTCAAACACATCTCATCTGGGAGTCCTCCTCTTTCTAGACATTCACTGAGGGCCTGCTGTGTGCCAGGTCCTGTGGGAAGCTGCGCGGTCACAGAGATGAATGGCAGCAGTCTCTGTCTTCCAGGCAAACGAGAGGCTACAGAAGCAAACGCAGGGTGGCGAGGAAGCTGGGGGAGGAGACCCCACTCCAGACTTGGGGGGTTGAGGGCATCGAGAAAAGACTCCCAGAGAAGATACTCACGTCTTGGAAACTGAGAAGGAATTCATTATCCCAAGGGAGATACACATGTTCTGGGAAAGGGAATGGAAAGGATGGTGTTGCAGGCAGATGGGGCACCATTCCAAAAACAAGGGGAAAATGCAAGATGAGATGAGGAAGCGGCAGCGTCTGGTGGGTCTAGAGTGGGACGTGAGGCTGAGAGACGGGCTTAAGTGCTGCCCCACAGCCTGGGTCCTGTTCTGTGATTCCTGGAGTCAGCACATGTTTGTAAGTAAAGGAACACAGTCACTCAACTTTAAACATCATTTTCCCTCAGAAAAAAAAATGCTGTTTTTGCCTCAGCAAGTTTTTTTTTTCCCTTTTGCCTACATTTTGTCTCACTATTGAGGGACTGTTTTCATCTTAGATGTGAACACTGACCCACCTGCAGGGGTCCATCTTCTTCCAGGACAGACTCTCTGTTCTACTGTTCTTAGGGTTATTACCAGACTCCTGGAAGGGTTGAAAGTCTAAGAACAAGGTCAAGGTAGAAATCCCTAAGCTTTTCCACACACAAAAAAAGGGGGATCCAAGGGACTCATTCGCTGTCTTGATTTTTTATTTTAAAGGAACCATCTTGCATCATGTTCCTTAGAGGGCTCCAGTGATTTCAAGTAAGCTAATCAATGCTTCCCTCACCTTCCTGAGCAAAGTCTGCTCTGGCTCGTTGAATTTATAGGTGGTACCTGCTTAACCCACTATAAGGTCTTCCCTTCACTCTTAGATAAGAAGATGGACTTAAGATTTTTATTTAAGCATGTGGCTGTGCGTGCAAAGAACAGGTTGAGGAGAGGAGAAGTAAGTGTGTCCTTAGTAGATGTACCATGGACTTGAGGCCTTCTTTTGGTAAATTGTGACCCTTGCTAAATAGAGAATTGGAACCCTAGCTGTTTGGGGCAGACAGTTGCTGCCACGATGCCCTGAGCTGAGCTCATACCACACGAGGCATGAACTTCTGCCTGTATCCAGTAGAAAACAGCACTTTGGTTAACAGGACTTTGGTTTAATACTATAAGGTATTTCCCTAGTCATTTCCTATTTAGATATTCAAGTTGCTTTTAGCTCCTTTTGAATTTAAGTGGTCACGAATTTTCTTGTCCAATTGGCACAGTAAAACAAAACTTACAGAATAAAGCAGCTAAATCTCACACTGAGGCTCATTCTCCCCTTCTGACTGTGTCCACCACCCCGTAGAGCTGCCTCCGTCTCCCCAGCCTGGCAGAATCGCCAGCCTGGCCTCCAGCTGCAGACTCCCTTTCCCTCCTGGGCCAGCTCAGGATGCCACCTGTTACCTTTCCTTCCCCAGCTCTTCTTCCTGCCACCGCCCATGCGCTGCAAAGCAAAGGGTTTGCACAGGATTCCCCCTCAGATGCCTAAGCTAACAACAAATATTTTGCCAGCCCGGAGCGAATGGTTCCTTCTTGTTTTGTCAAGGAGTCACTGGCTGGCTGAAGTGGACTGGCGGAGAGGAGTGGCACTGGAGAAAACACTCTGAGCTTTCCTTTATTGATCACAGAACATACATTCCCAAAGGGAAAAGAGAGACAGTGAGAAATGGGGGAGAGTTAGGGGAGAATCCGGCGGGGTAGCAAGAGAGAGACAATCATTCGGTGGCTACATTCAGGATGTGACTGAACTCACCATGGAATTATCTCACTATGGAAATCAAACTCCCTGTGGACGTATCTGTACCGTCCCAGAAACTGCACTGGGCTTAAATCTTAAGTACACAACGCTAAGAGCTAAATTTAGTTGTTGAAGGTCTGAGAAAGGTATGAGGGAACTCAAGAAATGAGAGATAAAGATTGTCCCGCACGCTGTTTAAGGCTCAACTCCCAAGTCTTCCTCAATCCCCTGAAATTGAAATGAATCACTGTCCACCTGAGCTCCCAGGAAAATCTGGTTATATCTTGGTTGGGGATTGACTTGTTTTAAGGCTAACACGTTACTGCTGTCAATCTTTCCCATCAGATTAAGAGCTCCTCAAAGGCAAGGGTTAGGTCTAACTGTGCTCTGCTGGAAACTCTGAACACAATTCTCAGGACACCAATCACCAAAACATCCAAACTCTGAACTCACTGCTGGAGAATGGGTGCTTTGCGGTTTGCCAGTGGGACTCCCGAATCTCCGGCCTGCTGGCTTGCTCTATGAATCCTGGACTTACCAGCCTCCACAATCCTGTGAACCAGTTCTTTAAAATAACTCTTTCTATTTTTACCTTTATTTCCTTCTCCATATACATATGGAGGCATACCTCATTTTATTTTATTTATTTATTTTTTACAAATTGAAGGGTTGTGGCAATCCTGCATCAAACAAGTCTATCAGTGCCATTTTCCAACAGTGTTTGCTCATTTTCTGTGTTACATTTTATTAATTCTCATAATAATGATGAAAAGATTTGAAATATTACATTTGTTGTGGTGATCTGTGATCAGCAATTACAACTCTGGAGAACCTGACTCAAACATGGATAAAGAAAGCTAGAAATATTTTAGTACATACACGTCCACAGTGGTCCTTTATGGCTTATTCTGGTTCAGGGTCTGAGCCTAGAAGACCTCCAGGAAGTGTCTGATAGGAACCAAAGGTGGGGGGAGCAAAAAACAGAAAGAAACATGGCTTCTGCTTGGGGGTCCCCGTGCTGAGGGCCAGGGGCAGCCCCGCCTGCCGGTACAAGCCAACAACTACCTGGTTAGAAGAATGAGCAAGGCGGGGGGGTGGGGGCGGTGAACCATCAGGAGCATAAATGTCCCTGTGGCTACAGGGACAACATGAGATGTGGTGACACCACGGTCACCCTCCAACTCAGCCAGGAGGTAGGAATCTGGGTTGGAGCTCATGTGTATATACATTGCTGAGAAATTCACAGGAAACAGGTTAGTTCTCTCTTCCCAATGAGCCAGCCCTGTCTCTTGGCTCTGGCTAGGAATGGAAGCTTTTCCACTCCCCAGACTCGTTCTTCTGAAGGCTGCTCCCAGAACGGAGCTGGGCAGCGCAGGGCTGGACACAGGCCCCAGGGCCTCCTGCAGGAGGACACTCCGCAAATGTTCGCTCATGTAATGGGTGAACATATAAAGCCCAGCATTTATAAAATGCTTCAAAATATTACTATTTTTGAACTATTACATCATTTGATGCTCAAAAAACAAAACAAAACAAAACAAAACCCATGATACTGATGCTATAATTATCACTCTGCTCATTTCAGAGCTGTGGCAACCTGAGGGATTAAGTGACTTGCCCAAAGTCACCTCAACTCCTAAGAGCAGAGTCAGAACTTAAACCCAAGGATTGTTTTTTTTTTTTAAGTTTCTTTTTTTCCCCCCTCCATTATACCAGTTTGTCTCTTCCTTTTATTCATAGGTTAAATGATGTCACCTTCCGACCTTCCTCAGAGTCAGAGTCATGGAGATAGCTGCCTAAGAGGAGCTCCTTCCTTTCCTGTCAGTGGCCTCACCTTCTGACATCTGAGGCCAGAAAAAGGATAATTCGAGCACATGCCTGGGTCATAGTGCTTAAAGGCCTTCTGGAGGGGTTACAGATCCAGTCTCAAACCAGCATCAGCTGAAGACTTCACATTAGCTTGAGGACTAAAGTTCCCAGTTATAGAATTACTACCCAGTTACCAACAACGAATGGGAGCTAGGGATGACTGGAGAACTGGAAGAGTTAAAGAATAAAAAAAATGGAAAATGTTAAAAATGAAGAATTATGTAGGAGTGTATTTGAATTATTAGTGGTAAGGAATAGAAAACAGCTTTCACATTGTATGCCAGCTCTGCTGAATTGTGATTACTTGCTGGGCTGGGTTGAGAACAATTCTAAGGCTGAGTCAGAATATAGAAAAAAGGGATATGGTGTCCATTGGCAATGTCTGCTGTTGGTTCAGGTGCAGAGACTGGGAATACTTGAGCCATGGAGAGTGGTTGGCCTCCTGGTGTAAAGCTTGTAAAAAAGGAGAAAGGAAGAAAGGAGATCAAGTCCAAAGTATTTTGAAAAGCAAGAATTAGACAAGGTGGTCTGAAGTGAGGCATTAGCAGCAAGAGATTTACCACAAATAAAGTTTAGGTTCAACAGGAGAAGAAGTTCTGCAGAGAGGAGAGTGGGACGGACACGTCCACAGGGAGAGAAGACAGCAGTTATCCACATGGGTTCCATTTTACCTGAAGACCAGAAGCAAAGGTCCACAGATAGGGGTGAAGTCCAAGCATACCCCCAGGCCCCAGCATCTAAGTCAAAGAGGTCTAGACCAGGAAAGTTCTTGCTAGAGGCCTCCTCCACACCCCTGAATCCTCAAGCCAGGTCCAAGCCCCCACCATCGAAAGGTCCCAGGGATCTAGGAGTTCACGAAGACACAGGAGGCAGCACCTTGCTAGGTAGCCAAACAGCGAGTGCTTTGTCTGAGGATGAACATCTGAATGCAGGCAAAGGAGGTCAGAGGAAAAGGAAGCCTTAAGTGCTGAGTGTGGGCGGGTGTGGGCGGGGGTGTGTGTGCGTGTGCACAAGCACGCCACCGCTCAGCCTTGCCTCTAAATGCAGACCATGCCTTGGTAATCCCTTCACCACTCAGCCTCCCTCCATCAGCCAACCAGCAAAACACAGCCCCCATTCTGCTCAGGAATGTGCTTTCGGAAACTTAATCTAACTGCTGAGTCTGGGCCAAATCCCCCATGGCATTAGCCCAAAGACAGCACCCCATTCTGCCGCCTCTCCCGCCTTCCCCCTGCCTCCTCTGAGCTGGGGAGGCTGCAGTTCCACTCCATGGCCACAGCCCCTCGGAGCCTGCTCTCCTCATTTCCAGCACTTCTCCAACCCTCCAGTCAGCCCCAAACATTTCACTTCTGATTCATGTCTCCACGACAAGCCAACAGTTCTTGGCTTTCAAGCAAGACTCACTGGGCTTCTGCACAAGCCACTTCTTCTCTCACTGGGCCTTCTGGGATGCAACCAAACCCTTCCCTTTGTCCTCCCTGTCAACTGCAGATCCCTTCAAGCACCACAGAAAGAAGTGGCCAGGAATTTTTTTTACAACAGGGGCAAAAAATGGTCTCTCCTCATACAGATACACCTTCAAGCCCAAGGAGGGCTCCAACATAAATCTTCTACTCTCCAACTATCCCTTCCTCCAAATAAAACGTTCAGCCAGGCTCCTAATGAGGCCAAATGAATGGTTATGGAGTTTCCTGAGTCTTCACAGACATGTGCTGACCATCTGCAGATGAGCAACCCTCCTAGCTGAGCAGCATTATCCTTTAAAGGCATGAAGGCTACTAAAAGGCACATCTTACTTGTAATAATGAACCACTGGAAGTGACCTAATGGCCCAGCTATAGAAGAAGGGTTCAGGACATATGGTAGAGCCACGCAGGGGATGTTCGAGGGCCATTGGTAACTCTGACCTTGCTCTGCTGTGGGCTGGGGGAGGGGGACAGATGACCACGTAAAGGGCATGGGGGAACCTGCTAGAGTGATGGTTACCCATACATATGAAAAACGCATCGGGATGTTGACTTATTAGTGCACTTTGTGTACTTTACTGGATGCATTTTATACTCAACAGGAAAGGAAAAGTAAATATGGTCATATGGCCAATGAAAATGCTTACCACAAATGCTGAGGGGGAGAGAATTTGGACAGAAGCTATACACTCAGTAGACCACCAGGACAGTGTGAAAGTATGGGCATGCCATCATGCTCATGAAATAAGTCAGAGAAAGACAGATACCCCATGATTTCACTTACAGGTAGAATCTAAAAAAACAAAACAAAACAAAACCCAGACTTGTGGACACAGAGAATAGAGTCCTAGTCGCCAGAGGAGAAGGAGGTTTTGGGGGGCGGGGTAGAAAAATGGGTGAAGGAGATCAAGAGGTCCAAGCTTCCAGTCATAAAATAAGTCGTGGGGATATAATGTACAGCACAAGGAATGCAATTAGTAATAGACTGTGTGTGGTGACCATTTCACAATGTATACAAATATCAAATCACTGTTATACACCTGAAACTGATATTGTATGTCAATTATATACTTCAATAAAAAAACAGAAAGTATGGGTATGGATCAAGACTGGAAGGGTATATTCCAAAATGGTAAATGGTGGTTGTGTGACGATGGTGGGCTGAGGGGAACTGTTATTTTCTATAAACTCTGTACTTTCTGTCATTTTCATTACAATTGAAAAATATAAGAGGAATATGATGGTAGGAGAGCAGCTCTGACCTCAGCCCTTCTTGTATGATGAGATGCCCCCTCCCTACCCTCAACCCTCCTCACCTAAGTCTGCTGGTACCCTCCTCCTCACACCCCACAAGCACAGGTGGAGGGGAGGGCCCAGCTGGTGGCCCGGGGTCTGCCTCCCTCACCCAGCATGCACAGCCTGCTTCCCAAAGTCCTGGGGCTCAGATTCAATGTGCTTCTTCTGCCACCAAGGAAAATGGCTCCCACTGTGTGGGGAGGCTGCAGGATGCAGCCCGGGCTCAGCCTGGGCCCCGGAGGAGCAGCTGAGGACCCGCCCTGCCTTCTCCCTTCTCTGAGAAAAGGGCAGGGCTGCTTGACTGTTTCCCAAGAAAACAGGAACACTGCCGGCAGGCTCTCCTCTGTTCTCTCACAGAGGGAAGTCCCTCCAAGGACCTGAGAACTGGAGGGCAGGCAGAGGTCTTTTCTCCCCTGTTGGTCTATTTCCCCATCTCCGACCGCTTTCCTCCAGGACTCACGCCTCACACACCCCAGGACCCCAGCCAACCTTTAAGGTGCATTTCAGAAGTTTGCTGCTTTAGGCATGACCCCTAACACACATAGCTCAGGAGGGTGATGAGGATGGCGATGTGGAAGTCTGAAGCAAGGCTGTCAGGGGTAAGGGGACCCTGGTAGGTCATGAGGGAACAAGGCTCCAAGGAGGAAGAGGTCATTCTTAATATTTCCTGGTTCTAGCCTCAGCATATAAGGACAGATGCTGGGCTGCCCTGCAGCCTTCAGAAGTTTATTTCGTCAGTAAATCTCGTCTCCCGTATGTACAGTGGGTAGAAAATGAGGCAATGTGTGCTTTGCACCTGGGCACCATAATATACCCAAGTGGTGAGTACAAATTAAGAGTAGTATAAAGTCTTCACCTGGCATCCTCCTTGGACCAAACTGTACCCCAATCTCATCTTCTTTTCTGTTCTCTTTACTCTTTGTCACACAGTTTCCTTTTCATTGTGTTCTACTATTTATTTGTCCGGCATTTGGAATCTGCTTGGCCCTCAGACAGACAGGAGGCCAAGTGTGGGATGGCAGCTCTGTTCGGACTCCATGGCCTTGTGGACCATAACTGCCCCGAGGACGGAGTGCGGGGCACGGGGCGGGGAGGGCAGGGAGGGCGGGGAGGGTGGGGAGGGCGGGGAGGAGCGGGCACTACCAGACCTACAGCTAGAGGGAAAGTCGAAAGGCGTGGCACGGAAACAGTTCAACCATGCCGAGTTCCCCTCTTTGGAGATGCTCACTCCACACACTGCCCCTACTTAGAGAGCAGCTTCCCAGGGGCACAGTGGTCCTCCACCACTGGGGACTGCTGGGCAGCTACCACTCTCTGGTTTGAAATTTCAAATTGTAAGGCCCCCTTTCATATGAACACTACCGACAAGGGGTACGAATGGTCTGGGGGAGAGAGAGAATGGGAGAGGGAGTGCACTGTGGCCGAGGAGCAAAGGGGCAGCACTCACTGGCTAGCGTCACAGTGGCCGGCACGCTGGCCACGGCTCCTGCAGGCATCCGGGCCACACACTGGTACCGTCCCACGGTGTGGTTGCTGAGGGCGGTGATGACGAGGGTCCCGCGGGTGATGAGGATGCCCAGGGCATCATCCGAGTCGTTCAGCTCCTTCCCGTTCAGGCGCCAGGTGGTGTTCATCCACGGGGGCTCCACGACGCAGCCCAGGATCACCGCTCCTCCGAGCTTCTGGACCGTGGAAGAAGGCTGGACAGTGACCTGAGGGACCTGGTCTGGAGGAAGAACAGGGACGTAGCCATGAACGAACACCCCCATGAAACCAGTAACATGACCTTTTTAGAAGCACAGCACCCGGGAGGCCTTTCAGAGCCGGGCGACCGGGAGGAGTCGATCTTCGTCTGAAGAACTCCACGGTGCTTGGGCCCATTCCCCAGCCTGTACTAATTCTCAGAAGGCAGACTGGAGTGGCAGCGGGGAGCAAAGGCGAGAGCTTAGGCTTTGGGGTTGGACAGACCTGGGCCCAAACCCCAGTGCCTCTGCTTCTGAACCATGTCACTTTAGCCTCTTTGTGTCTCGGCTTCTTACCGATAACATGGGGCTGGTAACTAACCTGCCTCCCAGGGTTGTTGTGAAGCTTACAAACAATGCTTGTCAACTGCCTGTCGTAATCCTATATAGTAAGTGCTCAGTTAAAGGTAGTTATTATCACTCTTCCTCTGCTGGCATATATTTGAAATGATTACAATTCTAAAGTACAACCAACATGAGGGTGCCAAGATGATTTCTCGTCTTGCATTATTGAGAGTACCCCCAAAGGCCGGTGAGAATGAAGTGTTCTTTGAAATTCAGGAAAAGGAAGGCCTTTTTAAAGGGTCACTACTGGATGTGACACAAGGGGGCAAAGTGTTTTTGCAAGAGGGGTAGTCTGAGAAAGGGAAGGGAGGCACTCACTCAAGTCGGCAAAGCAGCCTGCCGCGGCTAAGAGGAGGCAAGCGAGGGTGACCTCGGGCCTTTTTTCTCTCTGAGTTGTCATCGTCCCATGCAGCACGGTGTCACAAAGGGTCCAAGCCAATGTCCCATAAGCCAGCGGAGTCACTCCAAGAGGTACTACGATCCCCCGCACCGCTCTGTTGTGAGGAAGAGAAATGGCCCCGGTGAGTGAGGCTGCCTGCCACAGGGCCTGGCTCTGACCCCCTTGCCTCCAGCACACATGAGGGCCACATTCAAGATGACGACCTGAACAGCTGCTGGAAGACCAAAAAACACTCTCCTGTCAAAAGCTTCTTTTAAGTAGCTCCCCTGAGCCAGAAGGGTATTTTATTGTGGCACGAGTGCTAGAGGCTTTCCCCGTGTACGGGCAGCAAGGAGGGCAGGGGAGCCCAGCGTTAGATGGGCTGGGACCTGCAGCCACGGCCAGGGTCCGGGCAGTGAGCATCTCACACACCTGTCGGGAACCATGTCCTTGCAGGAGGCCAGATGTCCACGGCCACATGGCAGGCCATGCTGCCACTACCAGACTATTGTGGACAGCACCGTCATATGCGTAATGCATGCTGAACCCTTAGTTTAGGGGATGTTACTGATGAATCCTAAGGTCTCAGAGACTCCAAGGAGATCTTTTCAAATCTCCGTACTTTTAACCCCAACAGGAGCCTTTTCATATTTTTTCTATCAGTGCTCTGCACCCAGTGGGGCGCTTAACAGAGTTGGAGTAAGGGTGATATAGAATAGTGAGGCATCTTAACAGTGAGTTCTAGAGGAAAATTTCATGAACAGATTTATAAACTAATACCAAAAGGCAAGTTTTGGTGTCCTCTTGATTTTCCAGATACTTGTTCTAATTCTCTACTTCTTCCCAATGAAATAACCTATTTATCTAGAACACTGAATGAATTACCAATTAAAGGATTTTAGGGAATTTGATCATGACATGCTCCAGTTTCCTGTTCTGTCCCTGCCCCAAGAAAGGAAGGAAGGGAAGGAAGGAGGAAGGGGCACAGAGGCAGGAAATGAACACAAAGAATAAAGGGCAAAAAGAAGACAAGCCGATAAACAGGACAGGGGGGCTGTTTCTTATCTGAGCACAGGGTAGCTGCAGAGGTGTTCGCGTTGTAAAGTCCACAACGGTTTTACTGAGGAAATTCAGCCCAGACCCCCTTCTGCTTAACGAGGACCAGCCAAACAATTACTGTTACTTCTGTACCCTTGGTAATTTATAGGATTCAAAATGGAAACAGATCCCACTTTTGCTGCCAGTCACCAATCCGCTTTTATAAGCAACCAAGAGAAAAGAATGTATCTGGGGACAGACACAGAGTAAGAGGAAGCAGGTATCTAAAGAGGGAGAAAGGAGTTAACTCATTAATCCCCACGACAGATTTGTAAACATACCATTTGGTGACCCCAAAGCAGGTCACACGGAGTCTCCTTCACAAAATGCAAAACTATGACAAAAATAGGGAGGAAGGGGCATCGCTGTAGCTATGATGCATCTTATTTAGCCACCAGGAAAATGGAGTTGCTTCCTGGACCCAGTTACCTAGTGAGCTTGGTCCAGAAAGATCATCCAAAGATATAAATTTTTGAGAATTTTGTTGTAATGATAGAAATAAGACAAGTAAGGCTTAACTGGAATTCCTACTTACAGTGTGACTTTGTCCCACTGTGAAATGAACAAGGTGCAATTTCAAAGTTGGAGGAAGGCAACAGTAAGGCCCATTATTTTTCTTGGCAATGCAAAGTAGATCCTTATTTTCTACAGATTTTCTCAGAAAAAGAGGAGAGATGAAGGAAAAAAAAATCAAAAACAGAGGGGAGAATAAATTCCTGACATGAATTCCTCACTAGGTCTAGGTCCTTGCTATTTTTAAGGATTATCTGGACATGGAAAAGAAAAGGAAAATGTGTCTGAGAAACTTAACTGCTGACATACTTGCTCCCATTGAAATTATCTCCACCCAGCAGACATTTTCGAAACTTTCCAAAAACAACAACAACAGAATACACTTCTGGGGTTGAGACCAGTGAGAAATTATAGGCCCAGAGTATTTATTTTGTGCGAAAATGACAAACACCTGTGAATCCACCAGCAGCAGGCGGCAGCCAGCTCCACCTTCCCCCAAGAGGACCGGCTGGAACACAGACGAGACCAGGGCACAGGAGGCCACATCTCCTCCCTGACCGGCCAGGACACTGCAGCTGTCCTGGAAAGAAAGGGAAGCCTTCGTGGTCTTAAACACATAGCACACCCTCTGGATATCCTATGGCCAATAACCAAGGTGAGTGAAATGGAAAGACATGTGATCTAGCAGAAACCATAGAGAGACTTAGTTCTAAAAAAGCATTCTTTTCAGTGACAAGAACAAGATCGGACAAAGGTTTTTTTTGTTCCATTGGTTGAGGCGGGCTAGCCACATGAAAAAAGAAATATTTCTGACCCCAAATTACTTTGTTTTTTGCAAGTTCCCAATTCTAAAGAGTAAGATTCACTTTTCCCAAAGGTCTTTGAAGGCAGGGAGAAGATTTGCTCATAAGAGGTGATGTCAAGTGGCTGCGGGGAGGAGGTGGGGGGGGGGGGGGGCGGCGGTGAGTGCTGGTAGCCCCCTGGCCTCAAAAAAGAGGCTGGCACTCCTGCTCCGAGGAGTGGCATTGGGGGAAATCTCTGGGAAACAAGTGAATTTAGTTCCCAAAGGGCTGAATATAGAGGTTTAAATAGATTTAGGAGAAGGGTTTAAGGAAGGTCATTTTTACTTAAAAAGTTGTACTTTTACCCACAGACCTAATTAAAAAAAAAGATTTTAAATTAGGAGGGACCTCAAAGAAAATAAAATAATAGCTTAGAATAACACCTCTGGGTATCGACTGTTATAAATGAGAAAAGCAAGGAGCAGAGAGACTAAGTGATTTGCAGAAGGTCTCCCAGCTAATTAAGAGAGATTTAGGGCTCCAAGTCAGGCCTTCTGACTCCTAGTCCCAGGCTTTCTCTACTATCCCAATACTACCTCCAGCAAACAGTTTCTGAGGTCATATTTACTAACTGCTTAGAAGTACTTTTAAGAACTAAATTGGGAATATTTTTGAATCTATTTTCTCATGCAGAGAAATAATGTTACCTGGATCATTATCTACAAAAGTAACTTTCTCTGTGGGGCCTGGGTGGCGCAGTTGGTTAAGCATCTGCCTCTTGGTTTCTGCTCAGGTCATGATCTCAGAGTCCTGAGATTGAGTCCCATGTCAGGCTCTGGTGCTCAGCAGGGAGTCCGCTTGTCTCCCTCTCTCTCTGCCAGTCCACCTCTTGTGCACGCGCACATGCTGGTTCTCACTCTCTCAAATACATAAATCTTTTTTAAAAACAGAAAAAGAGTAACTTTCTCTGTGGTCATTTTCATTCTTTTACCATTTATATCCAAATCTAGAACAATCTCCTACTGCTCTTCACACAATCCCCTTCAATAGAACTTTCTGCAATGGTGAAAATGTTCTACATTTGCACTATAAGCACTAGTCACTAGCCACTTGTGGCTATCAAATACTTAAAGTGTGGCTAATGTGACTGAGGAACTGAACTTTTAATGTAACCACACTGGGCAATGCAGTTCTAGACTAATATCTAGAACATCTACCCAGACTACTCTGTTGTCAAACAGGAGAGAATAACAAAACTTTGATGTTCTTAAGTATAGGTCATGCTCTAGCCAGCCTCTAAATACATTTCTAGCTTATTCCTTTTTCTTTTTAAAAGATTTTATTTGAGATAGAGCAAGAGTTAGAGAGAACACTCGAGCGGTGGGGCGGGGGAAGGGTAGAGGGGCAGAGGGAGAGGGAGAAGCAGGCTCCCCACTGAACGGGAAGCCCGACTCAGGGCCCAATCCCAGGACCCTGGGATCATGACCTGAGCTGAAGGCAGATGCTTAACTGATTGAGCCACCCAGGCACCCCTCTAGCTTATTCTTTAATCAGATTTTTGTCTGGATGTCTATTAAAAAATGATATTGTGATTTCACTACTATCAGGTAGAAAAAATATTGTGATCTACCACAGAAGACAGTAGGCAAAGCACTGTATTAAAAGATGGATTCTGTCCTGAGGAACGTACAGCTTGGGATGTTAAGTCAGCTAGTGTTCAGCAAATCTCCACGACCTCCTCGCTTCCCAGCATCCTCTGCAGATGGCTTAGAGCCATGTGACTAGTGCTGGCCAATCGAGTGTGAGTGAACATGGCATGTGTCACTTCTGGGCTAAGGCTGTTAAGAGCTAGAGAACCAGAGCTAGAGAACTGTTTCTCTTTTCTCCAGTCTTGGTGACACAGGTCACGTGTGTTTCAGAAGGCCTAACTCCAAAGGGGAGCATCTTCAATATTGGGTCTTCAGGAAAGGTTTCCTGGATAAAGGGTTTGGAAGGCCTCTTGGGATGTGCATATGTAAAGAGCTGAGGGCAGGGCTGGTGGGAAAGGTCTGTCTGGAGGCTGGTATATCAAGCAGTTTAGCTGTTACAGAAGGTTTATCTTGAACAGTGGTCTCCAAACTTTTCTGATGTTGCTTTCTTAGGAGTAAAATATTCTGGACAAATATCCCTAACCCATTCACATTTATTCATAAATGCATGGGCTGCCGAACTAAAATTTAAAAAGAGTAGGTAAAAGTGAAACCATGTTTTAATAACATGTTAATCATGATTGTTTTATAATGTAATTAAAGCTAATACTTTAAGACAGAAAGCCCGTTTAGGATTAGGTGCATCAGTAATGATATGGATATAACCTCTTCCAAACGGTCTGGTTGAATGTTAATTATTTTATTTATTTATTTATTTTTTAAAGATTTATTTATTTATTTATCTGACAGAGAGACACAGCGAGAGATGGAACACAAACAGGGGGAGTGGGAAAGGGAGAAGCAGGCTTCCCGCCGAGCAGGGAGCCCGATGCGGGGCTTGATCCTAGGACCCTGGGACCATGACCTGAGCTGAAGGCAGTTGCTTAACCAACTGAGCCACCCAGGCGCCCCGAATGTTAATTATTTTGTTGACTTCTCATCAGATGGGATTCCATTAGCATTGTTTTTACTTTCTTAAATGGCTTGAAGAGGGTCAGCTCTGCTGTTTTTTTTCCTGTTAGCATGTGCTTGGATTAGCTGTATACTCTTCAGTCCCAGTTTCTTTGCAGCAATCTCTTTAAGCTACTTGTCCTTTTGTGAGCATTAATTTAGTCAAAAGTAAATTATATAATCTGTAAATCCACTTAACAGAGAACAGGAAAACTGAGGAGTGAATCAGCAAGTGAGGCCTCCACTAAGATGCAGAGGAGATCTCTTGCTACTGTTGTGACACATCACTGTGTGATATACAGACTAAAGGTACCAAAGCTGAATTTCTTTCCTATTCCTTTTTTAGACAGAAATAAACCTTAAGAGCAGCTCTAATTTTTCTTCTAGTACTGCAGTGGAATTTCTTCTATTTCCCCTGTGGAGCTTGTACCCTATTTTGGAGACTTCCAGAAGAATGAAAAGAGGCAAGATAAGAAACTGAGATTGGGTCAGGCTGTGGAAGACTACGGAAAAGAGTCTGAGATGAACACCACAGACAGGGGCCCCACTGATGATTTTTGAGAAGGCAATAAATAAATAAGCAACGTGGCATTTGCCCAACCGGGGCTCCTCATTCACTGAACCCAAAATTTATAACGAGTTGCTAACCAACATGGACAGAACCTATTTCCACTCAGGTGGGTGAACCCCTTCACCATCCATGGAAGGGGATAGAAGGAATCTAGACACACCATCTTGGTTCTGGGGAGGAATCCCCAGAGAAGCCACCTCTGCCTTTTGAGTAAAGGGAAGATGTGGTCTCTTGATTTGCCCACTGGACAGATCTAATTCTATCCCACCTATACCACTTGAGGAAAAAGTTACTAGGGAGTCACATTTACTCATTTCTTCATAACTGTCACACATACCCATTCCTTAAATTTCTCTTTAAGGAAATTTAAAAATCTAGCCATAAAGGGCGGCGGTGGGGGGAAACCCACAAACCTTAAGAGAAAAGGAAAACCACTTCCTTTCTTCTACACTCCCTTCTCAATTCCCCCACCCTATTCCATATAAATTCAATTTGACAACCCTGCTAATTGGATAAACGCAGCTCCTACACTCCTAGAAAGCCATTCCCTTTTCTTTTTCTTTTTTTTTTTTGTTTTTGTTTTTGGAGGGCTCAAAACAGGGTGATTGTGCTGTTCTTTAACACGAATTCCATCTGCTTTATTTCTCTCTCCATTCACCACTCCTCTTGAATATTTATGAGGCTTTTCCTCCCCGCCTATCCCCTTTCCACCCCACCTCCACCCACCTTCCTCCCTCAACCTCCCTCAACCCACCCTGCCTCCAGCCTCCTCTCCCTTCTCTCAGAGCTGGACAAAAACCCTTCCAAATGCCGCCCCCCCCCTTGCTTTAGATAAACACAGGCAGTGTCAAGTGTGAGGAGTAGGGGGAGGTGGGAGGGGGTTCAACTGCCAGTCAAGCCCCCCCAGCCTTCAATGAGGCCCAGGGGCCTACCCTAATCTGCTGCATGCTTGCCATATGGGGGCTGTGTTGCCCTGGGAAACACTAACAGGCAGAACGGAGCTTAATAGAGTCCATATTCATTGTAATGCAGTGAGATAGCTCAAGGCACCACTGCCCCTTCGGTCCGGTTTCATTCTTCTGCTTTCCTCTTTCTTTCTGGTTTTCCTCCCTTTTTCTTTCTTTCTTCCTCTCAAAAGGAAAGGGTCCCTAAGAGAGCTCTAACCTGGAGAGGCCTGGGCTGGCAGAAAGGCTGGGCTTTGGGGTTAGGAATTACAGTGCTGGGGTGGGGGTTGCAGTTGGTGGGGAGAGGTGAGAAGTGGGGACTTCCAGGGGAGCCAAGTGGGGAGAGGGGTACAGCACCTGCAAGGGGACATATTGTATGTGTGCAGGTATGGGCAGGCCTGAATCTGTGCACTTGTGGAAGAGAGTGTGGTGGGTAGATAAGGCCCGTCACGGCCTCGGAGCACAGAATCCTTCATATTTATTCAGCTATATCTATGCCCAGGTATCCCAACACCACCCCCAATCCCAGTCAATTCGACGTCATTAAAGCCAGTGACACCTGACCCCCTGAGGTGTCAGGCCTTTGGCCAATTTCCAGCTCTTCACAATTGCCTTGAAAAGTCATAGGTAGTGCAATGGGATGAAACCATTTCAAACATAAATCTCTGTAGGGGCAGAAGACTCACCGGCCTGCCACATTGGGGCCAGTTTCCTCCTCTGGCTGGCCAGCACTGAGGAGGAGGTGACAGTTGTAGTCTGCCACAGCCCAACCAGGGCACACAGGGCCCTCTGCATTGAGGGAGTGGGCTGTCTAGCAGATGAAGCCTTGTCATAAGTATATCTGCCGGAAGTGAGATTTGGGGCTCCCAGAGATCAGAGGTGATCCTTCCCCAAGGCCTAAAAGGAGGGCAGAGAATGTAGGAGGGGTAAAAGAGTACATTTCTCCCAATTTCACAAAAAAATAAAACTGGTACCCAGGATACAAGAAGTCCTCAAAGAGTAAAGAATCCGTTTCATAAGTGGTGAAACAAAGCTATTTGTTCTGTGACTGTAAAAGTCACAAATTTAAAATCAAGATAGAAAAAAAAGCATTAAAACTTTCATGTCCTCTCCTACAGAAAAACGTTAACCCCATGGTGTCTGCCATGTAGAAAAAGATCAGTAAATGGTTGCTAAATGAATGAAACATATATATGCTCCTATAGTTTTACCACTGCTGGCCAAGAACATGAAACCCTTTACCCAACTGACAACTACAGTCAGGGTTCAGATGGGTGACGGTACTTCAGCAGAAGCAGAATGCTCCTGGCAAAGGTACAGCAATGCCGCTGCCACAGTGATGCCAGAATCTGTCACCAGGCCTTTGTGCTATCCGCATCAACCAAGGCCAAAGTCAGGCAGGCTAAGTCAGATAAAACTCAGAGCACAACAGACCCTGGTGCTTGTTGTGGGTTACTTTTTGTCCTCCAAACTTGGTATCTTCCACTTGCCTTGCTCCTGCCCCACTAAGATGCATCCCAAGTGTGTGGTTTCCTGAGCTCAACCCATGGGAGACCAACTGTAGGAAAATACATAAAAGTTCTTATAAATTATCTTTGCTTCTATCTTGTATCTTGATTTTAAGGCTCTATTACCCAACAACCCTACACGAAATGGTCCAGTGAATATTTTAAGAGCTAGGTACAATTTCAATTCCTGGCTGGAAAACCTAAATAGCATTTGTTATCTGAAATGCTACCCGGAAGCCAGCCTCAGCATCAAATCCATTTACATCCATAAAGGCGACAATACCTCTTCTCTGAGGACTCTAAACCAGAGAAGGTGAAGACACACAACTGAGCAGGGTTGCACAGGACTCAGAGCACCTATCCCCCTACAGAAGAAGCCTGTCCCTCCGACTTCATTTTGTCTATGTGGTCTTTTTCCCAGTTGTGTGATCCCCGCATACTGCACGTGTGACCGAGAAGTGCTCCACGAAAGAGTGAGCGGGACGGGAAGCCTGGTGCTTCACTGCCAGGCGGGCCTGAGGCGCTCTGCGAGCTCAGCAGAGAAGTCACGCTCTTCCCAGGCTTCCGTGCAATGAGCACTTTGGTCAGTAATCTTACCACTGCTGCGCGTGACATGGTTAACAGTCAGAATGGACAACTCAAGGAAAATGGGGACAGCTTCTCTAGTCTAGAACAAATACTTGCCTTTCATTTTACCACTCAGAGGACACCCACTAACGATCTGCGTATACAAACACTTATTCAAATGTACCTACTCCTCCTGTCTTTCCTATATATGATCAGTCATAGGGACTCAAGCAGCCAGGGGAACTCTGTGCAAGCCCCATATGTCATTTACAGTTTTCTAGTAGCCACATTTTAAAATCAAGTGAAAATAATTTTAACATCTTTCAACACAATATATCCAAAATAATATAATGTTAATTATTATAAAAATTATTAACAAGCTGTTTTATATTCTGTTTCATACTAAGTCTTCTCAACCTAGTGTTTTATGTTTACTACACATCCCAATTCAGACTGACCACATTTTGGGCACTCAACAGTCACATGGACTAGGGGCGACTGCTGCTGGCCTCTGTAGGTCTAGAGCTCTCCTTTCCCCATCTAATCCACCTCCATGTTGCCACCTTCCTCCCTTCTAGAAAATCAAGCTCAACCAATCAGTAAAGATGATAAGTAGGCAGCCACCACCCCCCATTGAATAAGTGCCTCCTCCAGGCCATAATTCATAATTCATTTAATTTGATATACTCTTCACAATGGCCCTGTAAGGTAGGTATATGATCAACACATTTTATAAATGAAGAAATTAAAGCTCAGAGTGATAATATTTTGTCCAAGATTACACAGATGGTAAATCACAGTCAGGATTTGAAGAGCTTCTAACTCTAAAAACTTTTTGGTTCTTTTCATTCTACTGCTTTAAATAAATTATAGCATAATAACTGATGGATTATTATGCAGCCATTAAAATAATAATTATAAAGATCAGGTAGCAACATGAAAAATATGTAAAAGAGGTGAAGTAAAAAAACCTAGGTCTCATTCTGTAAAAAGCATGTAAGCAGTTGGCTGAGGCCTAGAAAGGAACAGGAAACAAAAGCAGCTGATTTGAAAATGTAAAGGAAGTAGGAGTGATTTTTTTCCCCTTTTGAGGTTGGTTAAAACCAAACAAGCTAAGGAGCTAACAAACCCACCTTCCACATCTCCCCAGCTGAGCATGATTAAATAAGGTTCAAACTCCTTCGCACAACCTTCCAGGTCCTTTATAACTGGGCTGCCGTCAACCTCTCCCAGGCCTTCCTCCCACAAGTCCTAAAATTAGGGCAAGCTGCATTTTCACACCCTCACTTCTACCAGAACCATCTCCCCCTTCTCTCTTCATTCCACCAGAATAACTCTTAATTACCCTTCAAAGCTTACCCCAAGTGTCACCGTATGATGCCTCCAGTGACTATTCCTCATCCCAGTTTCCACAGAGCTTTGCACATCTATTATAACGTTTCCACAATAATTTATGTATTTGATCATGTGTGTATCTGTGATGCACGTGTGTGTCTGTGACGTGCCTCTGATCTCTATTCTCTGATCCCAGACTATAAACTTCCTGAAGGCAAGGTTGTGTTCACTTTATCTTGGTAATCCTAGCATCTAGAAAAGCCTTGGCACATCACAGGGGCTCAGCCAATGTTTGCCAAACTGAAGGGTTTGTTCAGATTAGGAATTTGAGATTGAGAAGGACTGTTAATCTGGCCCTGGATGTACAGGAGGAATACACAGAGAAAGATACACAGTTATCAGTGGTGGAACCATGGGGTTTTTCTAGGTGCAAAGGACTAGAACCATGGCCTTTGTTTTTCAAAATCAGATGGCCCTTAGATCAGTGTGGGCATCCCTGGAGGGGAGTGCCAAGTTGTGGGACAGAAGTCAGTGCCTCTGCAGAGGCTCCTATGGCTTGGGGCTTCATTCAAGGACCTGCTTTGTTTTCCTTCTTATCTCTCTTCCCCAAACAAACACCCTACTAAGCTTGAGACTTCTGGCTTCCTGAAGCCACTGAATGGCAAGGAACCTAATCTAGGAGGATACTGTGAGTAGGTATTATCTGGCCAGCATCAATATGACCCGAAGCTTGAGGCCAGGGTGGAAGGAGACAGGCAGAAAGGCATGGGAGAAGGAGAAATAAGACAGCTGTTGTGTCAGAAAGAGAAAGATGGGTTGAGGCCTGAAGGGAAAGCATGGGGAGGGGAGGAGGGAGGAACGAGGAGAAGGGTGGGAGGAGGGAGGAGAGCAGAGATGTGGGAAAGGCAGCTAAATAAGTTGAGCTCCTGCTCTTTGCCAAGCCCAGTGCTGGGGGCTTCGTGTACCCCAATCACTTTTAATATTCACAACCCAGGGAGTGTTATTGTCCCCACTTTACAGATGGAGAGAGAGGTTATCCAAACCCTTTTCGATGCTTTATCACATGAGGATTTTAGGGGGCATCTCAAATTTTTATTATAGACTTGCTTTGAAACCCAGCAGGATCAGGTACTAAAAAGCCATGAACCTTGGGTTTAGATATGAGCTCTGTCACTTCTACCCCCTGGTAGAATGCAGCTTTGGATCAATTACTTCATCTTGGAGTCTCAATTTACACTCTGTGAAAATGAAAATGAAAATAACACCTCCTTTGCTGAGCTGCTACAAAGAGTTAATGAGATTGCATGTGAAAGCAGCCTGGCACATAGCAATCATTCAATAATTTGGGGGGACAGGTGTCATGGAAGCCATTCACTGGAAGTCTAATTTCATACAGTGGCTCTGCCACCGAGTGGGCTTTTAGATTAATGTACTTTAAGACTTCAAGATGTTGCATTTTAAGAACTCCAGACACATGGGATACCGTCTCTTTGCTTGTTCTTTCTATGCTATAAAAAATTAAGCAAATCTGCTGTACTACACACATGCCTCAGAAGTTCGAGAAATATTCTTTGTTGAAAAAAAGAAAAAAAGCAGTAATACCTACATTCTATACAGTGTTTTACAGAACTTCACAATAGCTCTGTGGGACAAGAGATCCACAGAGAGTGCTACAGTGTTCCCAAGTTTCCAGCAAGACTTGCTTTCTAGCCTCTTATTCTCTACTCAACATTTACATCACTTAAGCTAATAACCTCTCCCAACCACCTCTCCCTCACCCTGTTTATGCCCTCTCTCTGCACTCTCTTGATGATGATAATGACGATAATGATCATAATTTCTTCGTAGTGTCTCTACATGTTCAGAGAGAAAGGGGAAAAGATCCCCATCAGACAATAGGTCATTTGGGACCAGAAGTTATGGAGAAGGGTTTACAGAGGGGAAAACATTCTCCTGATTCCTTGGACCCTCACTCCCAGCCCAGTCACAGAAAGAAGCTCACCTCTGACCTTGTCAGTGAATGAACAAAGCCACAACAAAGCCACCTGCTCCTATCCACCTGTTTCTAATCACAGCCTATGGCCAGGCCTGTATCCACACAAGTAAACAATGAAGTAAAATGGTAACATAGCGACTGGAGAGGAAACCGGAGCATCCACTCCCAAACCTTAGGGTGCTCATAGTTGACAAAAGAGCCCACCTACAAGGAATTTATTAGAATATGGGTAGACAGCACGAACAGGGTATATAAACAAACCTGTCCTAGGGCCTGAACAGCACTTAAAGCAGATCTTAACAGCTTAATGTCCTATCTCCTAGGACAAAGGAAAAATGATCCTGTTTAAGTGATCAGTGTGTAAACACAACCCTTACTACCTGTCCTAAGCAGGCTCAGGGGAAGGCTGGGACGCGATTCTATCTGAAAGTATCCACTGAAAGCAGTGGAGGCCTGAGAAGAATAGGAAATATGCCAGGAAGTACACCGGAGAGCAAGCACTGCTTGGTCTGCAACATATGCAGAACCGCAGAAATGGCTTCTTCCCCAAAACCTCCAGAAAGGTAACAGAATTTATGTCAGAAGCATAGTAAGACAAGCAAGGACATTCTACTTAGCGTTCATGCTGAGAAGAGCAGGGAGTATAGCTGGCAACCCCAAGTTCATGATGAGAAGTACAGGTCCTTGGGGTGGGCTTGGGATAGAATTCAGGTCAGTTCAGCAAACCCACCCTGGCTACCCACTAGGTGCCACACACTGACAGAGGGTACAGGCAGCCTCCCATCCTTAAACAACTTAGAACCTAGTCAACTTTCAGCTCTGACAACATCTTTCTATTATACCAAAATTAAAATGCATCATGGCCTCAGGCAAAGATCAAAGATAAGCCACAGATTTTTCTAAGTACAGGCAAGAAACCAGACCCACTAACAAAAGCATTAGGGGATGGACAAAAGAAATGTGTCACACACTTGAATATGCGTGCACGCGCGCGCACACACACACACACACACACTCTCTCTCTCTCTCTCTCTCTCTCTCTCAGGCCCAGCTCAGGACAAAAGGTCAGTCCTCCAATGTAGCCCCCTTCACAAGTCCTAAAAGAGTTCCCCTTTCTATGGTCCATGTTCTTTCCCAGCATAGTACTAGAACTTAAAGTATATCAGTTAAGGTAAGAAAGAGGCTTAGAGCTAATAGAGGCCAATGAGGATCTCTTAAGCCTCAGCTTTGTCACTGTCACATCTCACACTGTATCGTAACTTGTTTACAAGTCTCTCTTCTGGACACATAGTAGGTACTCAATGAATCTTTGCTAAGCTGTAAAGATCTACTTCCAAGATCTTTTCTAAGTCCGACTATTTGGTCCTTGGAGTTTGGCTCTGATGAACCGCCAAGGGTGCTCTTGCTGCAAAGCAGAGCTTGCTTGAATTGGGGAAGGTGACGTTTGAGTGTCTGATATCCCTGTTCCTATCTCCCACCAGGATGTGGCTCTTATTCAGTGGAGAAGTCAGGCAGGACACAGGTCCTTCCTGTTGTAGCATCCAAGCATGAGGTGGGTGGGGGTGGGCTTGCCAAGGAGGAGGTGGGGAAGAAAATGTGACAAGTAGCACCCGAGCAAATGCTCTTCTGTTCAAGGCATGTCCCTGGCACCCGCTGTGTGTCAGGCAGTGGTTAGGAACCCAGCTCTTGTTCTCCTAGAGAGTCTCGCACTTCCCCCGGGCAAGTACCAACACACTATTTTCGGTCTGCTTGGCTACTGGACCAAAGGCTTCAGGGATCAGGAATGGTGAAGATATTCACAAGGGTGTCATCAGCATCTAAAACAGTTCTGGGTATTCAGCAAATACCTGTTGAGTGACCCAATAACAACCTGAGACACAAAGGTGAAAGGTCATGGCAAAGATCAGAAAGAACCGTTGTCATCTAGTCAAGGAGGGAGCTTTTCCTTAGAAGCTGGGCATTTAGGAAGCTCTGGGGATTGAAAAGACTTTGATTTACTTTGTTAGGTGACATAATCACCACCAACTCCAATTAAGCTGTCACCTGCGATCATTTTCTGTGCCCCTTCCTCCTGATGATTAAGCAACCAATGGCACCAGGCCCATATCCACACCCTCCACAGGACTCGCAGCGTGTCTCAGGTTCTGTGACCCAGAATGAGTGACGATCAGGCTGCTGCTTCTCGGTCTATGTAGTTCTAGGGTTGATTCAAGCAAATGCTGGGCAAAATCAGCCCCAACCCCCAAACACCAACACACACACCACTCCTAACAGGCTCATGCGTGCTGGCAGAAAATCTGAAGCATTCACATGAAAAGCTAAGCCTTGGGGGCAAACTGCTGAAGTCAGGGCCAAGACAGGAGATCAGGAGCCAGCACTCTTCGGTTGGCATCTGCCTGCACTGTGACACGAGCAAGGTCTCTCCTAGACCTTCCTGTAAGCCAGAAACCCTTATTCTGAACTTAGAAGGAACCACTTTGATGTAGGACAATAAAATCTATTGCACACAGGGATGTTGAAGAAAAAACACATTACATTAGTAAACCATCTAGCGTAATGACTGGTACAAAATAGTTGCTCAATACATGACAGCAATTTATTAAATTTGAATAATCCCCTAGGGTTACTTTTAGGAATACTTTCATTAGTCTGATCATTGTTGCAGATCTATCCCTAGTATTTCAACAAGAGGGTTAAGAAGAGCTGGTATCTCAGGCGCCAGACACCCCCATCTGCGTGCTCTGGGCATGTGCATTCACAACCTCTAGGACAGACTTGCATCCACACACGTGTGTGTGCACGTGTTGCTCACACAGCAAACATCGTCAGCTCCAGCTGGTGAGTGTGCTTTAGAACCATGACAGTTTACTTTCTTTCCCATCTGACCTCATACAAACCCACTTTCTTCACCACCTCCCTGACCCCCAAATATACACATTTAGTCCACAGCCCACCCCCACTCTTTCTCGATTACAAAGCTCTTTTAAACCGCCTAAAACTTAAAATAAATACCAATTTGGAGACTTGAAGCATGCTCCAGTCCATCTGTCTGTCAGTCCTGGCCTTCTGCTGGAAGCCCCAGACCCCATCTCCTGTCAGTTCTCCCCAACTTGTAAAGCACAGTGGCCCCGGTGCAGGCCTGGCACACGCAGAGAAAACAAACACACGGAGGCTCGCCAGCTGGGTCAGGCACCACTATTTATAGCAGGAGCAAAGTGTGGGGAGTTGGAGAAGTGTGGTGAAGGGTCAGGAACAGCGGGGCTGGGGGTAATGCTAGCCTGCTGTTCAGGGCCTCCAACAGCTGCAGAGAGGACCCCTACTGAAGCGCTGCCATCCCCAGGTGCAAGCCATCCTGGTATGACGAACACCATGACAGCGCGGGAAGGAAACCCAAGGTCTCCAAGGCCAGACAGCCTGCTAGCTTGCTCCTTCTCATATCCGCAGCAGTGGTCACAGTGCCCGGCACACAGGAGGGGCACAAGAAGCCTTTGCTGATTAAGTGAAGGGATGAGCTCTTTTCTTCCTGCCTACCCCCACAGGAGTACGCCACAGACGGCAGAGGGAAATAGGTGGAGGAGACGTTAGTAAGGAATGCCTAAAACGGCACTTCTAAAAATCTACTGGAGGTAAGGCGCCTGGGTGGCTCAGTTGGTTGGGCGACTGCCTTCGGCTCAGGTCATGATCCTGGAGTCCCAGGATCGAGTCCCGCATCGGGCTCCCTGCTCGGAGGGGAGTCTGCTTCTCCCTCTGACCTTCCCCCCTCTCATGTATTCTCTCTCTCAAATAAATAAAATCTTTAAAAAAAATTCTTAAAAAAAATCTACTGGAGGCAAAAATGTGATGGCAAAAATAATTTAGGGAAATGCTATGTTAAGAAAAACTAATTAGGTTCCTTTACTGCGGGCCTTTTCAGAGCCTCTAATATGCTGTTAGGTACTGTGAATCACCAAGAGGAGGGTAGAGTATGCACTGAAGTCTGAACTTACTTCACCACAGGCCTGGACTTATGTAACCACAGGCCTGGACTTATTTGACCACACTACTCTTTTTTCTCAGAGTACCATTAGTGAGGAGAATTTCGTCAAATACACTTTGGGAAATGTTGGCCTAAGAGGTTCCTGGAGAGTATCCCAAAGCAACTTGTAAAACAGCACGATTCCATTTTTGTAATTTAAAAAATTGCATATAATATGTGGCATATAGCTATTCAGAGGCCATAAGACACTTAAATGTTAACATCATTTACCTCTGAAGATTAGGGGATTTGTACTTTTTACATTAATTACTTCAGAAATACTCAAAGTGGTTAGCTATGTAGTTATCACTTTTGTAATTAAAAGTGGGAAAAAAAGGAGGCTAGTGTGTCAAATAGTATGTCATCACTGCTGTTCTATCCTCCCATAGGCCTGAGGACTTCATTTCCCAACAACCCGTTGGGCCATAAAAAGACCGCTCTTTGCCCCATTATCGCATCTGAAGAGGTACCTGTGTCCCTTCTCTAACATGCAGCAACTCTGGCTTATAAGGAACACCTCCTCTAATTCCAGGATCTGCTGCTGCCATACTATATGGAAAAAAGTGTAAACGCATTTAATATTCTGTTAACCTTTACAAATCCGAAATTACTTTGTTAAGTAAATTGCATAAAGTATCCATCGAGAAGTTAGTTTGCTGAAATTATCATGCTGGGCATATTAACATCTAAAGAGTGCCTTTTTTCCTCCTAAATTACAAATTTCTTAATTTAACTGATTTGTAAATGTAAGTAAAAGTCACCGAGATTTAATAAATATAACATACCAGGTTTTGTTGCGATATGGGATTAAGGCAGATCTTTAGAATTAGAAGAAATCATCAATCTTGGTATAAATCAAAGGAAAGCACTTGACCGTTCGTTGAGTTACTATGTGTGAAACAAGTTACATGCATTATCTTGTCTAACCTCTAAGCAACTCTATGAAGTAGGTGGTATTGTCATCCCCATTTTACAGATGCAGCAATTGAGGCTCAGAAAGATTAAGCATTTTCCTCAAGTAAAGACTTCAAAGCCACGGCTTTTCTGCTTCCTGACTGTTGGTCTTGATGTCCTTGATCATTTCAAGCAGATACACAATGTGCTGTTTTCCAAAGAAGGAACTGCAAAAGGCTGAAAAAACCAAAGTCGGTCTGAGTTGGAGTCATGCACTGGCTACTGTGTTTTGGGAGGGACTGGTTTGGCAGATCCCACAGTGCACTCTGCATTCAACTCCTAAAGATGTGCTGTCCCCAACCACACTCAGAGTCAGGCCTGAGGTCTGAGTGCCCAAATCCCATCCAAAAGTTGGCAGCAGTGGTTTGAGCCTGGATCCAAGTTATATGCACCAGCATGTAGCAAGAGACAATAAAATTCTTCCACTTCTTAATCTGGCCTCTCTCATCTTCCTTCTGTGCTTACACAAGCATTAGACCGAAGACTGCCAACTCTGGCTGCCCAGAAGAATCATCTGGGGACATCAAGACACCCCAATCCCTGGGCAGCTCCTCAGACAAATATAAGCCCCGCTCTGGAGATGGGGCCAAGGTAGCAGTATTTCACAACTCTTCCCTGGAAACTGTAACGTACAGCCAAGATTGGGAACCACTGGGTGTCCCTGCCATGGATTTGGGGGCCATTTTGATTCAGAATGTCTATCAGAAATGCTTCGGTTACATTGTATGCCATGGCTGGAATGGAGAATTTTGTATAAAAATGTTCCCTATTAAATTATTTTAAGGAAATTCTTGTAATTTTTAAAGCTAAAACTTTTTTTTTCAATTCCAAAAACTGAGTATCTTAATACATTTTAAAGAATAAAACATTTTCTTAAAGCTTCTCTCACATTTCCTCAAATATTTTCTGGACTTTCAGATTCCTAGTTTTCTCCTCTTCACAGAGAAATAAAAACCCAAGGGGAGGCCACCATTGCAAAGAGCACCTACTCTGGGGGCCAAGATGGCCTCCACCATAGAAAAGGAGGTTCAGACTGGTCCTCGGGCCACAGTGACCCTTGCCAGACTGGGGCCATCACCACTACTTCTGGGGCCTGGGAGGTCAGCAGAAGACATGCACATTTTAGTGCTTGCACATCAAAACCTAAAATGGCAGCAATGAGTCCTTTAACAAAGGCAGAACAGTCTCCAGGGGCTCACAGACCACCAGAGAGTGGGACAGGTGCTGACCAGCCAGACTCCCACCACAGCCACTTAAAACCATACTGGACCAGAGGGCTTTGGTTCCACTGGAACTGTCTTTTCGATGTCCCACAGGGTTAACGGCTTAGCCTCTGGCTTTAGGCCTTCACCAGAGAGGTCCTTTTTCAGTTTGGTCCCTAGCAGGGAAGGAGACAGCTCCCACCCTCGCCTTAGAGACTTGGTCCCCACCCCAGCCCTCCCCCTCCACGGCCCGCCCACTCCAGGAATGAAGCTGCTGCTGCCCAACATATACCCAGACTGGTTTCATCTCCTTCCAAATCCATTTTGTGTCTTAACTTCTGCCAAGAATAAAAATTAAAACACTAACACACACATCATGAGTGTATGGGAGGGGAGGGCAGGGCTGGAAGTTTAAACTGAAAAAGACCAGGCAGGGCGCAGGCGGGGCAGGTCACTGATGAAAGGCAGGGCTTGGAGGCTTTGGCCGGGGTCTGTCGTGGGCCTTGGCCTACCCTGCCTGAGGCCCCTGCTAGCTACACCCAGGGTTGGAGCTGAGGGGGAAGTGTTTGCAGCATCTGCCCTCATGCCCCTCCGACACCCCATTTCATCTCCTTTAACGTCCCCAGGCCTGCCCAGAGGGGCACAGAGCAGCGGAGCTGCCCAGCACTGCAAGGGCTGGAAGTGGACCCCCCTCCCCCACATTAGAAGGAGCCCTGTTCCTTGCCAACGCCACAGTGAATAAAATAGCACTTGGAATGACACGCAGGCCTGGTGGTGCAGGCGGCCTGCGGGCTGTCTGTGGCCACCCAGAGGAATGGGTCTGGGGCTGGAGCCTCATTCTCAGAGCCTGCTCCGCCACACCCACAGCCTGCAGGCTCCATAATCTGGGGGCCAGGCAGAAAGCAGCCCCAGTCCCGCTCTCTCCTGTTCTCTCGTGCTGCTACAATCTTCTTTCCCTCTTTCTAGGCAAAAGCAGGAGCCCCTTCACTCTAGAATGATGAAGGCCAACCCTTTACACATTCAGAGTCCCCCAGGGTTCAGATAGTCACCCCCTACCCAACTATGAATCCCACCATCTGCCCACTTTGGGTCAACTGCTCCCCCAGTGGTGAACTAAGCACTCAGATGACTTACACCTATCCAGATGGAACCCACCCTGTCTCATGCAATCACTTGCCTTACAAGTCAATCAATGCTTATTGAGCACCCATTCAATATCAGGTCTTCAGAATCCAAAGCCAGAGTTCAGCCTTTCTCTAAGAGCTCAGCATCGGGTAGGGAGTAACACAGAAACATCTCAGAGCACCATGGAACAACCGGGAATCAAACTCGAGTGCCCCAGGCTGGTGTTCTTTCCTCTCTATGCTGCTGTGAAGAGGGCGGGGAGACTGGATCACACACGTCTTTTGGAAAGAGCAACCTTGTGGCATCCATCCCTGTCCCATCTGGCACACAGATACTAATGAAAACAAACCGATATTAAAAAACAAAACAAAACAAAACAAAAAACCCTTTGTCCTGATAACTGTTGAATCTGGGTGATGGGTAGATGGGGTTCATGATACTATTCTTTTTTTTAATTTTATTTTTTTAATTTTATTTTGTTATATTAGTCACCATACATTACATCATTAGTTTTTGATGTAGTGTTCCATGATTCACTGTTTGTGTATAATACTCCATGCTCCATTCAGGACGTGTCCTCCTTAATACCCATCACCAGGCTAACCCATCCCCCACCCCCTCCCCTCTAGAACCCTCAGTTTGTTTCTCAGAGTCCATCGTCTCTCATGGTTCGTCTCCCCCTCCGATTCCGCCCCTTCGTTTTTCCCTTCCTACTAACTTCTTCTTTTTTTTTTTTTTTTGACATATAATGTATTATTTGTTTCAGAGGTACAGGTCTGTGATTCATCAGTCTTACACAGTTCACAGCGCTCACCATAGCACATACCCTCCCCAGTGTCTATCACCCAGCCACCCCATCCCTCCCACCCCCCACCACTCCAGCAACCCTCAGTTTGTTTCCTGAGATTAAGAGTCTCTTATGGTTTTTCTCCCTCTCTGGTTTTGTCTTGTTTCATTTTTTCCTCCCTTCCTCTATGATCCTCTGTCTTGTTTCTCAAATTCCTCATATCAGTGAGATCATATGATACCTGCCTTTCTCTTATGGACTTATTTCACTTAGCATAATACCCTCTAGTTCCACCCATGTCGTTGCAAAGGGCAAGATTTCATTTTTTTGATGGCTGCATAGGATTCCATTGTGTATATATATACCGCATCTTCTTTATCCATTCATCTGTCGATGGACATCTTGGCTCTTTCCATAGTTTGACTATTGTGGACATTGCTGCTATAAACATTGGGGTGCACGTACCCCTTAGGATCACTACATTTGTTCATGATACTATTCTTTCTGCTTCTCTGTGTTAGAGTTTTTAAATAAACAAATAATAATAAAACTTGTTTTTTTCAAAGGATAACTAGAACATCTCAAACCTTCCCAATCCCACACTAACTTCCAGGAAAATCCCTATGCCACCCACCCACCCACCTACCCACTTACCCAATGTCCTCTCAGTCAAGCCAAAGAGCATTTTCAAAAGCAAGTTTCAGTGAGTGCCCAGGTTCTGGTGGGGAAGGTGTGTTCTCTTTGACCTTGAAAGGCTCCCCGGTATTGGGCCAAAGAGGCAGCCCCATCTCTGAAAGGGGACTGCTGGCCATAGCCAGAGGAGACCTACAGAGCCTATCCCCCTAGCCCTCTGGTGCAGGGACCCAGAGCTAGTTGGCTGCACCCCACACCCTCTGTTTCCTTTCTGAGGTTTCTCTGTCCGGGGTAGGCCTTCCCCAGGACCCTGAGCGTATCTCACCACCAACATACCCCCAACTTCTCTGGCTGCAGAACTAACCAAGTGCAGAGGCCTTGAGGCCCAGGTGAAAGACCATCAAGAAAACTGGCTTGGACTTCTGAATCTATCACTTTTCTCTGGGCCTCCATGTCTCTACGGTAAAATTCCCAACATACCATAACTGACAAAACTCCTTTTAAATAGCCAAATGTGCCAAGAATACTGGCTTAGGAAAGAATTCTAAGTCGGCAGTTTATCTCAAACCAACGTAATAATGATGATGATGATGATAATGGTGAGCATCTAGCACCTACTCGGACCAAGCACTTCTCTAATGAGAGAATGTGGATGATGCAATTCAACGTGAAACAACCTCTGGTTTGGATTTCAGAGATACTCATAATCCAGGCTAGAAGTGTCTGGTGGGCAGCAGGCACAGTGCTCAATAATCTGTTCACTGATCAACAGGAAGGCCACCATTTGATGGTTTTAACATGTTTGGGGGCCTCTGCTGTAAGTGACTCAAGAGAGGCAGTCTGCGAGTATCATGAGTCTCAAAGGATGGCATTCTTCACACTAGGGAGACAGGTCAGAACCCCCCTCCTTGGGCAGGGAAACACACCCCATCTTGGCTGAGATGCAAAGAAACAGGTCTCTCTGCTCTTCCCCCCATGCAGACCAAGGGTGTTAGGTACTGGCATTTTTGTTCATTTCCCGTGTGGGGAAAATTAGTTCTGCCTGCCTAGGAGTCCATCTTAATTGCGCATGCTCTTCCTCTTTACTTTCTGACTTTGAAAGCACATAGACCTTAGTTAATAAGGACCTTCCTTGTTCTGCTACCATGGAGGCTGGCTTCTTCTAAAGAGGGGAGTAGAGTGGCAGTGAGTGGAACTGGGACCCTGCCCTGATTTCTGCATATTGTTCTGGAAAGTACTAATGAAGGCCCAGACTGCACCAGAGACTTCCTTCTACCAACACTTGCTGAAGCTCCCCAAATCGTACAAGGCCTGTGCTGTGCCTCCCTGAGCATCCCGTATTAACAGGCAACCACATCTTGGGAGGTCCTGGCATGATCCCCACAGAATGCCATTCTCTATGCTAAAGGTGATTTTTTTAAAAAATGCGTTACATTTATAAATTTATATTTTAGTAAATATAAAGGCTATTTATAAAATCAGCCTTCCTGAGATTTCTTCCACACACCAATCAGGGGAAAAAAAAAACAAGCTCAAATGCTTTGTCAGATCATGTATTTATCTCTTGGTTTGGGAAAAGTGCCCCTGTTCCTAGGCACACTCTATCTGGCATGTACCTACAGGAGCTGGCCTGGGATTCTCTCTCAGGACTCTCACTCTACCTCCTGTGGGGATGGAATGTTAGGAGGGAGACAGGGGTAAAGGCTGGATTTGGTAAGGAACACAGGCCCCACACTCACACAGTTCAGTAGTTTTCTGTTGTCTGCCTCTTTGGGCAAACCGAGGAAAGGGCCAAGGCTTCCCCTGTGTTGAGTGTCAGTAATTACTGCCACAGCCTCCTAGGCTCTAAAATTAGACTCAGGAAGACAAGGGGCGAGGAGGCTACACTCTGATTCCATAACTAACCACAAAGTCAAGGACAACTTGCCCATAGAGAGCTTGAAGAACTTTAAACACTCCATTGCAATGGTGCTCACAATTTTAGTGGCAAACCTTGGGACAAGTACTATTTGTCTCCACTTGCACTGGGGACAACTAGGCAGAGCCAATGTATGGTGACCTGGGGCCCGTTAGCGAGTCACTGATCAGGATACAGCTTGGATGGTGGACTGGGTGAAGAAGAAAAACCGGAGGAGGAGGCGGTATGGACTTGGACCATAAGCATGGAATTTCCATCGTCCAAAAGCTGACTTTCCAAGGGGGCCAGAGAGTCTTCGTCCTCCTTCACACTGAACTCTGACACCCTGGCTGGCGTCCTTCAGAGTACGAAGGTACCAACTGGCCTGAGCTCTGTGTTTATTCCAAACAGGAAGCAATGGAACCTGGGGTCTAAATTTCAGTCCCTGTTCCCCAGGATTGTAACTCTCTGCACCTTGCACACCCCCTTTCCTCAGCCCCTGGAACTTCTGAGCCTCATTCAACCGAATGACCCACAGGACCCATTCACATGCGCTTTCCTTGCCCTAGCTGGGGCCTAGGTCTGAGGAGCTCCCTCCTCCCGCTTCCCTCAGAACATCCATCATCATGGCACTTACTCCCCCAGAGGGCCTCCCTGTTTGGAGTGACTGGTGAGTGCACTGGATACTGAGGTGCCTGCCTCCAGCTCCCAAGGAATCCTGGCTCACAAGGCTGACTCAGGAAAGAAGCCCGTCTGGGCAGGGAAAGTGTTCTCAGTCTTTCTGCTCCCTATTGGTCTTCCTCCCAAATGACCACAAAACAGGCCTCAGTGCTCACTCTCTGGGCTCAGCGCACACGCCACCTGGACCTGGACAGGGCTGACAGCAGTGACTGCAGAGGCTGGGGGACGTGTGGCTGGCCAGTGGATGTGGATGTGAAGGAGTGCTGCCTGCCTGGGGGAAGCTCACTTCCCCACCCTCCTCCTCCTCCGGCTCCGAAGCAAGTAAAACAAACTACTGAGGAGGAAGACAAACAGCCCCATGTGCTCCTCCTGTCTCTATTTAGGAATGGGATGCGAAGGTCTGCACAGCTGATACCTCCAGATGTGGAACCAAAACACAGGCAGCTCCTGACAGTTCACCAGCCTGGGCTAAACTCCGGTAGCACCGGGGCCAGGCATGTTCACTGGGAGACGATGAAGGAATGAGACTCGTGGGCTCTGGTCAAGTGGGTCTCAGCACAGGGCTTTTACTCCAGCTGGGTGTGCGCAGGTCGGGGAGGGAGAGCCGATGGGGACAGAAGGCTGAATTTAAAACCGAAGGAGACTGCCAAGTAAAAGAAGCCAACCTGGAAACACTATATACTGTGTGATTCCAACTATAGGACAGTCTGGCAAAGACAAACTATGAAGACAGTAGTAAAGAGTGCTGGTTGCCAGGGATTGGGGGAGGGAAAGAGAGCGGGCCTAGTAAGTGGAGCATAGGGAATTTTAAGGCAGTGAAACTATTATTCTGTATGATACTGCAATGGCGAATAGTTGTTATTAGGCATTTGTCAAAACCCATAGAGTGTATAATACAGATAGTCAATGTAAGCCAAGCGCTTTAGTTAATAACAACGTATCTGTATTGGCTTATCAACCACACAACTGTAACAAACGTAGTGCACCTACATCTGAATACCAGGGGAGAACAGGCCTGGGGTCAGGGGTATGTGGCAACTCTGTATTTTTTACTTAATTTTTTTCTGTAAACTGAAAATTGCAAGAAAAAAAAAGCTATTCATTTTTAAGAGTTAAAAAAAATAAGAAACTGAAGGAGGCTCATGCCTTCAGCTTCCTGAGATGCTGTAGATGTTGGGTCTGGGGATCTTGGTAGTATAATTTCTCAGGCACATTTGTTGTCAGCACAAGACCTCCTGGGATCTCTATCCCTATTTTTATTCTTCCTCGGCTTCTAAATCTAGAAGCAAGTCAGAAGTGACTAAGAGGCAATTTGAAGTCAGATCTGTCCCCCTCTGGGCAGACATCCCATCATGCTATCCCTTGTACACAGCTGTCAGCTCTCCGGCAGCAGAGACCATCTCTGTGGCCTGCGTGCCTAGCATGGGGCCTGACACCCCCCCAGGCCCTCATGTGTTGGGGGGACTGAACTGTTCTCGAATGCATCATGTTCCTCATGTCCCCGGCTTGTGGTTCCAAACTCGATTCAACAGAGCTCCAATTCAACTCAGGTCACCGTGATACCGGAAGGGGGCATCAAAATGGATAGTCGAGGTACAGTGAGACAATCCCAGGTGAACAACTAGACCGTGGAACTTGGTGGAATGAGAGAAGGCGCCTCGCCAGGCTTAGCACGTGCTGGGCATAAAGTACACGCTCCACAAATCCCTCTGACGCGAGTGACGAGGGCGGGCCGGAGCGGGCATGCACTCTTATGCCGCCCTTACAGGTGGGGCAGCAGGCACACACACGGACCATCCTGGGTCGGTCACCTTGAGGAATAAGGAAGAACTGGGCTAGTCTGTAGTGGCCTAGCACACAGCTCCGTGGCATTTCTGAACCAGATGCTCGAATATTATTAGAATTCTCTGCACCACTCTCCCACGTACTCCCATATACATATACCCAGAACGCATTTTTCTTCTATAAATCCATATGTAATTGTTTGATGTTGTTGGAAACTCATATCACACCTCTTTTGAAATTCAGAAAAGCCCTGCAGACTAGTGGGGGTCAAAATGAACACCAGTTACATATTAGATTCTAATCGAGGCACGGGAAAGACAGTGAGAAAAAAAAAAAAAAGTCCCTGGTCTCATGGATCTTTCATTCTGGAGGAGAAGCAGGCAGTAAGCAAGTGGACAAATGGATACCTGTCAGCAGGTGATAACTGAGGGAAAATGAATTAGGCTGAAGGGAGAGAGAGAGACGAATTAATAAAGGGCAGCCAGGCTCAGGTTAGCTAAGGAAGGCAAAGAAGTTGCTCAGCTGGCTGAGTTGCGGGAGCAGCAAGGAGGCCAAGGGGAGGGGGGAGGCGAGGGCAGAGTTGCAAGGGGTGGGGCTGAGGGCACCGAAGGCTTTAGAATTTTCTCTGAATTAAACAGGACCCCCTGGAGAGTTCTGAGCCGAGAAGTGACCTCCTGTGGCTTCTCTGTTGGAAGCTGAAACTGGCTTCTCAATGTGGACAGACTTAGGGGCAGGGAGGTCAGGGGAGTGGGGGCAGAAGCAGGCAGAACCCTGAGGGAGCTACTGCGACAGTCCCATAGTTCGGGGCAGAAGTGGAGGAAGACCAGGGTGGTAAGAAATTGCAGGATTCTGGATGTATTTTAAAAGTAAAGCCAATATTATTTGTCAATTTAAAGTGGAGTGTGAGAGAAAGAACAGAGTCAAACCTGACGCCAACGTTTCCGGCCTCGCAGGCAGGATGGAAGATGCTGAACTGGGAAGAAGCAGAGGAGGCTGGCTGGGAATTCTCTTCCTACTGACCAGGGTCTGAGGACACCTGAGGGCGCACTGGGCAGGGCTTTGTCCCGCTGTGGGCTCCTCTCTGTCCCCATCTGCTCACTCCTCTATCCCTGTAGAGCCTTGAGCAGCGGCGGTCCCATCGGCACAGCCTTCCCCCATCCCTCCTTCCAGCTGTCCGATCCATCAGTAACCCTCCCGTCCTGCTGCTCCGCTTTCCTTTCCTCCCAACAGCCGCCTTCTCCTGAATGCTCACATGTGCTTCATAAATGCATTATATGCCATTTCTTGCTTCTCTTTACAACAACCTTAAGAAATCGGGATTTCAGAGTCCTGGTAACTAGCCCAGGGTCATATACCTAGGCACTGGCAAGGCCACGATGCAAATCCAGGCCTTTCTGGTTCCAAAGCCCGCACTTAACCAGGATGCCACACAATCTCCAACTTGGAAGTGGCCCTCGAAATACTGCTTCCTCCTGAACAACTTTCTAGTAAGATTCACCCCAGACTCTGTCCTCTCAGAGGGGTCACTCCAGACACTCCCCAGACTCCTCTGTTCTCCCCTCCCTCAGGAAGAATGTTAACCAGGATCCCCTCACCATGAGATCTTTTCCTCCCCCAACTCCCGCCAGACCCTGAGATGCCCCCACTCCCTCTTCCGGCAAGAGGGAGAAAGACAGCTTGTTCGGAGCTCAGGAAGGGTTTCTGGCAATCGGATGAACTGCCTCTAGTCCAGGCCCCTGCCCTCAGAAACCAGAGACACAACTGCAGAAGCAGATGCAGCCCATACGGCCATGCTCTGACCTCTGGCCAGTTCCCTAGCAGGTCTTATCTTCTCACTCATCCTGGGAGAGCACAGATGCCAGAGGACTTGGGTTTCTGATGAGAGCAAAAACACTCTGAATCAGAAGCGTTCTCCTGTGCTAGCTCTCTGCATCCTGCTAGGGCTCTGAAAGGCAGCTTTGTGGGGAGGGGGAAATAAAGGCCCAGAGAGTTTGGGTGACTCCTCTCAGTTACCCAGCTAGTTGGTCACATAATTGTTTCTTAAGCCCAAGTGTCCTGTGTCGTTCCTCGCTGCAAAGCAGAACCCCCTGGCTTCGGGCTGTCCACGTTTGCCACAGAAAGACATGGAATTAAGGGCAGCTCTGAGTCCTCCACAGCCAAGCCTCCACCACTGCCCTCAGCCAGGGGGTGGGGGGGGGGGTTGTGGTCTGTTGTGCTCTCCTGCAGGTAACTGCCTGTAGAATTCTTCCTGCGGGCTGTCCTGTGAGTATCTGCCTGCGAGGTACCGTCTCCTGGCAGTTACCTGTCTGTCAAAGCTCTTACCTCCTTCCCGGGGCTATTTTTCTGTGCAAGCTGCCACTTCTCCTGACCAGGAAAAGTATCTGCTAGGCCAAGCACCTTCTCCCCCTCTCCCCACTGAGGGCACAGAGGACCTGCTTGATCAGACTTGCAGAAACCTGAGGAGCAAGTGGGTTCAGTGGGCATCTACAGTGGACACAGAGACTCAGCCAGCCAATTCAGATTTGGGGCCGGGGGGGGGGGGGGGGGGGGGGGGGGGGAATGCCGGAGATGGGAGAGGCAGGAGACATGTTCTGAGATGAGACCCAGGAGGAGGTGGCTTTCAGAACTGTCTACAAAGTCTGACACAAGCTGTACCACACAGCCTGGCTTCCCTGTGCGGCTGCTGCGCCGGTCAAAGCTTCCAGCTGTGGTCCCAGTTGTCAGTTCGTGTCTCTTAAGGCAAGTCTCATCAAGGCCCCCACCGGCCCCATACACCTGTTAGTTGCAAAAGCAACAGTCCTCCCTGCCACTCCCCCCTCCCCCCAAGCCAAGAGGACTCTTATTAGTGGGAGGGACTGTCTGGGTATGTTCTTCCTGCAAAGCCTGAGTTTTGGAGTCAGCAGTCTTTCGATGAAATCTTGGCTCTGCCACTTACCAGCTGTGAGGGCAGGACAAGTCACTACAATTCTTTAAGCTTCGGCCCCTCATCTGCAGAGCAGGATCATACTGCCCATCTGCACAGGACTCTGGAGGGGCACGTGGGGGGTGCAAGGGTAATACCTGTAGGCTTAGCACAGGACCTGGCACACAGTGAGTGCTCATTAAATGGCAGCTCTCATTCTGCACATCATCGTAAGGACAGAGAGGCAGGGGGGGCTGCCTCATTGGCACCGAGTTTTCTGGACCTCAGCCTGCCCTCCAGGTCCACAGCTGATTCCCTGAGTGATGGGGTGAGAATAGTAATTCTCCCCTCCCATGATGAAGAGTACCTGCCGCTCCTGTGTGCTTACCCTCTTGAGGGAGCCTCACCACATAAACACAAGGCTCTGTCTATAAAATCGGGGGAACAAAAATTAACCCCATCACAATACCACCCTCAGCAACCTTTCCATTTTTTTTTTTTTTTTTTTTCACCAGGGCTCAAGACCTTTGTGGTGTTTCAGTGACAGGGGATTGGCTGCCAACCTTCTTGTTCCCCTTTGGGCAGGAGAGCTGAGCCTCCCCACCCCTCCTCTTTCCCATTGTCAAAGACCACCCAGCGAAACTTGCTGGCAAGCTGCCACAGTCCAGACAGGCGAGAGGTGGGCCTAACCACCCAGGCTCCATCTCTGCAACACGAGGCTAGAGAATGAAAAGCACCTGACCGTGGGGCTTTCACCTGGAGTGGACATAGCCCTCACGATAGCAGACCCTGACTGGTGTCAAGGAAGGGTGGCAGGTGAGTGTTTGGAAGGCCTGTACATTGGAAGAGTCATTAGAATCTAACTCTTGGCTATAACACAGTAGATTTTTATGTAACTTGTTCACTACAAAACTCCCATTCATAATGACAGAGGTAAACAGCCATGAATTTCCATTGCTTTCTGTGGACTCATTGTGCTGACTGACTGCATTATGAAATCCCCCTCACATGGACACAGGTACATAAAAAGGAAGAGCTAGCATAACACCACTGTGGGATGATAGTCATTAAGGGCAGAAAGAGAGTCAAGTGGCAGGGATGATCTGTGAAATAATTAAGAGCAGCCTCTGCTTTCATAGAAAAGTAATAAAGTCAGAACCCCCCAATTTTCCTCTCCAATTAACTGTGACCCATACCTAATAAACTTGCTGTGATTGTAATGTGAGGTAAACTCAGACTAGTAAAGGCACCTGGTTGGGACTACTCTGGAAAAATATTGGCAGGGCCAGGGGAGGTGAGGGAACGCTCTATTCCAGAGTCCAGTTCCAGCCCTGCTTGGTGGGGGGGCTCTGCAGGCCCCCTTCCTCTTACGTACAGCTCCCATCCTGTGTGATAGTTACCTCTCAGCAGCCAAGGAGGTTCCTGGGCAAGTGGAGAGCCCAGCCACTTTTATTTTTCCCTAAAATAAATGCCCCCTCATTGGCTACTCTGGAAAGGGTTTCAGAGTTAGCAAACCTGGTGCACATGTAGAACAAAGGGCAAATGAAACTGAAAGGTAAAAAGCTGAATTCAGGCATGTTGTTTCTAAAATTCTCAGCTGAAATCTGACATGGATGAGAAAGAAGAAAAAAATTACACATTTCTCCTCCCCACCCCTGGACCCCGCTGACAGCTATTCAGTAACTAGTTTTAGAATCCTGTCTAAGACTCAAATTTCTGAGATTCTGTATTCAGTGCAGAGCTTCCAGTTTTTAACTTCCCTAAAATTAACAAAAGTACTCTGAACTTGCAATCTCCTGTCTCAAGAATACCTGAGCCTATCATCTGCTGAAGAAAAGTAAGTTTTCAGGGAGAAAATCGTGAACACGTACAGGCAGAAGTCAAAGAACAGTTCAGCCCTGCCAGTCCCATCTATGCCTTTAACACTTAGTCTGAGATACTGACTCTCCTCCCTCAAGAAGCCTTTCTTAACTGACCCTGTCCAAGTACTTTAACACTACAGTTTGTATTGCAGTGTTCCCTTCCCTTCAGTAATGCAATTCTGGATGGTGTGGGCTCTGGTATTGATCCCAGGCATACAGCAAGTGCCCAATAAAAGTTTGTCAAAAGGATGAAGGCTCCAGCCTACACATACATCATCACGCTCATCTTGTCCAATGCTGTCTAAATTCATTTTAGAGAAGAATAAACATTCCTTTGCTTGCTATACTTTCCGCTGCTCAGCTCCTTTTGAGTTATTTTTTTTATTCAACCCTACTTACCCAGGCCATGTTATGTACTTTCCTGTTACTTACCAGGAGAACTAGTTGAGATTTTCCTCTGGCAACCAAATGAGGTTGACTGTATTATTGGCTCTGATCTGTCTCCTATGATTTTCTCTTACTGCCCAATAATCCTGTCCCAAACATCAAAGGCCTTCTTTGAAGATAAGGCCAAATTCACCATTAGGAAAGGAGAAATTATTTCCCAACTTTATTTCAAAAGTTGGGATGACACAGAATCCCTCTGGGTTTTGTGAGATAAACACTGCCCAGTATAGCAGATCACAAGGCATTCGCTGTAATACCACTGACAGAGACATAAACACAGGGCTTTCCTCACCCAAACCTAAGTAGGACTTTTCTACAGCAGCCTCAGACTCCAAATCCCATAGTAAATGGTTTGTATCCAACATGTTGAACAGATTTTCTTGAAGGAAAGGAGGGTTCAAACAGCCAGCCCAAGGGAAAGAGGTCACCACAAGCTCTGACTAAAACTAAACTTGGTTCTAGCTCTGAACTGAACTAGAACCAATCTGTCTGGTCCAGATTCCACTCAGAGCCAGACCCTTCTAATGCCAAAGGATGAGAAGCACTCAAGAGGCAACACAAAACATGAAAAAAAAATGACTCGAGGCAACACAAAACATGAAAAAAAAAAAATGACTGACCCAATAGGCCAGAGGTATTAGACTATGAGCAGAAAACCTCACCTGCTTCTTCTACTTCATTGCTGCTACCCTCAGGTGGTGTAAGTGCTGACAAGACTTCATGGGTCATGGATTCCAGGAAGTTTGTGCTGGGACTGGGGAAAAAGAGAAGTGTCTTATCTTTTGAACAACAAAACAAACAGTTCCAAAGTACTGGTTTTTTTATAAGGTGCATTGCTATAAACCATAGTAATTCCTTATAAATCCATTTTATAAATAAGAAAACAGAAAAAGTAGTTTTTCTAAGATCCTAGGCTTCCTTAAATCTCCAGTTACCTGGTCCCTTGTAGAAATGAAATGAACCATGAATTAAGGACAATGATTACATTGAAAAAAGTCTGATCTTATAAAACCATTACCTTTGCACCCAGCAGCCCATTTTCATCAATATTCAAATATCTCTCAAGAACAAATTATTAGCGGGTCTCATACAAAGTAAGGTGGGCTTATAGGAAAAGGGCTTGGGGTGTTAAGGCAGCAAGCAAGGAATGAGCCCAGCAACTATCAAGGGTCCACTACTAGACAGGTTCAGGCTGGAGCAGAAGGCTCCGACTGCAGGAATATTATCATGAGGTGGGACACAGCCACATGTGGGAGGGCTAAGAAATTTGGGTTGTAAGCTTAGACTGTTTGAAGTTGGGTGGTGACTTGTTTATGGGACTGATGGAGGATAGGTGGGGTGGTGACAGGTAGCCAGAGGGCAGTCTAGCCATGCGTCGGCAACAACTGTCAAGGGCATGAAGAAGCACGGTGGCAGCAGGCATGGAAAAGATGGTACAGACGGAAGAAGAAGAAAAGGAAGGGCGGGAACGATGGGGCAAGCTTGGAGAGGATGGCTAACACAGTGGTGGTGGAGAGGCAAGCAGCATCGATGAGTTAGTTCAGTGGTTTGAGTCAGCGTGAATGAAGTCCGCAGAAGAACCAGGGCTTCAGCCCAAGTTCCCTAAAGCCCACGGCAGTGCCACTGGAGATGGAGACTCTAAACCTGACTTCTCACCTTCCTCCTCCCCTTCCCTACGCATATCAACCCTGAAGGCTCCAAGGAGGCAAAAGCCCTTTTTAGGGAGGCTTTTTGTCAACATGGATTTCTAGATTAAAAACACCCACTTCCATTCCACTCTCCACCCGCCCCCAGGCCCCAAATATTTGATTCGGTCTCATAAATGATGAACATATGACATGAAGGCTCCATGTGGGAGCACTCTTAGGATTTAGGTTGTTCCCACCAATAGTGAATTAGGTTGGACACATCTGTTCCCTGTGAGTCTTTGGACAAAAATCTCTAGATGCTTCGCTGCTGACTACAAAAACGTCTACACTTATATCACAACTATGTGAAAAGTATGTATGCGCATGGAGGAACAAAACCAAGTTGTGTTATAGTATGGGAATGTGGGTCATTTAAAATAACATTTTTAAATTATTAGTAGATGCTTGTGCAATAAATAAAAATTGGGGGGGAGGGTTTAGTTTGGAAAACCATCCTTTAACTAAGAAAGCTTCTTCTCCTGGGGCAAGAAAGCTCCCAGTCCAGGGTCTGATGTACTAGAAATGTTTGCTGAATTGAAGTATGGATATGACAAGGAGTTCTAAATGATAAAGTAAGTAGATTTTTTTAATGTAACAAATCACTTTATTTCCTCTGCTTCCCCAATTTCCACTCCCTTCCCCTTTCTCTATTTCCCCAGAAAGCAGACTCCAAATGTATAATATCTTTTGGTGCCAGGTTAATACTTCCTTACTCAAGAGGCCAGAAAGTACTGGACATCAATTAACTGGTGCATATGGGTCTTCAGCTTCTTCCCACTTGTTTGAAAGACAGAGAGAAAACCCCTTATTCATTAACCCTATCAGTGACTTTGCTGAAATCTGAATCCAGATGCCCTAAGGTCTTGTGGAACACTGTGACCAGACTCAATTCTTGCTCTTCTTGCTTAAGCCCTGGGGGTCCCTGGGGAAGTCAACTGAATTATTTAAGGAGTAAAATCCCCTACTCCTTCTTAGGGAATGGAAATCACAGATAAGTTGCAGAAGAGAGCTGGGAGCCCAAACACTTGAAAGAGAACTTCAAAGAAAGGAAAATCTCCAAATCCATTTGGAGGATGGAAAGGAACACCCTCTTATCACAAGCTGGCCAACCCATCCACAGCTAAGCAGGGTCCTCTGTCCCCCACCCCTAGCTGTGGTCAGTCAAGGGACCAACCACCATGGCCTCTAGCAATCTGTCCAGAGTAAAGCCAATGTCTGTGTCTTGGGCAATTTCTCCTGAGGAAATGTCTCTTATGATGTTACTCCTCTCAGATCTCTTGAAAGAGGATGAAAGGGACAGTGCCTGACAGCTCAATCCTCAAGATTTCACAGGAATAGACAGCCTCCAGTCTCCTGAAGAGTCAAACTGAGAAATAAAGGGGGGGGGGTAGAGGGTGGGCACTGTCAGCACAGTGGCACAATGAGACAATTCTTAACTTCTTTCATTTTTACCTCTTACATAAACTCACTCTAAAACTCATTTGGCAGGAAAATCATAACTCCACTGCTGTTTCCACCCTGCCTCTGTCCCACTGACCCCAAGGTGCTTCAGGATTACCATGGTAACCTTCTGGGTTTCAATTATGAGACCATTAAAAAGTGCCAATTATAAGACCTCAGAAACGTTCCTGGGAAACCTGTTACACACCTCAAAACGGCCAAGCTCTTGCCTCAGATTCACTTAAGTGAAGTTCAGAAAATAGGTCACCCAGATGTATAGGGACCCCAGCCCCCACCTCAGTCCAACAAGACTGTGTTATAATATTGTCCACACTGACCAGGAGGAAATGGAGATTGATTTATTGGCTGTAATCAGAGGGATGAAAAAACCATCACAGAGCGGAGCCATGTAGCGCACAGTAGTGGAATAAATCAAAAACACTTGCGCACTCAAGAATTTTGGAAAATTACATTTATTCAATGTTCAATGCTTGCAAAGTTCTGAACAACAAAGAACTAGGTGACAAAGGTGAGTCGGGTACAGGGTACTTGGAGGTGGCACAAGGGCTTGAAACCCAAGTATACTTTTCATTCAGTCCACTTAAAGAGGTAACTCTGAGTCAAAAACTTCTTCGAACCCATCTGAACTTGCTAAGAAGGGGTGCGGGAGCGGCAGAATACCCCACCACACCCATAAAGTGCCTGTTTAGGATTGCTGGTGTGTGGTTTGGGTATTCTTAGCTTTACTGCCACATCTCTGGAAGAACACAACCTTTCAAGTCACCCTGCCTCTGCCACCCCCATCCCCCAAACAAATCCCCAAGGCTCCTTGAAGTCCTCCAAGTCCGCCGCCCCTTCCCCCTCAAAAACCTCCTATCACCTGGAAGAGCTAACTAACGTCTGGCACCCTGAAAGTTAAGCAAGGCCTTCAAAAATCCAGCAGAAAATTCTGCCTGGGCTCCTTGCCCCTCTCTACAGCCCCTTCCCACCTGTTCCAGAGGTTCATTTCCCCACCTCTCACAGTCACACACAAAAAAACCCTAAGAACACAACTCCAGGAGGATGCTGCGCGCGCGAACCAACACTCACACACTCCCTCTTGCCGCTGCCCCAACCCCACAGACACCTCCGGACACCCCACTTCAGCCTCGCCCCTTGAAGCCCCCCGCCCCCCGCCAGGGATGCTCTTCTGGGGGCTGTTTCGCTCCCAGTCCGTTCGGTCCCTCACTTCTGTGTTTTCCCTTTCCAAACGCCAGGACGATAAGCCCCCTCCCCCGGAGAGGCGAACGGGTGCTGGGCGGTTCCGGGCTCCGCCGACCCTCTGCGGGCTTGTCCCCGCGCCCGGCGCACGGAGCCGGAGCACCGGTGTCAAGCTGCGGGGCAAGTTTCGGGGGCGGTCCGGGCCCCGCTTCCACCCGCCAAGCTTCCGGGAACGACCGGCCACTCTGAGCCGCAGGGAAGCAGATGCGGCGGCCCGGGCCCGGCCGCGGCTCTCCGGCGGCCGCTGCCCCGGCACCCCGCGGCCCGCCTCGCTCCAACTTCTCCGTCCCCGCGCCCGGCTCGCCCGCTTCGGCCGCAGCCCCCGCGGGAATCCGCGGGCCGAGCGGCCGGACCCGCTCCCGCCGTCGGCGCCCCCTCGGCTTCGCCCGGCCTGCGACCACCCCGCGCCGCCTCCCCACCCCCCCCCCGCCCAAACCCAACACAGAAACACAACTTTTTGTGAAAAGAAAACAAACTTCAGGGACGTGACTCACCTCTGGTGAAGCGGCTCCTGGGAAGGGCGAGCGGGGCCCGAGGGCCGGCGCGGTGGGCGCGGAGGGAGCCACACGGCACCGCGCCGCACGGACACACAACCCGCACAGTGACACCCAGGGACTCACAAAAGGGGAGAGCGGCCGCCGCGGGAGCAACAAAGGAGCCCCGGCCCGGGAAGTTGCTGGCCGGAGAGGGAGGGCGCGTGCGGGCGCGTGCGGCTGCGTGCGGCTGTGGCGGGCGTGAGTGTGTGTGTGTGTGTGTGTGTGTGTGTGTGCGCGCGCGCGCGCGTGTGTGTGTGTAAGGGTGAGTGTGCGTGCGCGCGCGCCGCGGCTGACACCGGCGGGCCGGGGCTCAGGGTCTCTGCGGCAGGAAGCTGGGGTCGCGGCAGCGGCGGCAGCAGGAGGACGAGGCAGGGGACGCCGCGCCCAGCGCACCCGGTGCCTCCATATGGAAGAAGCTTTTTTGGATGACTGAACTCGCAAACAATTCCCTCTTTTGCTTCTCCTGCCTAGGAGCCTCCCATTACCGCGCGAGGCGGAGGAGGAGGGGGAGCAGGGGAGGCGGGGAGGAGGGGAGGAGCAAAATGGAGCAGAGCAAAAGTCTTGGAAAGGAAAGGAAGCTTGGAGGAAAAGAAAAAAAAAATAACAAAAAACAGTCCCCCAAACTCAGTTTTTATCCTAACGCCCATTTCCCTTCTGTTGCGCTCTAGTCCCGCGCTCTTTCCCCGACTTCTCTTTCCCCATACCACGAGCAATGCCCTCTGCCTTTCTCCCACACCGCTGAACCCTCGTTTTCTCTTTAGCTTCACCTCGGACCCTTGCTCTCCAACGCTATCCTTCTCTTCTCTCCCAGTCACTTCTCCCCAAGACTTTTTCTGACACCCCTCTCTCAATAGTTTTCTTCTTCATTCTGCAAACTATTGGCTAAAGCATTAAAAGCAAACTTTGTTATTGAACGTCCCCCCTCCCCAAAGTGGGGCATTGGTTGTCAAGAAAATGATGAGGACACCAGTCTCGGGGAAGCCCCGACACCACCTACCCCGGCCCACCCGGTGGGTTCGGGAGGGAGGATTTGCCGCGACCTGCGTTGACAGCGCCCTGCCCTGCCCTCCGTTCATCATCCCGGGATGGAGAAGCAGGAAAAGGCTGAGAGCCGGCAGGGAGAAGAAGGGATAGTGGCCAAAGAGAAGAGTTGGTTACCTCCGTGTGTGTGTGTGTGTGTGTGTGTGTGTGTGTGTGTGTGTGTGTGTG